>NC_044323.1:146051858-146354888 GCF_007399415.2 Gopherus evgoodei
GATGCAGAATTATTCTCATCCTTTGCAAATAACTTTTCTCACTACCTTACCTGCTCTGTTATAACTTTGGACTTCATTACAGTGAGGGCTATGTGCTGAAATAAACAAATTAGCTTTTTATAATGTATTGCTAAACTCAATTGTGTTACTGGTTTTCAAACTTTTTTTTTAAAAAGTTTGGGATGGACCTCAGTTTTGGAACATATCTTGAGCCCAGACTCTCTGCTCACAACTTAATTCTTCATATCCTACTTACATCTGTGTTACTAGCCTTCCTCCAGGCTTCTCCATAGTCCTGTAGTGTCCTCTGTATTGAAACCCACCATAGCTTCAGCCTCAACTGCTCCATGATCCCTGTTGAGATGTACACTTACATTTTAAAATGAGTTGGGGGGGGGGTTCTTTCCTTTTTGGCCCCAGATGTCTCCGCTTTCCATCCTGTGCAGAGTAGTGAGCCACAGAGTCAAGGTTGTATGAGGCCTGGACTGAAAGTGGATGTGGTTACGGTCTGGGAAAAAGGCTGTTAGATTGTAGTTAACCTGAACAGGCATTGGAGAGCTGCTGACCTTTGGGGGACATGTGGGAGGGATCAGTTAGTTTGAGTATAGGAGTTATGGATATGGGGGAAGCAGAGTGAGGGACCTTCTCAATGTGAGTGGCCAGTATGTTGTTCAGGCAGCTGTTTGGGATGGCGAAAGAGAAGTATTGGACAGCCTTAAAAAATTTAGGGATTTTGGAAGATGCTTAGATGTTTTATCTTGGTCAAATCTCCAAACCTTTTGATGCTTGCCCATTATTAAAAAAGTAGCGAGGTTTGACAAGAGGGCTTTGGCTTCCTCCACCTTGGGATGCTGTTCTGGGCAGAAGGTTTGCTGGGAAGAGTTTGGGTCCACCTGACTAAGAAGGGGAAAAACTTTTTTGCTCACGGACTTGCCAATCTAGTAAGGAGGACTTTAAACTAAGTTCAAAGGGGGCAGGTGACAAAAGCCCACAGACATGCATAAAAAAGCAGGGCAGGTGACAAAAGCCCACAGACATGCATAAAAAAGCAATTTTAACAGGGGGCTAGATGTTGGGTATGGGAGGGGACACAGAAAATTATAACAGGAGGGAAATCCATGGGGCCATCTGTTCAAAAGTTTCTCTTTCTGTACAAAATGCAGGGAGTATGGGGAATAAACAGAAAGAACTGGAAGTATTAGTCCATAAACTAAATTATGACAGAATTGGCATCACAGTTTCACAGATGCATCTCATTTTGTGCCTTAGCCTGTCTGATTTTGTCCCTACATGCTTGCACTATTCTTTTGTACTTAACATTCATCCATGATTCCACTTTTTCTAATTCTTTTTTGATCTTCATGTTCTTAAAGAGCTTCTAATGGAGCCATACCGGCCTCTTTCTGTTCTTCCTATCTTTTCTTCACATCAAGATTCTTGGCAGTTGTCTTTAATATTGTGTCTTTGACAAACTTAACAGCTCTCCTGCATTCTTTTTGTCTCCTGAAATTTTCATCTCAGGGGATCTTACCTACCTGTTCTCTGAGTTTGTCTATTTTTCTGAAGTCCATTATCCTTATTCTGCTGCTCCCTTAAATATAATTCCTTTTCCTTGGAATCATGATATCTATACTGCCAAGGGACATGAAAGGAAATCCCCATCACTGGAATATCACATTCTTAAGAACAAATTGATGAATCCTTGCCAGGGATGGCCTAGATTTGCTTGATCCCGCCTCAGTGTCAGGGGCTGGACCAGATGACTTCTTTCTGAGTCTATAAATAACAATCAAAATACTTGCCTCTCAAGTACAGTAATATGAAGATGCTGTTTGTTACATAGAGTTATGAGTGCTACAGTAAATGAGCTCTACTGTCATTACTGAAAACAAAATGTGAAAACCCTAATTACATTCCAAACCTTTTGTCCTTACTTTGACCCAAACATATATAAGGCTCACTCTTGTTCTCATTGAAGTTGATGGGAGTTTTATATTAGATTACAATGTTATCATGTTTGAACCCATGGTTGCTACTGAGAAAGATCCCAATCCAGACAGGTATGTAAGCATGTTTGAAACATTAAGCACAATGCTTTCAGATATGAGTTTTAGATATAGTGCACAGTGACATTGTCTTAGTTTCTGATATAGAACCTAAAGATTTACATTTCATTTGGTTTAAAATATTTAGACACTGGAGAAATGGATCTTCCAGATAAGGTAATTTCATTAAAAAAAAAACCCTCTGAGCGCTGTTTAAAACAGCCATAATCATCTTCATGTGCTGTTGTGAAAAAGTAATCCTTTTGATTTGCTAATGTTAAGGACCCTTAACTTTGTCTTGGGATATTATAGTTATATGCTGTTGTTTAATGGCAAGTAGAAATAGCAGATTGTTTGTTTGTGAGGCATTATTGTTTTGGCAGTAAAGATAACATTGTTTTATGTCATATTTTTACAGCTTCATGAAGGGTATGGCTGATACTGTTTATCAATGGACACTGGAAAAATCTGTGAAGAGATGCTAAGTCGAAGGGCAGAAGGTTTTGTTTAGGCTTTGCATAAAAAAGGAGCTATCTCAAAGGTATTTACAGAGGTTAATGTGTTTAGCATTCACATTATTTGGTTATGAAAACATGAATGTATTGTTAATGTGCATTGTTCCCTGTGACAATTTGTTTTCAGAGTTGAAGCAAAAAATGTAAATAGATTTTTTTAGTAACTGAATAATGCAGTCAATGAAGGCATCATGAATCAATTTCCCAAACTGATTGTTTGTTTGCAGTTTTGGATTAGACCCCTTAAAGTTTAGCTTAATCTAACCAAATCAAATCTAAAATGAATAAGGTTGGCTGGAGTTTACCAGTTTGCCCAAGTGCACATGCATTTGATCATATGGTGAATTTATAGAGAGCCAGGGGCATGGCTCCAAATTACAGAACCAGATGCCTGGCTCTTTTCTCTGTGAGATGGAACAAAAGAGAAATATAGAAAAGCCATGGACCAGGAGATAGTTCTGTTCTATAATCTAAGGTTTAAAGCAAATACAAGATGTAAGAAAATTGGAGATACAGATTTGCTTGAGCCAATGTTACTTTTAAAAATATATCTCCCTATTTTGTTCATAGTTTATCTACAAACTAAGCTCCTGGAACTTTATTTTCCCCCTACTTTCCTACAATTCTAACTAGAGAGATCCCCTCCAGCAAAACTCCTTTTCCTCTTCATCCCTCCCCCTTGATCTCCAGTGGCTTGTGAATCTATTATGACACTCTGCAGGAAACAAGATCATGTAAATTCACACTCTTTCATCATCTTTTTTAATTAAATTCATTTGTTTTGTTAGTGGCAGCATAAAAATGTATTTGCTTCAGTTTTATTAAAATCTTGCATTATGAATATGTATTTTAGATATACCTTCTTTCAATATTTTTGCAGATAAATTGCTTCCAGTAAAAAGAGGAGAGAAATAAAGTGAAAAGGAGAAGGAGGTTCAATGGATGAGATACAGACCTTTTAATCCTCTAATTGGAATTTAGATCATAGTGGGAAGTGGAAAGAGTGCAGGGTACGGTTTTAGCCTTGCTGGACAACATCTGGTTTTAAAGAGTACCACACAGGATGCATGTAGAACTGGGCATAACTAAGTGTACCAAAATTGATATGTTTGGTTTACTGATATCACTGAATGTGCCATCTTCAACAATTATCTTGAGTTTCTTTCCTCTAATTCTGTTCTTTACTCTCCTCCATTCTTGCACCTTCTACAGTCCACTAAAAATAGCTTTCAGTACAGTCTCTAATGACTTATTCCTCACCAAATCTCAGGGATTGTACTCTATCCTTATTGACCTTGGGCTTTCAGTGGCTTTGATATATCCACCACTCCCTAGTTCTTTAAACTTGGACCTCTAGTGGCTTTGATGGATCTTTCTGGTCCCTCATCCCATCCCATCTTTCCCATTCTGTGGGTGCCCCTCAACCCTTCATCCTTCCCCCCACACACACACTCTTCTCTCACTACACCCTATATCTAGGTCCTCTTCTCCACAAGCATGTCTTTCAGCCAGTCATTTTATGCTGCTGACTCTCTGATCAATTTCTGTAATGATGATCTGCCTCCCTTTATCCAATCTAGAATATTGTTCTGTCTTTCTGATATCCCTTCATGGATGTCCAGTTACCATTTTTAAATTCAGTATATCCAGAAGTGAGCTCTTCCACCTCCCGCCTCCCTTTCCTGCTCCCTGCAGAGATGTTTGAGGAAATAGTTCTCCTAGCTTCAGCCAACCTGTTGTCCCTATGTGCGTTTACCTGCATAGGTAACCATTAAGCACTGATGACCAACAATTATCCCTGGTCTAGTAGGTACCTGACACAGATCCTGTCAATTCATGGCTGACTACACATTGAGGCATTCCATAATGCAGCAATTCTGTAACATCAACCAGAATTCATAACTTGTATAGAAACAGATTACCCAAATAGTCACAGGGCTTTTGGGTACTTCCATTAGATAAATATTTTACACTCATTAATTTTAGAAAGAAGGATTCAGTGTACAGCAGCATTCAATATATTTGTGATACAGTATGAGCATATACATAACTTGTGAATAAAGAGGCATTTCTGTTCCTGATACACCCTTCTGACCATCCCACATACTATATCCTCAGCATTTTGTATGGAAGAATAAAAACATATTGAACATTTAATGAAACAGTGATCTAAAACCTTTCCAATGAGAAGTACATGACTGCATTTGTGTAGAAGTAAACTACTACATAGATACAATGGATTTTTTCCTCATTAATGAGAAGGTTCAGTGTACATCACACAACATGATTTCACTGCAGATATAACTCTAGTTCTTGCAGGAAATATGGTGCAACTGTTGCCCTGGGATGTAATAGATAAGCAAGTAAATAGAGTTGGTAAGGAATTTTTTGATGAACTATTTGTTAACCAAAGGAGGCTGATATGTCAAAACCACAACCATTCACAGGGATGGTTTCCACAAATCTCCTGATCTGAAACATTTATGGAGAAAACCATAATGAAATTGTAAAAACAGAAATTTTGACAGTAACTTTTTTGTGTGTTTAAATAACTTTTTATTTTGAGATTATAGTACATCTAGATTAAAAAGAAGGCAAAAAAGGTGAAAACTGAAATTAAATGTTTTGAAATGATAGAAATAGGTGTTTTGATTGACCTGAACCAATTTCTTTGATTTAGATTTTGACTTTTGTCCTTATTTGAGTGAGGATAACTTTTAAATATCTCAAATGGTCACAGTACAACAAAAACCTTTTCCATCTGGCCCTACAAATTACCTCTCTTAGAGACTTGGGGGGTAAACAAAAGAAAGAAACTTTTAGGTTATAAAATCAAGTTAACTTTAAATCCATATCAAAATTAGCTTTTTAAAATATATATATTTATGTACATTTCTAAAAAGGAATAAAAAAGCTACTTGTTCAAAAATTTTAGGTGCCTTTCACATAATTGATATTACTGAATGGTGAGGTCTCCCAATGGAAGAAGCAGAAATGCAAGACATTTAAAAGTAGTAAACTAAAGTGGAAACATCAATGAAGAATAAACTGATTGGAATGACCCTCTTTGGCAGAGAGGTGAAATACATATGATCCAATAAGTATTTTTTATCCTTGAGAGGAATGATGGGTCTATGAGCTTCATCCTAAGAGGTACTCTTAAGAAATTCTTTCTAAACCACCCAGCTTCCTGTTTTATCATTTTTTGTCGTTGTGCAGTTTGCTTTATATTTCCATAATGGGTCTCTTTCTCCCTTCTTGCTTTTCTTTTGTCTCACTGTCAAACTGGGAGGACATATCAAGTGGGGTCCTGTAAAAGTCTGTCCTGGGTCTAGTACTATTTGATATTTTCTTTAAGGACTTGGAGGACAGAGTGCAGAATATACTTGTAAAATTTGTGGATGACAAGCAACTTCTGTTTGTATGCTGTAAACAACACTCAGTAGAGTTTTTTAAAAACAGGTTTGACTAAGGGATAGTCTAGGTATATTTAATCCTGCGTCAGCATGGGGGGGGGGATGGAATAATGGCCTTCTGAGGTTCCTTCCAGCCCTACATTTGATTTCTATGATTCTATTATTTCTATTTGTACACATCTGTTCCATGCTGTTGCACGTATCTTATTATATTTATTCCTGTGAATACATTTTACTGAGTCTGAAAAATCCTCATGTTTAAACGTCAAGAATGTGCATATTGGAGTGCTGCGAACCAAATCTTGAAATCCCTTTTCCAGCCTGTGTAATTAAAAATTTAATAAAAAGGCTGGGATGGCTTTGGGGATTGGTAAAGGAATATGAACATTTTTGTTTCTAGGTCAATAACAAATTTAGACAAAGTTGGTAGTGACCTATAAGCTGCTGGCTGTAAGGTGACTTGATGGCTGCAGTCCAGCTGATAGTAGGCAAGCATCCACATCACAAACCATACACTACAATTAGAACTATTTACTAGCCTTACTGGCCATTTCACCAGAGATACCTACAAGTGACTGGTCATGGAGAATGAACTACATTTAAAGGCTGATCCCTCTGAATGGGACATTGCTTCAGGCATCATGTGGAAACTTGGACTGCCATTACTTTTCACAACCAGTTCTGTGGCTCACTAAAAGACTTTGGTCCTCTGTGTTGTCAAGCCATCCACCTAACATACACGCACACACAGTCAAGAGAACATCTCTCCAATAGCTCTAGCCATACAGTAATTGTGATCTACCAATTAAGCCAATAGATAAATGTGGCCATACCTTCAGTGGGCAGAAATTAGCATATCTCCATTGAAGTCAATGGAACTGCACTGTGCAATGAAAATTTGCAATGTAATCACTCAGCCAGTACAAAAGAAAGATAATTTCCAATATTTAATATCAATGACAAATCTCATAGAGCTTCAGGAAGCTTATCTAAATGTTGCTCTATCATGTGCGAGGTGAGTGGGTGAATGAGTGTACAAGAAGCCTTTTCCTTCCCTTTAATGCACTCAGGTAGGAGCAAGCTGGTATGTCTTTTGTTCTACTGAAACCCAGGGGAACGGATTAATTAATGTGCCGTTCTTCACACCACTGCCCTAAGGTGATCTGGCCTGCTAGCTTGGGAGCATGGCTAGGGCCTGGCCTCCTCCATGTATATCGCATTCAGCAGCGCACACTACAAATCACTGCAATGTGCTCTTTTTTAGAGCAGCAGTATAGTGCCCTCCCATCCTGCCCTGTTGTGGTAGGATAGTTCAAGCATCTCCCAGCACTGCTGTTCTCCTCACTCAGTTGCAGCCAGGACAAAGAAGAGAATTCTCCTATTGTAACTTGTCCAAATAATTGCAGCCTCTGTAAATAACACTGGTCTACAATTTTTGAGAAGTTGTCTGCTTCAGAGATAAAATGTGATATTTATGTATTTTGATGTGCTGAATTCAAATATGACAATTAAAACAACTGATTGGCTACTGTTTCTAAGATATTTAAGTTTTTACATTTTATGTCTATGTATATTGTGTAGATAGTAGATTTTTAATCATAAATTGTAAACCTAGGTCTTTTCATGTGTTTATGGTTGCTTTACATGATAATATTTCACCTGTCCTGTTTATGTAACACTTTAAAAATCAGCAAAAGGATTATATAAATAAAATTGATTATGAAACAAAAGGCAAAAAACTATTATGTACATAGTTTAGTCCTATTCAGTGTCTACTCGGCGCTTCTTGGCTTGTCTCTTGTATTCATTAAATGAAGCATCTCTTGTCACTGTCCAGCAATAGTCTGCAAGCATTGATGGGCTCCATTTGCCCTGACAGCCTTCCAGGAGATTCCACTGCTGTAGTCTGGAGCCCAACAGCTCTTCCTTACTCTTGGGTAGTTCCAAATCCCTGACAAGGTCATTCAGTTCACCTTGTGTTATGAGGTGTGGTTCAGAGGAGGAGGATGGGAGAAAATGTGGGTCCTGTGACATTGTTGGTTCAGGACCAGAAGTTTCATCCTCTTCCTTTTCCTCGTCTGACTCAAGTGAGAGTGATTCTGGTGCATCAGGAACCGTCAGTCCTTCTCCGTGGGGTATGGGCGTATAGCTGATGGAATGTTTGGATAATGCACAGCGCACTTTTTCTTCTTTGACACACCTTTCCCAACTGGAGGCACCATGCAGAAGTAACAATTGCTGGTATGATCTCTTGGCTCTCTCCAAATCATTGGCACTGCAAAAGGCATAGATTTCCTTTTCCTGTTCAACCATTGGCCAAGTTTTGTTGCACAAGTGTTGCAGCATATGTTTGGGGACCACGTCTTGTCCTGATCTCCAATTTTGCATTCAAAATAAAGGTGATAGGCTTTCTTAACCATAGTGGTTAGACTGCACTTTTGTGATGCAAAAGTCACTTCACCACAAATATAGCAGAAGTTATCTGCACTGTTCACACAAGTACGAGGCATCTCTGCTCACTTTGGCTAAACAGAAATGTGTCCCTTTGCAAAATCAAACACTGACAAATAAGAGAGCACGACACTGTATGATTTCTAGAGCTGATATAGGGTAATTTGTTCAGCAGAGTGATGTAAGCTTCGTTGTGATTGCATCATCCATGACTTCTAGGAATAACATGATGCAATTCATATCATGTATGATGCAATATCAGCTTCAGATTGCATCATTCATTGTTTTGCCTAAAAAGCAAGTACTGTCCAAACCCAGTCAGATTTATTCATAGATCCAGTCAAAGATGTATTTTAGTCATTTCTGGTTTCAGTTGAGATCCCTTCCCTTTATAACTCACTTATCCTCCACCATTCCCAAGTCAAGGGTCGTATATACTGACCCAATAGCATATCTTGAAAACTAGAGCCAATCAACAATTTTAAGCATCATTTTTGTTCTCAGTGACCCAGAATTAGTAAAGTTGGACTACATTTATTTCAGAAGCATTTTGGCTGTAGAGCAGTGTAATGAGCTTAAGTACATGGTTTACGAAATACTTTTTACTTTAATGTAACTGAACTTAAATTGACCTCGTCACAATAAAAAAAAAATCAATCAGCTAGTCTGTAGGGAAGAGGTGGGAAGCTTAACTTCTCTTTTAGTCATGTAGCTATGGCTACAGCTTTTAGTCATGATTAGTGCATCAGTCACTGATGCATCACTTTTAACATTTATTTTTATTTCAAGAAACAAAGTAGGAAGTATTAAAAGCCTTTCAATGTATGCTTTCAGTTAAAAAAAATAAAGGAAAAACTAAAACTGTCATTCATGGAGTACAACTAAATTCTATAATCCAGCAGAGGATATGTGTACAGTGGGATATGGCCCAGCTGTAACTGCTACTAGCAAATATCTCCCATGGCTAGAGATGGGACACTATATGGGGAGGGTTCTGAGTTAAAGATAATTCTTTCTCGGGTGTCTAGCTGGTGGTGTCACCTACATGCTCAGGGTCTAACTGATCACCATATTTGGGGTTGAGAAGGAATTTTCCCCAGGTCAGATTGGAATAGAACTTGGGAGTTTTTCACCTTTCTCTTCAGCATGGGACATGGGTCACTCATTGGTGGATTGTCTGTAACATGAAGGCTTTAAATCAAGATTTGAGGACTTCAGTAGCTCAGCCAGAGGTTAGGGGTCTATTGCAGTAGGAGGTGGTGAGGTTCTGTGGCCTGCGATGTGTAGGAGGTCAGACTAGATAGCCATAGTGGTCCTGTCTGGCCATAAAATTTGAGTTTATATCACAGATGGGGAAGCTGGAGATAGGAAGATAAGAGAAAAGTTTCTTAATAAAATGGGTATGTAACAATATTGTTTAACAAGTACTGAGATGATCATTGCAAAACAAACCACAGATCTAAAATAAAACTGCTCAAAGAATAGCTCAAAGAAGGCTATTTTGCATTATAATATAATACAGATGTGATCTACAATGGAGGGGTGTATTCCAGAGCAGGAATAAAGAAAAATATATAACATCCCCAAAACCAAGTAAATACAGAGATGAAGATAGACATTAGGATGAAAAAAGAAGTGAGATAGGAGAGAAAACAATGAGGGACTAATATTCAGAGAGTAAATAAAAGATTTTGTAATGATGGTTTTAACGTAAGGCACTTAAATACAAAATTAGGCACTGAAGAAACTCAAGTAAATTGGAGATGGAAGTGCTCAATGTCTAAAAATCAGGACCTTATTTACTTATCTAAATGTGGAATTAGATGCTAAATTTTAGGCTCCCATATTTGAAAACCTTGCCAAAAATAAATGGGGTGGCCAATCTTCAGACCCAACTTCTGATAACTTTCCTCCTTCCACCATACCATCCTTCTATATTTTTCACCCCAAATCTGTGAAATCTCTTTTTTGCAACTTGATCTCTGATCCTCTTCTCTTCTCTGGTCTGATTTTCTCTCTCTCCCTCCTCCCACCCTGCCCCAGTACGTACTGGTGATGCCTGTTCTCTTCTTGATGATTTTTCTTTCCTCCTCTGTTTCCCTTCATCTCTCAAGACTGTCAATAGCCCTCTTACCTGCCCCCCCCCACAATCTTTGCTGAAATCCTGCAAATCTATCCTGGGGTCTCAGTAAATCTTGCAGTGTGTGATGGAATATATATGATCTTCCAATAATAAATAACAATAGCTTGAAATTGCCAGAGTGGACGAGATATCACAGTGCATTTTATGGATCTTGTGGTGGTAGAAGTGACTTTTTTCCAGGGTCTGGAGAAGAAATATTTATCTGAATCAGCTGAACATTATAAAAGTATGGGTTTTATATGTGGATGGGTGGTGGGAATATTCAGGTCCAGACTCATGCTAGGGCCATTGCTTATTTTTTTCCCCTAAACCAGGTCAGCCATTTGTTAATATTTATTTTTAATCCTAATATATGTTTTCTCTTAAAGGGACTTAATATAACTGCAGTTGCACTAGAGGCTATGCCTATAATATGCCAGGCTCTGACTCCCCTGGATGGATGTGTGAGGTAGGAGGATGAAACAACCCCACTCTTATACACACCTTGCAGGTCTGCATGGGGCACTAAGAGACTTAAACTGCTTATTTGCTGATGGTGGTGCTAGACATACCAGTGGGGGCAGGGCCATACCCGCTATTGATCCAGAACTGGCCTGGGAAAATAAACACAACATACATGTCCTCTTGAAAAGGGTGTAGCAGTTGCCACCCCTGCTTGCATTCCCCAGGTGAAACTCACTCCTGTGGAAAGGGATAGCGCAAGGTTTATTTCTCCCTGCCCCTAAGTAGAATTTATCTATTGCACAGGTTTTGTTCTACCCCTCTGTCACTCACCTTTTCCTCAGCTATGCCCCAGCTAACATTCTGCCCCTAAAAGTTCATCACTGACAGAATGTCTCCAGCTGCAAGCTCCTTTCTTTCCACCACGTAAACTTCTAGTGCAGCAGCAGGAGTTCTAATAGTCTACAGGATAGCTTTGTATGTGCATATGAACCAAAGGCCAAGATATGAAAACCTACCAGCTCTATGCTGCCTACAAAACCTACATGCAAATATGTGTAGCCACAAATGCATTTACAAACAGGTAGCGTGGAATTATTTGTGTATTCAGTTAGCCAATCTGCATGCAAATATGGGTTTTTATGAGCCTACTTGGCTGTGAGTGCAAATTAGCTGCCAGGATTTTAAAATGTAAACTAAAATAATTAACTCTCTACTAATTCCAGATCCCAAAGCTAGGGGTGAATGGAGGAGTGGGGGTAATGGTTTTATTTTTGGCATTTGGGAAGGCAAAGGAAGTAAGAAGAGAGGCTTATAAATCTTGATTCTCCATTGCCTTGCACCTGTACCAATTGGGTGTAAAATACTACCATCCTGACTGATAGCATTTCATGCCCACTTTGCACAGATATAAGTACATAAGGTGAAGTGCATTAGGAAATCATGACCATTGTCTGCTGTTTAGTGTTTGAAGAGAGAACTTTGATAGCTGCAGCTAGACTGGACCCTGATATAAGTGAGTGCAATACCATTCAGTTAGATGGAGTTGTTCTCACTTAAACTAGGGTGAAATGTATTAGTAAAGGAGAGAGTTAACTAACATGAACCCCTGAATAGATCAGTAGTGTTACTGACCTATGACAACCTGTATAGCCTCAAACCAGTAAAACTTACTACTCTTCTGCTCAAATTCTGTGTTCCAAGCCTGCTTTTATTGTTGTCTCTTTTCGACCTGAGTGGCTAGTCAGAATACCGTGCCTTGAGGTTGTTCTGGTTGGAAGTAAACATTGATGGAGTCTGGTATTTTCTCTGATGTAATCTTGTTTATTACATGAGGAATGTGCAAAGTTCTGTTTCTCTGAACACAGGAGGAACCTAGAACAAAAGGAGCAGTTTCTTAGTTTACAGACCAAAGTCTCTTTAGCCAGCAGACCCAAAAGCTCTCTAGCTTTTTCCAGGATCACACTGTGCTCACCAGCTAATGCTTGGCTTTCCTGCTTTTTGCCTTCCTATCTCGCTCCAACCTCAGTCTCTGTGTTCTGCCTCCCCTTACAAACATTCACACCTTACCCACAACAATTCTCAGCAAAACTTTCTCCACCCACACAGTCCAAAACTCCTAGGTAGGTTCATTTATCTCTATTGTAGGAGAGGGGAATGCGATCAGTTTATCCTTATATGAATGTTAATTGAAGTGTGTGGTCACACCCATCAATCTCAATGAGGTTTTCATTCAACTCATAACAAAATTTCACTCAGTTCATGACAATATTAAATATCCATGCAAATAATAGGTTTCACATGCTCTAAAATGTTGAGATGTTTATATGCAATTGTACATTGTAGTTGCAACATTTTTTAATATTTTACTGTGCATCCATAGGGTCAGGAATAAATAAATTCCCCTCTCATTGTAAATACATTTTGAAATTTCAAGAAACATATTTATGCCCTATGGGCATACAACATCCATATCAAAGTGCTGCACCATATGGCCCAGTGTAAGCTGCATTTCACATTTTTGCACTAATTGAAAAGACTGCTGCTTTAAAGGCATAGCATTGGACATTAACACAAGGGGTTAATGAGCATATTGAATTTTTTTTCAAACTTAATGAGCTTTACTGAAAGCTGCTAAATATATTTTGGGAGATCTTCAAGGGGTATTTGCATAGAAAATTAATATTCTGTGTGACTATTATAAAGAAACAGAGAACGAAATACAGGTCTGAGAAAGAAGACATTTCAAATCTTTAGGGGAAAAGGGATCTGAAAAGAGGACAAGTAAAAAATGTCTGTGAAAGCTAAACAAGCAAGTAGAAAATTAAATCACTGGAGAACGCAGAAGTAATTAGAATACTAAGCAAATTAACAGGAGTACGGTTCAAAATCACAAAAACTTCTTATCAAATAAATTCAACAAGAAAAAAGACCAAGGTTTCGTGTCAAAGATGAGGGCTACCCAACAATGTTTAAAACAAAAGGGAAAAAAAAGGATCAAGGGGAAAAATCATGGCACTTGTTTTAGAGCATCCTATAGAGCTGTGTCTAAAACTAAGTTTCAGGCACAGCCAGAGGAAAAAGATGAGTTTTGACAGTCTGCCTTTGTCTATATTAGATAGGTAGTACTGAGAAACTGTTTGGATTAGGACATCACAAAGAAGGAGATCACCAGAGTAATTTCTAAATTTAAAAGTTACAAGCCCCCTGAAGAAATGAATGGCAGTCCCAGCTGAATTCTATAAAATATGCTCGCCATATAATGTGGAAATTTGTAGCAAGGCTTCTCTTCCTTTGTTATGGGAAAAGTATCTATATCAGTAAGAAAGGGGGAAATTGCTCATGTTGGCTAATGTCCTACATGAATAATAATCAAATCATCTGAATTCTGGGACCTATTTCAAACATGAGAGGCTCATATGTATGTACCTAAATATGGATCTATCTGTGTAATTTTATCCAAACAAGTTGGAAAAGTGAGCCTTTTTTTAAGAAGAGGCATGTGAGGACCTCTGCTAACACAGATCGGGTTTTCAACAGTGGCATGTGCAAAAGCTGGTTAGTATAGTGTGCACTAATAGGCTTCCTAGAGAAGATCATAGTGTACTGTGTTGTCTCCAGTATTCATTTATTTCCATTTTCCTTTCTCTCTCCTTTCTCCACCCCCCTCTCTCTCTCCTTTTCTCCGTGATTTGTGATAGCTACCTCTTCTATATTTTCTCTCTTATATCTTTTCCTCATTCTCCCATCAGAATCTTTCTCAGTACTGTATTTCTGTTCTCTAGCTTATCCCATAAATCTTTTCCTTTCTCCTCTACCCTCCTCATAACACACACACACACACACACAGCTTGAAAATTTTACCATATACATACTAGCCAGAGGACTACACCCACTAGCCAAAGACTGTCATGAAAGATGGGGAGTCCCACTGCCCAGGCAGGAAGGGTTAACTGCAGTGACACTTCAAGTGAGAAATAGGTTGAGAAGCCAAGCCACTCCCTTCCAAGGAGATGTGAAAGGGCGTGATGATGTTGGTTTCTACCAGACTGCCATCCCTGAGCCCTGTATGGCGATCCATGCTGTTTATCACCTGCGACTAGCAGGTATCTAACAAATTTGAAAACCACCCATGCCCTGTCTGACTGCTGGAAAGCAAAAGAACCCTCTCTGCCTTTTGACTCTGCCAGCAGATTCTGTAGCGCCTCCTGGCTAATCTGAAGCTGATTGAATGGTGGTCTCAGTTATGATGTCAGCCTTCCAGCCTCTTGTTTGTCTTCTTGCCTTATAAATACCTTCATTGCCTGCCTATGGTTTTGTTCATAGCTTTCCCATAGAATAGAAGAGTGAAATTGACCTAATTGTTTTTTGTATTTTGTATTATGCTTTCTACAGCATTGGGTGGGAGAGGGAGATATGTATAGTAGCATTGAAAAATTTCTATTCTGATAATTTTCAGCCTTTTAGCAAAGCTCTGAGCAGCAGCAGAGGCACTTGAGATGTCTAGCTGCAGATTCAGGTAGACAGAACTTCAGAACTTTTCACTCCAGTCATGTTTTGTAGGTTATATTCACATACAAAGGAATAAAACATTTTTAATGACGATTTAGATTTTCCAAGAGTTGTAGGCACTTGCGTTGGAAAGCTTCTTACTTTTACATTTAGACATAACAAATCCTGCATGTTGGCAGGATGTTAGACTAGATGACCTTTCTGGTCCCTTCTAACCCCATGATTCTATAGTTTTACACTGGATGTCTGAACTTTTTAATTTTTTTGTGGGGCCAAATTTTCAATGGAGTACTGTTCCTAAACAGCTGCTCTGAGTGCTAAGTAACTGCATGGAGAGGGAGGAGGAGAGAAGGAAGAATTGTTACCCTTGTGTGGTGGAGTTGCTTTAGATGCTTAGGATAAATGATTGCAATAGTATTCATGAGGACTGGATGATTCATACTGTGTTGGATCTTCAGGCTCTGATCCAACTGATTCTATAAGTCCCCTGTTCTCCGCAGAGCAGGTAGTCCCTACAGAACCAATCTCCACAACATAGGGGGAGTGCACATCCCCATTGTGACCCCCTTCTATGGTTCTTCCATTCTTGTCCAGTACAACCGTTCTGGCTCTGTTGCCAATGCACTTTCTGCTGCAACAGATGCAGAATTTGTTTCATGATAAAATTAACCCACTGAGAGGACAATAAAATGCATTAACTAGTCTCATGCATTAATGATTTTCAGATATGTTTTTTTCCCTTGTGTGATTATCTGCAAATATCTGGACTCTTCTGGGTCCATACTAGTTAAAATCAAATGAATAATTGCTATTCTGGAGGGAGAAAATTCACAGAATACTCTGTTAAGTCTTTTAAAATGGACACAGAAAGCAATTACATGTTCCAAGGGGATAAGATCCAGATAAATTTAGCAGGATATAGGAGTTAAATGGTGGCATTTTGATACATACAATAATTGAGGATTAAGATAAAAGTAAGGGTCTCCAATTATCTATAATTGATCAGTTTCAATTTTTTAAATGAATGTGCTTCCTCATCTGCCACAATGGTGACAAGTGTGAACTGCTATTTTATAATTAAATAATGTGTCAATATTTTTGTAGTGTTTCTGCAGTTAATTCTTCATCTCACTAGTGATTCTATCCTTTAGAGATTATATCTCTATATAGATATCTATATCTATAGATATATAGATATATATAAACAAATGTTGACTTTTTATCTGTTTGGAGAATGGAAGAGATGGGGGAGACTTACTCATTGCTTCACATGCATTCCACTTACTTTTACTGGAGGTGGGCTAAACCAAAATCCTTTGACAATGTAGGGACAACCTAAATTAATGTTTTAAAGCTAGATTTTGCTTATGAGATTCCTGACTACAGAGTACATGGAAAGAGTTCACAGAGGGTGTTTTAATATGGTTCCATGGTAAAGAAAAGAAGAAGAAAAAAAATCTGCCAAACAGTGAATAAAATCTTTTTTGTTTTCTTGTCTATAGAAATATGAGAAATGGAAAGAGTATGTCATCATTCCTCCATTTCTCTCAAGTATACTAGACAAAGGGCAGTATTAATTATAAGCCTGGCATTGCCTATACGTTTACTTGTTTAGAGGCAATTCTCTGGGCACAGATCTCCCTCTCCCCACGTGGATGAGGGGTGAGTGTCAGCCACCTCTTTGGAACTGTCCTGCCCTTCCTCCCTGGAGAGGATTTTCCACTGCTGATTCCTGGGTACTGGAGTTGATAGGTTGGGAAAACAGGAATTGTTCACCCAGTAACAAAAGGAGAGGAAAGTTTTAGTTACAGGATATAGCTCTCAGAAGCTATTTTAACTTCTACATGGAAATCCCTCCACTCTGGGGAATCCCCTTTAAAAGGAGTACCCTGGGCAGACAACAGCTGGGAACTTACTGACATTGCTGCTTCAAATGAATAGCAACTAAGCTGTGAAATAGCAAGACGTTGTCCATCCTTATTGTGATGTTGCATTGCATACGCTTTATGTAAATATGCTTGTAATGTGAAAATAATGTAACTAGAATATGCTTTATAGAAAACATCTCTTGTAAGGTATCATTACAAAGCTTATAATCTACTAAGTGTGTTCATCTGATTTGTATGTATGTATCATTCTTGTATCTAAAACTAAAAATATGAAGATAACTCTGAGGTCCTATTGTAATTATGCAAAGTGTGGGCCATTAATAGTGGTTTAAAATCTTGAGGGCTCCCATTAACCAGCACAATTGTTTGTGAATGGTTCTGTTTAGTTGTAAGCCTTCCTGTGTTCCTGTGAGTCAGGCCAGAAAGAATGAAGAGTAGGGGTCTCACAGGACATGTGACCATGTTATCTGGTGCTGGAATCCATCTTAAATCTAGTGTTTTTCCATTTAGAAGGAAGGTTGGGGACAGAAGCGGCACCAGGGTTTTTGCCACCCCAGGCGGCAGCGCTCCTCCTCTGAGCATTTGGTGGCAGGGGGTCCTTCTGCTCCACGTCTTTAGGGAACTTCAGTGGTGGGTCCTGGAGTGAGTGAAGGACCTGCCACTGAATTTCCGCTGAAGACCTGGAGTGGAAGGACCCCCCGCTGCTGAATTTCTGCCGAGGGCGGCAAAATGCCACCCTGCAAATCCTGCCACCCTAGGCGACTGCCTAGGGTCACCTAGTGGATGCGCCAACCCTGGGTGGGGACCCAGAGGGGAAAAAGATTCTGCCTTGTGCCAGAGCCATAAATGGAGGTTGAACAGAACAAAGGATGCTGCCAGTCATGAGAATCCCCTAGTTACCACCTGGGCTGGAATTAACAAGAACGGTACCAGGGGAAAGGATTGGGCCCAGACTAAGAAGGAGTCTAGTTTGTGAAAGAAGCTTATTGAAACATCTCTGAGGGTGAAAGTTACCTGTATTCAGTTTCCTACTGTATTAGGCTTAGACTTGTGTGTCGTGTTTTTTATTTTGCTTGGTAACTTACTTTGTTCTGTCTGTTATTACTTGGAACCACTTAAATCCTACTTTTTTATTTTAATAAAATCACCTTTGCTTATTAATTAACCCAGAGTAAGTAATTAATACCTGGGGGAGAAAACAGCTGTGCATATCTCACTATCAGTGTTATAGAGGGTGGACAATTTATGAGTTTACCTTGTATAAGCTTTATACAGAGTAAAACAGACTCATTTGGGGTATGGATCCCATTGGGAGCTGGATGTCTGGATACTAGAGACAGGAGCACTTGCTAAGCCATTTTCAGTTAAGTCTGCAGCTTTGGGGGCATGGGTCAGACCCTAGGTCTGTATTGCAGCAGGTTAATGTATCTGGCTCAACAAGATAGGGTTCTGCAGGCCCAAACTGGCAGAGAAAACAGGCTCAGAGGTAGTCTCAGCACATCAGGTGACAGTCCCAAGGGGGTTTCTGTGACTGAACCCATCCCATTTATTCCCAGAAGTTTTCTTTGTATGACTTTGTCTTGTGATTGCAATGATAGGAATTAAGTTACTCACATGGAAGTGACTATGCCAATACTTGTGTTATGCCCACCCAGTATGAATTAGGTATTTCTGGAAGACTGATCAGAGTCAGACTGAACTGAGCATTCGTGTAGTTAATAGAAAGTGCTATGCCTTCTCTCCTGTTTTTTTTAAACATTAGAGGTGACTGTAAGTAGCTGTACAATGGACATAATTTAGGAACTCTTTGACTTTAAGGTATTAGAGGACATACATCCTCACTGCATCTCCCCAAGACATGTTACCAAGAGTGAATATGTGAATTAAGGATTAATCTGACAGGTAACGTTATCAGAACAGAAAGTGGCTGTAAAGAATTCAAGGGAAGGAATGCTGATGTCTATTTTTGATTGCCTCTGACTTTTGTAATAATCCATTGTCACTTCACTTTCTTCTTTATTCCTCTTTATTACATCCAGTTTAGGGATCACAGTCTGGCTCTACCTTCATGTATGCAGTATGATGGATGGTATTCCTGTAGGGACACCTTCATTATCCCAAAATCACAGGGGTAGAGGTGGGAATGGGGTTGCCATTCTTTCTGTGCCATTTAGTCCAAGTTTTTTTTACAGAATTTATTTTGCAAGCGATTATTTTCACTAGACCATTAGCTTCCAATTTTGCTCCAATACACGTTTTGCAAAACACTATGTTGCCTGAGTTGTGGAAAGCCTTAATCAATCCTGAGCAGTATACAGATGTAACAGGCTGTTCCACAGTGCTAAGCACGTGACTGGTAAGATTCACAGAAGTCTTTCATTACGAGTCTTTGGCCAGGTCCACACTACAGCGTTAAATCGATTTAAACAGCATTAAATCGATTTAACGCTGTAACCGTCCACACTACAAGGCACTTAAAATTGATTTTAAGGGGTCTTAAAATCGATTTCTGTACTCCAGCTAAACGAAAGGAGTAACCCTAAAATCGATATTACTAAATCGATTTAGGGTTAGTGTGGATGGATATCGAAGTTATTGGTCCTATTCTTTTACTGAGCTACCCAGAGTGCACCGCTCCGGAAATCGATGGTACCCTGGGACCATGGACGCACACCACCGAAGTAATGTGCCCTACTGTGGACGCGTAAAATCGATTTTATAAAACCTGTTTTATAAAATCGATTTTACTAATATCGATTTAAAGCTGTAGTGTGGACGTAGGCTTTGTCATCTTATTCATCCACCCATAACACTGGTGCCATAGAATTCAATGTTTTAATAGCTTATGAGAAAGTTATTGACTAAATCACAGAAGCAGCAAAACAGACTTCAAAGAGTCAACAATAGTACCAAAATTCTAATATAATATTGGCCAATGGGACACTTATTCTTAGTCCATCTGTCGTAGGTACAAAAACACATATGTTCAACCCTGGATCCACATAAAATCACAAAGCCAAGTTGTGTGCATCCCCTGTATGGCAATGCTGGGGCAGCAGGGTGAACAAAAAACTTTCCCCTGGCTTTTGTGGCACAGAGGCTGGGAAATACCAGTACTCAGAGGAGATAGGGGACTGCTTGGTGATTCTCATCTCTGGGGAGCACAATGCTGAAAAAGTGTCAGGCCTGTGATCCTAACCCCCTGTACACCAGGTCATGAAATGGCACTAGCCTAGCAGGAGGATGCAAATCTGCCATTCCAGCCTGATAGATGAGACAGATTACTTGTCCTTTGTTTGTAAGCAGTAGAAATTTGCCTCCTTCTGGTGCTTCTTGGGCAAGGCTGCTATAGATTTCTCCCTGTGGGTTTAAAAAAATCCTCACTCTCACCAATATTACTTTGATGTTTATCAATTAGTAATTCTGTTTCTTGTACAGTGAGAATATTGATTCACTATTTTTCTCTACTTGTTTGCACATCTGGGTAATCTCCATAGCAACTAGTATGTGCCAGGTGTCTGTTCAAAAAGAATTCTATACTCCCAGCCTCTCACTAGATTCATTACCTTAATTGCCTAGCTAATATTAAACCAAAATGAGACTCAACTGAAAGATGAAAAAGACACACTTTTTGATTAAAATCTTCATAAGTAAAATCTGTATAATATGTAAATGACATCAAATATATAAATTAGTTAAGTGGGTAAAATGTGCGTTAATGTGCAGACAAACCTATAACTACCACCGCAAAAAGGAAAAACACATACCACAGCCCACATTCTGAGAATTCAATAGGTTGTTGAACTGGCCCATGATGAACTGATAACTAGCTTTCTGATTTCATCACCAGACTTAGGGTTTCTGGGAACTATAAGGTCAAAATCTTAGCTGTTATAAATCAATGTAGCTGTGCTCATTTACACCCAGCTGAATATCTGGGCCTACTTTGTTTCTTTTCTATACCTCTTCTAAGTAGATATCTAGAAACAAAATTTTCCTTAAGATAGTATATAATAAATGGCAACTATTATTTTTAAGTGATGCTAAGAGAATATTAATGTTGCACAATTAAGAACGCAAATATCAGGAAACAATTGCAGTAAGATTGTACATCCATCTTAATTCTGCCCTCTTATGTGTGAATTATGTATGTTGTATGAGCCAGACTTGAATTTCACTATCACATAAAATATATTTTATCCAACCTTTAGATAGATATGCATAATGTTTTGTAATATTTTTTATTATTGTACAGTTAGACATTTTTTTATTGTCAATTACAAACCTGATAATTTTTAGTGACATACTAATTTTTAAATATCACAACTTCTGTCATCTTGTTTGTCAGTACTCATGTACATTTTCTTTTCAACTATCAACACATCTTTCTTTAGATGCATTTCTGGGGGTAAGGTAACTTATTAGAACTAGTCAAAAAATCCAATTTTTAAAATGTTGACAATTTAAAATTGTGGAGAATTTTAGTTTTTTTTCCCAAAAAATATCATGGCTTTTTATATATATATTATATTGTATTACTTGAGAAATAGTCTAAGATCATTTAATTAAAGGACTATATTTCACAATGGGGTTGAAATTGTTCATGTAACCTTCATTTCAACATTTTTTTGCCTTTCAGATGTTAAACTATTCAGTCTTTAACATTATCTTTTGGTAGATTTCTAATAAAATATCCTAGTTTAAAAAGACAAAGACATATTCTATAGTATGGAAATATTAAACACCAATAAGCTTACAAATCCCATGAACATTATGAGATCCACACACATTATCTTCATCAAGGTGACCAGATAACAGATAGCAAGTGTGAAAAAATTGGGACACATTTTTCACATGAAGGGGAGGGTAGTAATTGGATATATAAGAGAGAGGCTCTAATATCAGGATAGTCCTGATAATATTGGGATGTCAAGTCACCCTATCTTCATCAGATAATTCAATGGGATATTGGCATTCCAAAATTCTGAATTCTGGACAAAGTTGCTGCCCTTAACAGTTAGCATTAATCTTTTTTATGAGAAATATCTGGAAATACTGAACTTAGATTTAAAGCATATGACTTGTTTGTAAAAGTGCCCTTTCATTCCTAAATACTCCAAAATCAAGATTTCAGCTTCTGCCAAGGAACCTTTATTTCTGTACTGAGCCCAAGAAATAAAGATTAAGGTCAGAATAAAAGGGTTCCTGAAGTTAAGCTCTTAGGTCCATACTTGGGTATCAGAATAGTTAATAATAGCAAGTTAGATACCAAAATATAGACTTAACTGTAGGCTCCCAATTTAAAAAAAAATCTTGACTAGTGATATTAAATGGCAAGTTCTTATCATATCTTGCCAAGTTTTTGGAAAACCTCCAGATTTAGAGATTATAGAATATCAGGGTTAGAAGGGATCTCAGGAGGTCATCTAGTCCAACCCCCTGTTCAAAGCAGTACCAATCCCCAGACAGATTTTTGCTCCAGATCCTTAAATGGCCCCCTTAAGGACTGAACTCATAACCCTGGGTTTAACAGGCCAATGCTGAAACCACTGAGCTGTCCCTCCCCCTCAGTGCTGCGCCTTGTACAGTGACATTTTTAGACAGAACATTTACCTTCATTCAAATGTCCCAGGTTATACACTTCTGCGAGAGACAAAGGGCTGAAGTCTGTAATCAGATCTGACATCTTTGAGTGCACAGGTGCTAGGAACTGACCATAAATAGCCAGCAGAGAATTTTGCTGCTGCTAGTGTAAACACGAAAGCTTAATTTTCTGTGCCTCTGTTCCTCTTAAGGGATAGCATAAGGAGCAGTTTTGGGAGGAAGAGAAGCATGGCAGAAGAATTCTGCTCTGCCACACCTATCCTCCACTGGTGTATGGGATCCATGAAAGGGCCCAAAGCCAGAGACAGATCTTAGAGAATAACTCTAAATGGTGTTGAAATAGGGAATAGCTCTGGTGTAGGACAGAAGGTGACTGAATATTTTTGATATCATTGTCCATTATAATCTGCATTGATCAATTAGTCCATATGATGCCTCCTAACTAGTTTAGGTCCCTTAGGTTACCAGTGTTTGTCCAGCAGCAGAATTTTCTGTGGAATTTTGAATGTTTGGATGAACGTCCAAATGAACAACTCCAGTTTGTTCTTACTCAGTTGTTCAAGCCACCTTTCCTGTACAATTAGACTATGAGACTTTGTAGAAATTATTTGGAGAAGTGAGAAGTACTATTCTGAGTCTTGTATTTCTCAAGTTATTAAAGTAGATGCATTAATTGTTCTTGGAGGCATCCTAATATCTACAGTAGGTGTAGTTCACTACTACCCTTATATTTTACTTTACTGTTGTCCTTATTGCTATCATGTTTTGCTTCACAGGGTTCCAGGGAACTAGCTAGCACAGCTTGAAGTTGGCTTCACAATTAGAAGGCTGAGTTTGAAAAGAACAATGCAATTTTACTGAGCATCATAAATGAAATTGAAATGACTAATTCTGATGCTCACCTGCACCTTAAATACAAATTAATGTAACATGTTACTGTGGATTTATGAAATCGCGAATAGCCAACAAACTGATATTGTTACGCTCAATGTATATTCTAGAAAACTTAAAATATTCTGATTGTGTAATATGCCTGTGATTTGTTCTAGTTTAAATTAGCAGTGTTTGCTTTCTCTTCACTTGGTAGACAAATAATTTTTCTTTCCCTAAGGGATTATCAATGCTCTAGCTGTCATCTGAATGCTCTAGTTGTCTCTATCTTTCCTTCATAGGTTCAAAATAATTCACAGACGCCAAATCCCGCTCACTTTACTGACATGAGAATTCCAGCCTATGGACATGAGTAAGATG
Organism: Gopherus evgoodei; assembly: GCF_007399415.2. Taxonomy (NCBI): domain Eukaryota; kingdom Metazoa; phylum Chordata; order Testudines; family Testudinidae; genus Gopherus; species Gopherus evgoodei. The sequence goes on from NC_044323.1 coordinate 146,075,625, forward strand.
GCCAGGATTTCCCTGTAGGACCTAGATACACTTTGTAAAAGACTGTTCTACTTGATTTAGGAAACGTCTAACCTTTGCACAAATGTATGTGGCAGACTCATTTGGAAAAGATGCTGTGGAGGACACCTCTTCCAGCAAAGAGAATGCAGGCCAGATTTTCAAAAGGACAATTTTTGTCCACCTATTTCAGGCACTTCTGTGATTCCCATTACCATAGTATCTGATATATCTTTAATGTAGAAAACATCACAACACCCTGTCAGTTAGGGAAGTGCTATTATCCCCATTTTACTTGCCCAAAGTTCCAGAGGAGGTCTGTGATAAAGCAAGGAATTTAACCCCAGTCTCTCAAGTCCTATACTTGCACCCTAACCACTGGACAAGCCTTTCTTTCACCTGAATTCCTCAAGCCTCTCAGAAATTGCAGGTGCACAAGCTGGTCACACACACAACAGAACCTTTGAAAGCCTGCTCCCTAATCACAGGGCCTCCCTCCTTTTTTTAATGTATTCAAATATATTTTTTCCATTTTGTTTAATGGTTTGTTTATTTGGAGTTAGAGAACCTGCATTTTCAAATGGCAGAAAAGGATTCAGATTGCCCCACTGAAGTCAACAGGAGCTCTATCACAGACTTCAGAGAGACCAGGATTTGACCCCCAAAAAGTAATTTTAAATTAAATCAATAGTGGATGCCTATTCAGGGCACCTGACTTGGTTTGAGCATCTCAGAAAATGGAGAAGAGGAGTGTAAGGGTTTGAAGAGGATAGGTCATGGTAAATCTCTTTTTGACTAGGGAAGGAGAAGTTTAGTAGGGATCTCAAAAAGAATGGACTGTACATTTTGATAAATATCTTTGCCTCTTCATTTGTCACTAATATTTCTGCCACATTACTTGTTGCAATTTTCAGTGATGTTCTGTCCCTTAAAATCTTTGGGTGCTCTGTACTCCGCATCCCTTGTAAAAAGTCTCACTTTAGTTTCGGTTTCTGTTTTGATTCCAGAACAATAGAGTATCCACAGTAGACGGCTGTGCTTAAATCAGCTCCTCCTGTCTCTCTTCTCTGTTGGGTCCAAATATAACATTGGCAATGAAGAACTCCTATCTCATGAGTGTCCAGTGCTTCCTCTGACTGAATGTATAGAAGAAACAATAAGCAAATAATAATAATTATATATAAAAGGGAAAAAAAGTTCATCTATAGGCACAAGGTGGCACAACATGAGCCAGCCAGGAGGAGAGGGGAAGCAGGCAACTAAAAGCCAAACAAAGGAAGAAGTTTTTGCCATTGGTGCCAAGCTGCCAGACAGACACAGCAGTGAGGGAGAAACAAGTATCCACCTTGGCTGACCGTGTGCAAGCAGAGAAAGAGAGAAACCAGCTTTAGCCTGCACTGAGGAAAGTTGCAAGACCATAGTGGAAAAGGAGTGGAGGGAACCAAAACCAATTTCCCTGTGGTACAGCCTATGCTCAGGAGTGTTTGAAATTCAAGAGTTTAGAAGTGAAATGGAAATTTTTGTGGGCAGTGTTGGTGAGTTTGAAAATCAGTGAATCATAGGTGGTACCTTGAACATTTTGAGCAATGTATAGTTTTCAATTCCATGCCAGATGGTTAACTAGTTTCAACCTTGGTAACAGTGATGGGTCTGAAGCCATGCAGACTGCTGTGTGACCTTTTGTCTCCAGTTGTGCCTGGAACTGCTACATATACTACACAATTACTGCATCAATGCAGGAACATTTTTTACTACCTCATCTCTGTTAGTAGAACAACATCAGTTCCATCAGTGACATCAGGGAAGCGGAGACTCAATAGCAAAGTTTGCTGCTATGCTAAGGAAGTTGTCAGAGCACTGTAAGTTCTTTAAGTCATGTCCCGCATGGCCACTTTGTCTCTGGATTATGCAGCAATGAATCTGAGAAAAAGTGACTGACGGTATCAGCGCTTACATTCAAGAAGGCTATTGGGGTATCTTTTGCCATGGAAATGGCAGAGAAAGATTCTCTAGATGATCATTGGACATCTTCATATATTGTTTAGACAATATGGTTTCTGTTACAGTTGGTGAGAAACAATGGGCCTCAATTCTGTTCTGACGAATTTCAGAGATTCCTACCTTCAAATGAAATTCAGCATATACGTTCTGCTTCATTGTATCCTGCTACAAACAAACTAGCAAAATTCTTTGTACAGACACTTAAGCATGCCTTAAAAGTGAACAAAACTATTTTGAGTCCTCACCAGAAACTGAAGATGTCTTGCTTGTCTATAGAAACACACCATATGCTACTACCCAGGAGTTACCTGCATTTCTTTTGTTTTAAGCGATCTTTGTGTATTTGTTAGGATCTGCTAATTCCTGATGTTTATTCACGTGTTGTCAAGTCCCAGGCTATGCAAACTGATGTGAGATTTGTCATTGTTCTTTTCAAGTAGGAGACTTAGTGTGGCCTTACAACTATGGTTGTGGAGTGAAATGGATACCTGGAGAACTTGTTAAATGCATGGAACTTAGTTTTGCCAGGAACAAAACATCTGATGATACTTTATGGAAATGCCATATGGTTCAGTTGCAGCATTGACAAGTACCAGAATCTCGGGATGTTCCATTAGGATTTTCTATTCCTCTAATTGAACCTCCTCCTGTTGTTACAACTCTTACTTTTGATTACTTGAAAAAAACTTTGATACCAGAACCAGTTGATCCTTTACCACTGGCTGTTCCTATTGTTAAAGACACTGCTGCATCACCATTACCACGTTATCCTAAGAGAGCAAAAAACAGTGGTGTGCCTGAACTTATAAATTGTTTAGCTAGTGTGTTGCTATTTCAAGGCAGAGTAATTCCTTGCAATTTAAGAGTGTGTGCTAGTCCACTCTACACTTTTAGTTAGGTTACATAGTGTTTTATATAAGCCACGTAAATGATAATGTATATTTGGAAGTATTTTAAAGTAGGGTGGAAGAATGTAATCTCCTGTCCCTTTAAATATTTGGGTGCTCTGTATTGGCCTTTCCCAGTGAAAAGCTTCACATTGGTTTTGATTTAGTTTGGTTTCTGTTTTGCTCCCAGAAGAACAATAAAGTCACCTCAACAAACAGCTGTGCTTAAATCACTTCCCCCATCTCTACATCCTTCTCTGTGATGTCCAGATATAACAGTATATGTTCTGTATCATCCACTTTAACTTCCGTTTCCTTGATTGAATACTGTGTCTTTTATTATCCCGGCAATCAGTAATTTCTCAAATGAATTATGCAGGGCTAAACCCCCCTGGCCTCCCTGCAGCATACCAGGCCCTAAACACTGTGGAAATTTCATGTTTCCATTGCACAGTGGCAGCTAGTAGGGAGACAGGCAGGGGATTCTGCATCCCTATGTACCTCTTTTTAGAGAAGACTATATGGTGGTTTTGTGCTTAGAATTAAAAAGGAAGGGAAATTGTGAGTGAGACCGTGAAGTGGTAATAGCCTGTTCATTGGGTTCACACACGGCACAGATATACACTAGACCAGGGTTCGGCAATCTTTGGCATGCAGCCCACCAGGGTAAGCACCCCGGCGGGCCGGGCCAGTTTGTTTACCTGCCGCATCTGCAGGTTTGGCCAATTGCGGCTCCCCCTGGCCGCAGTTCGCAGCTCCAGGCCAATGGGGGCTGCAGGAAGTGACGCCCAGCACATCCCTCAGCCCATGCCACTTCCTGCAGCCCCCATTGGCCTGGAGCTGCGAACCACAGCCAGTGGGAGCCATTATCAGCTGAATCTGTACATGGCAGGTAAACAAACCGGCCCAGACCTCCGAGGGCTTACCCTGGCGAACCACATGCCAAAGGTTGCCTATCCCTGAATGAGACCAAAACAGTCTGTTTAATGGGGGTTTAGCAAGCTATATTTACTAGTCTTCTCCATAGCTGGCATGAATAGCTTCAAAAGCTTAATGGAGAATGTGACTGAAGAATGTGTGTAGGTTCAGCAATACATTTTTTTTCCTGAGCACAACCTGATAACTTGGGGCTCACACCTAGAATATTTGTTTGTAAAACTTGGCATTAGAAGATCTGATCCTGCAGTCTTCTCTCTGGCAGAACTCCACCTGACATCCTCCTAAATCACAATCCTGCCAATAGCTCCTTCACATGCAGGGGAAAGCACATGTGCTGATGCCTCCTTCACGTGGCCACCTCCATGGGCTTGTGAATACAGTGGGCAAGCCAGGTCTCCATCGTCTCCTTACCCCTCCATCTGTAGGTTGTTCTGTGCACCAGGGTCATGCAGGGCCAGCTATTTTGTCTGGCCTTTGCATGAGGTGGGCATTGGAGGAAGGGTGGTCTCCCAGTCGCATTACCACTAAGGGTAGAGACAGAATGTATTGATAGGTCAGGCATAGAATAACTTAATGTATTATAATTTCATCATATATAATTTAAAGCAAAGGAAGCGCTCAACAAAATTGTAATGAAATTCTAAACATTATGCAGATTTGGCATAGGCCTTCATGTTCAAGCTAAATGTTTTCTTCAAAAGCAGCAATACAAAAAAAATCTTTTGTTTTCCACTTTCATTTTTTATCTCCTGGCATAAAGGAGGGACCCCTGTATAGTTTGTATTATGAGACTATGCAAAGCTAATTAGTACCTTTCTGAAGCAATATATGATTTTCCCCTCAAGTCAGTATCATGGAAAACATATCATGTAGCATCTAACAAATAGCCTTGAGGGCCTTCACAATTACTGAAAGGGATATTAGAACTGACAGATTTGAGATGTATGCTACAGAATAAAGAGAAATTATTATAGGTTTGGTTAACAATTTGTTTTTTATATTTATACATGTTTGACAAATCAGGCAACTATTGTATTACTAGGAATGATCTGTTTTTGTTACCTTTCAAGTGATGATGGATGGTTAAAACTAGTGTGTTTTTCTTTGTAACAGGAGGGTACCTGACTTCCTGCAGAGAGAGATTTGTGAGTCTTTAGGAAGGATAAAGCTATCTGTTAAAGAGCTTCCAGTCCATTTACTGAGACAAGTGTCTCACCTGTAGTGCCCCAGAGTATTTCAGTTAAGTGTACCAAGCATATTGGGAATAATATTTAACCATTTGTTTCGGTATGCACACGGTAATGTTCTAGCAGATTTACGAATGTGTAAGTTTAAATGGATATGTATTTATAGCTTCAGAAATATGATCATTAAGGAATAAATTAATGAAGTCTCCTGTGCAAATCCAAAAATAAATAGACTTTGAGAGGGTTTTCTGCAAAGCTTGTAAGGATGCAAACAGAAATCTCCTATGCATCCTTACCTCAGTTCATGGAGCACCAATGGAACTCTTCTTTGGCTGCCGCTGCTGCTTTGCAACTTACGCAGTTCCTGAGTTTTCCATCCAGAGCTCTTACGTCTTCTCCCTTTTGCAGTCCTGCTCTGTGCCACAGCATTTTGTCCCAGTTTTACAGAATCTCATGGGACAACATTGGGCTTGTAGTTATACACACATAATCCAACTGGTTGAATGCTAGGAAACCTGTATTTGTCTTCATACGTAACTGTAGGAATATTACTAATTACTGCAGCTTTCAAAAAGTTCATCTTTACATTACATTTGATAATTAATTGTTGTGACTATAGCTGGATTACTTTGCTAAACAGAATATACTTTACGTTCTAGTTGCAACATCCAGAGTCTCTTTCCACGCACAGTTTTATTTCTCACAGAAACAGGCAGAACACAAAAATAGTTCCTCAGCGCATCTTGGGCTCCAGTACCCAGGGGATTTTCACAGGCACCCCAGCTTCTGATTCCCAGATCCCCTTCTTTATTGCTTGATGGCTTCAGAGGGAGTCCATGGACTATACCTTTTTACACTTTCTGAAGACCACTGCCTCCTCTGCTCTACCGTTGATTTCCTTGAGGTGTTAGGGATTCCATATGGCAGTTTCTTGCAACAGACTCTTTTAGGTCTTGCCTGGCTTTGGCCGCTTCCTCTTATAGACTCATAGACTCATAGACTCTAGGACTGGAAGGGACCTCGAGAGGTCATCGAATCCAGTCCCCTGCCCTCATGGCAGGACCAAATACTGTCTAGACCATCCCTGATAGACATTTATCTAACCTACTCTTAAATATCTCCAGCGATGGAGATTCCACAACCTCCCTAGGCAATCTATTCCAGTGTTTAACTACCCTGACAGTTAGGAACTTTTTCCTAATGTCCAACCTAAATCTCCCTTGCTGCAGTTTAAGCCCATTGCTTCTCGTTCTATCATTGGAGGCTAAGGTGAACAAGTTTTCTCCCTCCTCCTGATGACACCCTTTTAGATACCTGAAAACTGCTATCAGGTCCCCTCTCAGTCTTCTCTTTTCCAAACTAAACAAACCCAATTCCTTCAGCCTTCCTTCATAGGTCATGTTCTCAAGACCTTTAATCATTCTTGTTGCTCTTCTCTGGACCCTCTCCAATTTCTCCACATCTTTCTTGAAATGCGGTGCCCAGAACTGGACACAATACTCCAGTTGAGGCCTAACCAGCGCAGAGTAAAGCGGAAGAATGACTTCTCGTGTCTTGTTTACAACACACCTGTTAATGCATCCCAGAATCATGTTTGCTTTTTTTGCAACAGTATCACACTGTTCACTCATATTAAGCTTGTGGTCCACTATGAACCCTAGATCTCTTTCTGCCATACTCCTTCCTAGACAGTCTCTTCCCATTCTGTATGTGTGAAACTGATTGTTCCTTCCTAAGTGGAGCACTTTGCATTTATCTTTATTGAACTTCATCCTGTTTACCTCAGACCATTTCTCCAATTTGTCCAGATCATTTTGAATTTTGACCCTGTCCTCCAGAGCAGTTGCAATCCCTCCCAGTTTGGTATCGTCCGCAAACTTAATAAGCGTACTTTCTATGCCAACATCTAAATCGTTGATGAAGATATTGAACAGAACCGGTCCCAAAACAGACCCCTGCGGAACCCCACTTGTTATACCTTTCCAGCAGGATTGGGAGCCATTAACAACTACTCTCTGAGTACAGTTATCCAGCCAGTTATGCATCCACCTTATAGTAGCCCCATCTAAATTGTACTTTCCTAGCTTATCTATAAGAATATCATGCGAAACTGTATCAAATGCCTTACTAAAGTCTAGGTATATCACATCCACCGCTTCTCCCTTATCCACAAGGCTCGTTATCCTATCAAAGAATGCTATCAGATTAGTTTGACAGGATTTGTTCTTTACAAATCCATGCTGGCTATTCCCTATCACCTTACCACCTTCCAAGTGTTTGCAGATGATTTCTTTGATTACCTGCTCCATTATCTTCCCTGGCACAGAAGTTAAACTAACTGGTCTGTAGTTTCCTGGGTTGTTTTTATTTCCCTTTTTATAGATGGGCACTATATTTGCCCCCTTCCAGTCTTCTGGAATCTCCCCCATCTCCCATGATTTCCCAAAGATAATAGCTAGAGGCTCAGATACCTCCTCTATTAACTCCTTGAGTATTCTAGGATGCATTTCATCAGGCCCTGGTGACTTGCAGGCATCTAACTTTTCTAAGTGATTTTTTACTTGCTCTTTCCTTATTTTCTCTTCTAAACCTACCCTCTTCCCGTAAGCATTCACTATACTAGACATTCCTTCAGACTTCTCAGTGAAGACCGAAACAAAGAAGTCATTAAGCATCTCTGCCATTTCCAAGTCTCCCGTTACTGTTACCCCCTCCTCATTGAGCAGTGGGCCTACCCTGTCCTTAGTCTTCCTCTTGCTTCTAATGTATTGATAAAAAGTCTTCTTGTTTCCCTTTATTCCCATAGCTAGTTTGAGTTCATTTTGTGCCTTTGCTTGTCTAATCTTGCCTCTGCATTCCTGTGTTATTTGCCTATATTCATCCTTCGTGATCTGACCTAGTTTCCATTTTTTATATGACGCCTTTTTATTTTGTAGGTCACGCAAGATCTCAAGGGTAAGCCAAGGTGGTCTTTTGCCACATTTTCTATCTTTCCTAACCATCGGAATAACTTGCTTTTAGGCCCTTAATAGCGTCCCTTTGAAAAACTGCCAACTTTCCTCAGTTGTTTTTCCCCTCAGTCTTAATTCCCATGGGACCTTGCCTATCAGCTCTCTGAGCTTACCAAAATCCGCCTTCCTGAAATCCATTGTCTCTATTCTGCTGTACTCCTTTCTACCCTTCCTTAGAATTGCAAATTCTATGATTTCATGATCACTTTCACCCAAGCTTCCTTCTACTTTTAAATTCTCAACAAGTTCCTCCCTATTGGTTAAAATCAAGTCTAGAACAGCTTCCCCCCAGTAGCTTTTTCAACTTTCTGAAATAAAAAGTTGTCTGCAATGCAGTCCAGGAACTTATTGGATAGTCTGTGCCCCGCGGTGTTATTTTCCCAACATATAACTGGATAGTTGAAGTCCCCCATCACCACCAAATCTTGGGCTTTGGATGATTTTGTTAGTTGTTTGAAAAAAGCCTCATCCACCTCTTCCGCCTGATTAGGTGGCCTGTAGTAGACTTCCAGCACGACATCACCTGTGTTTTTTACCCCTTTTAGCCTAACCCAGAGACTCTCCACCCTTCCGTCTCCTATGTCCATCTCCACCTCAGTCCAAGGTGTACATTTTTAATATATAAGGCAACACCTCCTCCCTTTTTCCCCTGTCTATCCTTCCTGAGCAAACTATACCCTTCCACACCAACATTCCAGTCGTGTGTATTATCCCACCAAGTTTCAGTAATGCCAATAATGTCATAGTTGTATTTATTTATTAGCACTTCCAGTTCTTCCTGCTTATTACCCATACTTCTTGCATTTGTATAAAGGCATCTAAGATACTGGTTTGATCTTGCCTCCCAGCTTCGCCCTGACTCTCCTTCCTCTCTGCCATTATAGCCCGTGCTCCCTCCTGTTTCCAACCCATCTCCCAGGTCTTGTTCCCCACTTACCTGTGGGCTTTGCTCACCTGTCCCCGTCGAACCTAGTTTAAAGCCCTCCTTACTAGGTTAGCCAGTCTGTGCGCAAATAAGGCCTTTCCCCGCTTCGAAAGGTGAACGCCATCTGTTCCTAGCAGTCCTTCCTCGAATAGCATCCCGTGGTCGAGGAAGCCAAAGCCCTCCTGGCGACACCATCTTCGCAGCCAGGCATTCACCTCTTAATCCATAAGGGTCTTCTGGGGAGGCAGGAAGTACCCTTTAGTGAGCAGAAGTATTTGTCCTATGTGGGGTGTGGGAGTAAAATGCCTGTGTTCTCTTGAGGAGGAACAGGTGTCACACAACAACATGAGAAGCATGAAAAGACTTAAGTCTAGAGCTGGTCAGGAATTTTTCAAGAAAACATTTTTTTACTGGAAGATGCCAAGTCATCACAAATGGAATTTTTTGTGGAAACATATCAGTTTTGACTTAACTCATACTGGGAAAGTTTCTGAGGTTTAGGAGTGAGGTCCACCCAATTCTTCATGAAATGGAATTCTCATTCTCACAACTTCAGCTATGAGAATAGTGTAGCTGAAGTCGACATATCTTAGGTTGACTTACCTTGCATCCTCACGGCGCGGGGTTGACTGCAGCCGCTCCCCCGTCGACTCCACTTCTGCCTCTTGCCACGGTGGAGTACAGGAATCGAAGGCAGAGCGACTGGGGATCGATTTATCGCATCTACACTAGACACTATAAATTGATCCCCGATAGATCGATCACTACCTGCCGATCCGGCGGGTAGTGTAAACATACCCTTGGGTGGAGACCCATGTCTTATTCCCTTCTGACCAAAGTGTTTCCAGGCTGCACAGGTCCCTGCCTTCACAGTGTTACTTCCAGCAGAGACTAGGATGCCCAAGAGCAACTGCTTGTTTTCTCTTCAGAGATGGTTAACAATGTGACTGTCCACCATTATAGTTACCACACCACTCTTTTTAAGCAAGCCTATTTTATTCTTAAGGTAAAATAACTATAGAGAAAACATATTAAAAACAATAAAAGAACGTGCACACATGCTAACAAGTTTGCCGGACATCACCCCAGCTTTCACGTGGGCTCTGGGAGGAGAAGTCCTTCAAAAACCCACAGAGGGAGTCTCTTCTATGATCACAAGTTCATAAAGGCCTTATCCCAGAACTATCACCTATCCTTATGGGCTTCAGCAGACCCAGCCCTTCCAAGCCTTCCAAGATGGCCCTGTCCATCTGCCAGATCAGGAAGAAGGCCCTGAGCCATTTTAAAACCAGACTATTTATCCAGTACTCCTTTCTTTGTCGGTTGGTCTCTGGAGAATCCAGTTTGAACTATTTCTACAGGCTTCAAAGGGCTCATAATGGAGGAATTACATTAGCATCTCCCTCTTACTAGGGTAGTTACATACAATGCCACAATAACACATACACACCTGCATTTGTAATACAATGGACCCAAAGGTATTAAACCATATTCAATAAGATTTAATTTAATTCAATGAAATTTACCTTAATTCTATAAGGTTTGTCCAGGATATTACAGGATATTGTCAGTCTGTTACAGTACATATCTAGGAACAAGGAATGTAGGCCATCCTGAATGAGTGATGCAATCCTCAGAAACAATGTCTCTGGAAAAGATTGGGGTGGTGGTAATGGATATTCAGCTGAACGTGAGATCCCTGTGTGATGCTGTAGACAAAAGGGCTAATATGATACTTGGATGCATAAATAGGGGGATCTCGTGTAAGAGTAGACAGGTTATTTTACCTCTATTCTTGGCACTGCTGTGACCTCTGCTGGAATTCAAGAAGAATTTTGCAAAATTGGAGATGTTTCAGAGAAGATCCATGTGAATGATTAAAGGATTGGAAAACATGCCTCATAGTATAGACTTAAGGAGCTCAATATACTTAGCTTTTAACAAATTAAAACTTAAGGGTTGACTTGATTACAATCTATAAATGCCTACTTGGGGAGTGAATATTTAATAAAGAGGTCTTCAATACTTAATAAAGGGTTTTGAATGTTAATTAACCACTGGAACAATTTACCCAAGGTCTTGGCGGACTCTCCAACACTGCAATTTCAAAATCACGATTGCATGCTTTTGTAAAAGATATGCCTTACGAATTATTTTGGGGAAGTTCTATGACCTCTGTTATGCAGGAAGTCAGACAAGATGAATACAGTGGTCTCTTCTGGCCTTGGAATCCATAAGCCACCTCCTGAGAACTGCCAGCTGCATTGTAGCTGGTGGTCATGTGCTGGTCAAAAAAATTCTGATGAACAGTTTTTCTGTCAGAAAATTCCATCTGTTAAAATTGAAATATTTGGGGGGAATGTGTTGATTTTGATAGGAAGTGGTTGAAACACATAGTTCTTCTTCGAATGATTGCTCATATCCATTCCAGGTAGGTGTACGCGCCGCGCGTGCACGTCTGCCGGAAACTTTTTACCCTAGCAACTCCAGTGGGCCGGCAGGTCGCCCCCTAGAGTGGCGCCACTATGGCACTAGATATATACCCCTGCCGGCCCACCCGCTCCTCAGTTCCTTCTTACCGCCATGTCGGTTGCTGGAACTGTGGAGTGCGGCTTGCTGACCTCCACGTCCCTAGCTCTTGTATTTGTTCATCGTCTTTCGTTGTAAATAGTTCATAGTTAGTTAGTAGATAGACTGTTCGTTAGTAGTTAGTTGAAATCTTGTAATATAGTTGTCTAACATCGCTTGCGGGTGGGCCATTGCCCTCCCCGGCACCTGGCACCGGGCCCATGCCTGGCTCACCGGGCTTCAAGCAGTGCTCGGCGTGCAAGAAGCCGATGTCTACGAGCGATCCCCACGACGCGTGCCTTAAGTGCCTGGGGGAATCGCATATCAGCGAAAAGTGCCGCATTTGCAAGGCTTTTAAGCCTCGCACAAAGAAGGAGAGAGACCAAAGACTCCGCGCTCTCCTTATGGAAGCGGTTCTGTCTCCGGCGCAGTCAGCCAGTTCTACTCCGGCACCGGACCGCGCCGGCACCGGCAAGACTCCCTGGCACCAACCATCTCCGGCACCGGGAGCAGACTCTCGTCCCTCGACATCTGCAACACCATCCAGGCAGGCCCAAGTGGACCGCCCGGCACCTACTCTAGCCGCGGCACCGCCTGCAGGACTGCTGTCGATTCCGGGCCCGGAAGGTCCGTCGAGTCCAGCCCCTCCTAGCTCCCCCTTAAGATCAGGGGTCGAGCTCCGGGTACCGTCTACGCCGGAGACCTTTGCCTCGGCTCGGGACCTGATCGCGATGACGGAGCCATCGCCGCCTCAGCAGGCACCCCCGGGACGGGTAACCTCCAGGGGTAAACCGATGCTTCAAGCGCTGTCTCCCGAGCCCCGGCACCGATCACCCCGGAGGCATGAACACTCACACTCGCACTCGGGGCACCGCTCTCCCAGGCGGTACCGGTCATACTCGCGGCACCGATCACCATCTGCACGGTCCCGGTCGGGCTCGTCTCAGCGCCGGCACCGAGACTCCAGGAGCCGTTCACTACGGCGTTCGGCGCCTCGGTCGACCTCCCGGCACCGAACCGGTGGTAGGTCCCGATCCCGTTCAACCTCCCAGCACCGTGCCGGTGGCAGGTCCCGGTCTCCGCTGCCATCCCGGTACCGCGCTCATCGAGGGTCGCGGTCCCGCTCCCGGCACCGACATCGCTCCCGATCCGGATCCCGGCACCGGTCATCACGCTGTTCCCGATCCCGATCCCGGCACCGATGTGCGTTGCGGCACCGAGCCTCGGCACCGAGGGGAGCGTCGGTCTCGGCGTATAGAGTCGTATACCAATCAGGCTCAGCGCCTCCGTGGCCGTCTCGGGAGCTGTCGGTCTCTTCCCAGACTGACAGCGCCTATGCCATGGGCCAGGGCACGCACTCGGCCCTGTTCCAGGACCCTCCCCCACAAGAGCGAGGGCCTCAGCAGTGGGGGTTTTGGACCCCTTGGGCATATTCCCAGGCCCAGGGCCCGCAACACATTACTCCCCGACCTACGGGGGAATGCAGACCTCCAGAGGCAACGGTATCGAGACCCCCTCACTCTCCGGAAGCGGATGGCAGGTCCAGTCACCTAGACTCAGAGCTCCCTCCAGGGACGGAGGTGCAGCCCCACATGGACCCCCCCATGGACACTTTGTTGCCGGGGGTTTCCTCGTCCTCGTCTCCGGATGAGGCAGTGGCGGGTACCTCGTCCTCCAGTCCTCCCCTGCTGGATCTTAGGGCGCACCAAGACCTCCTCCGCCGGGTGGCACAGAACCTGGACTTGCAAGCGGAGGAGGTGTCTGAAGTTGAGGACCCGGTGGTGAGCATCCTTTCCGCCGATGCGCCCACCAGAGTGGCCCTGCCCTTTATAAAGACAATCCAGGCCAACGCCAATAACATCTGGCAGTCACCAGCCTCCATCCCTCCGACCGCTCGAGGGGTGGAACGAAAGTACATGGCTCCCTCGAAGGGCTATGAATACTTATATGTTCACCCGACACCCTGCTCGTTGGTGGTCCAGTCAGTGAACGACAGGGAGCGCCACAGGCAAGAGGCCCCAGCGCCCAAGTCGAAGGAGGCGAGAAGGATGGACCTCCTGGGCCGCAAGGTCTATTCGGCGGGGGCGCTACAGCTCCGGGTCTCAAACCAGCAGGCCCTCCTCAGCCGCTACTCCTTCAACTCGTGGGTAGCGGCGGGGAAGTTCGCGGAGCTCTTGCCTCAGGACGCCCGCCAGGAATTTTCCACCATCCTGGACGATGGCAAGAAAGTAGCAAGAACATCGCTACAGGCCTCCCTTGATGCTGCCGACTCGGCCGCTCGGACCCTGGCCTCGGGGCTCACGATGCGTCGAATTTCCTGGCTGCAGGTCTCTGGCCTTCCGCTGGAGCTCCAACATACAATCCAGGACCTCCCCTTTGAAGGCCAGGGCCTGTTTTCTGATAAAACAGACCCGAGACTAAAAGACCTCAAAGACAACAGGGTCATAATACGGTCGCTCGGCATGCACACGCCTGCGACGCAGCGCAGGCCATTCCGGCAGCAAAACCAGCAGCAGCAGCGGTGACCGTACCCCCAGTTCCGCCCAAGGCAGGACCTCTCTAAGCGCCGCGGCAGGAACAACCGCCGCAGGCAGTCTGGTGGCCAAGCGGGGCAGAAGCAAGGCTCCGCCAAGGCCCCTCCAGGGCCTAAGCCTTCCTTTTGAAGGTGCGCCCAAGGGCGCAGTACCAGTTTCCCCTCCGGATCCCTCCCCGCAGTTTTCCAACCACTTTTCTTTTTTCCTCCCGGCGTGGACCCGAATAACGTCGGACCGTTGGGTCTTGCGTATGGTGCAGGCTGGTTATCGCCTGCAGTTTTCTTCACCCCCCCCCACCCTCCTTCCCCGTCCCTCTTCAGGGACTCCTCTCACGAGCAATTCCTCCGTCAGGAGGTACACGCGCTCCTTGTCAAGGGAGCCGTAGAGGCGGTTCCGGACAACGAGAAGGGCAAGGGGTTTTATTCCCGCTACTTTCTAATCCCCAAATCCAACGGCGGCCTCAGGCCCATCCTCGACCTGCGGGAACTCAACAAGTATATCGTGAAGTTGAAGTTCTGCATGGTATCCCTTGGAACCATCATCCCATCCCTGGATCCCAGAGACTGGTACGCCGCCCTCGATATGTAGGATGCTTACTTTCACATCTCCATTGCCCCCCAACACAGACGTTTTCTCCGCTTTGTGGTCGGCCGCCAACATTATCAGTTTGCGGTCCTTCCGTTTGGCCTCTCTACGGCCCCGAGGGTGTTTACGAAATGCATGGCAGTCGTTGTCGCACACCTTCGACGTTGCCGCATTCACGTCTTCCCCTACCTGGATGACTGGCTGATCCGAGGCACATCGGAGCTGCAGGTCCACGCCCATGTCGACAGGATCAGCACCCTCTTTGCTGCCTTGGGCCTCGTCATCAATGTGGACAAGTCTACTCTGCTCCCCACGCAGCGGATAGAGTTCATTGGGGCCATTCTGGACTCTACCCTGGCCAGGGCCTTGCTACCCTTCCCCAGGTTCCAGTCACTGTCGGCCATCATTCTACGTTTGCAGGTGGCCCCGCTGATCTCTCTGCGAACATGTCAGGCCCTTCTAGGCCACATGGTGGCCTGTACGTTCATAACGGCATATGCCCGTCTCCGCATGAGGCCTCTTCAATCATGGCTCATTGCGCAGTATCGGCCGGCCAGACATTCGTTGGACACAGTCGTCACCGTTCCTCAGAGGGTACTGGACTCTCTTCGCTGGTGGCTGGACCGGTCCATGGTCTGTGCGGGGCTCCCGTTCCATCCGCCCCAACCCTCGGCATCCCTGACCACGGACGCCTCAGATCTGGGCTGGGGAGCGCACTGTGGCACCCAGAGAACTCAGGGCTTGTGGACACCTCAAGAGATCAACCTCCATATCAACATACGAGAGTTGAGAGCGGTCCGCCTTGCTTGTCAAGCGTTTATCCATCTCCTTCAAGGTCGTTGTGTCGCGGTGTTCACCGACAACACAACGACCATGTTTTACATCAACAAGCAGGGTGGCACCAGATCCTCTCCCCTGTGTCTCGAGGCAATGCGCCTCTGGGAGTTTTGCATAGCCCATTCGATTCACCTTTCCGCCTCCTATCTCCCGGGAGTGCGGAACACTCTGGCGGATCGGCTGAGCAGATCCTTCCATTCGCACGTGTGATCCCTCCGTCCGGACGTCGCCCTCTCACTCTTCCAGAGGTGGGGTCGTCCCCGGATGGACCTCTTCGCGTCCAGGCAGAACAGGAAGTGTCGAGCATTCTGCTCCTTCCAGGGTCGGGAACCAGGGTCTCTAGCAGATGAATTCCTGATCCCATGGACAGCCCACCTGTGTTACACATTCCCTCCCGTTCCGCTGATACACAGGGTTCTCCTCAAGGTGCGCAGAGACAGAGCCCAGGTGATTCTCATAGCTCCAGCATGGGCCAGACAGCTTTGGTACCCCATGTTGCTGGACCTCTCAGTAGCCAACCTAGTTACCCTGCCCCTACATCGGGACCTGATCACACAGGACCACGGCAGGCTATGTCACCTGGACCTTCCGTCTCTGCACCTCACGGTGTGGCTCCTGCGTGGTTGACAGGCTCCGAGCTGCGCCGTTCTACCCCGGTTTGGGAGGTTCTCATGGGCAGTAGAAAGCCTTCCACCAGGGCGACTTACTCAGCTAAGTGGAAGCGTTTCTCCTGCTGGTGTTCAGAGAAAGCTCTTCGCCCTATGGAGACTCCCGTCACCACTATTTTAGACTACATCTGGTCCCTCAAGACCCAGGGTCTAGCGTTGTCGTCCCTCCTGGTCCACCTAGCGGCCATCTCTGCGTTTCACCCGGGAATGGACGGTTGTTCTGTCTTCTCCCACCCTATGGTGGCGAGATTCCTGAAGGGACTGGAGCGGCTCTATCCACAAATCCACCCTCCAGCCCCTTCATGGGACCTCAACCTGGTCCTAACTCGGCTCATGGGACCTCCATTCGAGCCATTAGCTACTTGCTCCCTGCTCTACCTCTCGTGGAAGACCGCCTTCGTAGTGGCCATTACCTCAGCTAGACGAGTGTCCGAACTGAGGGCCCTCACAGTGGACCCGCCGTATACCATCTTCCATAAAGACAAGGTACAGCTGAGGCCTCACCCTGCCTTTCTTCCCAAGGTGGTCTCAGCTTTCCATGTTAATCAGGAGATTTTCCTCCCAGTCTTTTTCACAGAGCCCCATTCGTCCCGCAGAGAGCAACAGCTCCACTCGCTAGATGTACGTCGGGCGCTAGCATTTTATGTGGACAGGACCAAACCCTTCCGCAAGTCCCCCCAGTTATTTGTGGCGGTAGCGGACCGGGTTAAGGGGCTGCCGATTTCCTCCCAGAGGCTATCTTCCTGGGTTACCTCCTGCATCAGGACCTGCTACGACCTGGCCCACGTTCCAGCGGGCCGTGTGACTGCTCACTCCACCAGAGCACAAGCATCATCGCTGGCTTTTCTGGCCCGCGTACCGATCCAAGAGATTTGTAGGGTGGAGACCTGGTCATCGGTCCACACATTCGCTTCCCATTATGCCCTGGTTCAGCAGTCCAGAGATGATGCGGCCTTTGGCTCTGCAGTACTCCAGGCCGCGACCTCTCACTCCGACCCCACTGCCTAGGTAAGGCTTGGGAATCACCTACCTGGAATGGATATGAGCAATCACTCGAAGAAGAAAAGACGGTTACTCACCTTTGTAACTGTTGTTCTTCGAGATGTGTTGCTCATATCCATTCCACACCCGCCCTCCTTCCCCACTGTCGGAGTAGCCAGCAAGAAGGAACTGAGGAGCGGGTGGGCCGGCAGGGGTATATATCTAGTGCCATAGTGGCGCCACTCTAGGGGGCGACCTGCCAGCCCACTGGAGTTGCTAGGGTAAAAAGTTTCCGGCAGACGTGCACGCGCGGCGCGTACACCTACCTGGAATGGATATGAGCAACACATCTTGAAGAACAACAGTTACAAAGGTGAGTAACCGTCTTTTTTTACTTTCTCATTTCATTGTGATAATGTTGAAACATTCCTGTTTATTTAGTTTTGACTTTGTTATTAATATTAATGTTCTATTATTTATATATTACATGAAAATATATTTCAGCATTATTAAAACAATTTTTTTATCAAAAATATTTCAATTGTTCCATGTAGGGTTGGGGGGGGGTGTTTGTTTTTTCAATGGGAAATTTAAAATTTCAGCTTTTCATTCTGATTTGAAATTGAAACAGATTTTGAGGTGTCAGAAATTCCTGTGGAACTGAAGTTCCTATTTCTGACCAGCTCTAATCCATATTCTTGATGTGGTATAGAGGCAGATGTGGTCTTTTAGGTAATCATACCTGAGTTGAAGGAAGGTTTTGAATATCGGGCTCAGAAACTTGAATTGGATCAGGTATCAGGTGAGAAATCTGTATAGAGTGTGAAGAGTTACTGTTCCCCTGCCTTCAGGGTGTAGCCCTGCAGAGGTTATTAAATGATATTATAAAATGGGTCAAACAATGAGTAGTTATCTATAATGCATGATACTACATATTTCAGTGAAGTTGGGTGGCATTAACTGGGAGTCCTTGCTGTATTATTTAGATCTAAAATGTTTCATAATACAAGGGGTCCTGTTGATAGTTATCATTGTGCCTAAAAGCTATAGAGGGAATGTGTATGGTGCATACTAATAATATTTATCTTGACAGAAAAATAGACAAATTATAAAAAAAATGCTACAAAATTGTGAAGAAATTTGACATATTAATGTGGTATAGTCTCATTACACTATTTACATTACTGTGTATTAGCAGCACATTTTAGATGCTAAAATTGAGACAGTTAAGCTTTCAACAAATAAATAACAATAATGAAAAATTAGAGGCAAAGAATTGTCCATTTGGCAATAAAATGACCTGAGTTGGCCTTGTGTAATTGTGTTTTCAAACCTGGATAATCAGGGAAATCAAACCATACAGAAATAATTTTGCTACAGAAATGTTGGCTATGTATGCAAACAGGAGATGTCAGTCATGGAAATTGTGGCAAAGGCAATTTTGAATTGAAAGCATAATTTTCCTTATCAAAATGTGAAGAAATGAACTAAACAAATCCTGTCACGTTTGAGAATTATGCCATTTTCTGCCTTCTCGTAAACTGCAGTGAGCTCACACCATAAAACAAAAACACAGAACCCCATTCTTCAGGCGTTTTGCAGCTCCATTGGCAAAACAGAAACTTGGCCACTTGTCAGTGGAGCAAACACAGCTACTGTATATTGTACCTTTTCCTTCACCAGTAACTGAAGGCCCGTAATCTGCAAAGATGTATGCACATTCTTTACTTTACATATTGCAAGTGATCCTTATGACTTTACAATGGACAGAAATCTCATCACAGTGAGAATTAAACAATATTATATTTTGAGTGAAAGCAGTCTGGATTGGCCAATCTGTCAACTACCCAAAAAAGGACCACTGGTCAGGATTTCGTAGCTGCTGTGGTAGAGGAAAATAAGTTTACTTCTGCACTACCACAATTGACATGGTATAAGTCTTAAAACTTTTCAACACCAAAATCAACCGGACTCAAAGTGTTATTTTCACCATTGGTGATGTTACATGTATTACAGTAATCTGAAACACAGTTGGACCCATTTTTTTTCCTGTAGGCACAAAAGCTAAATCAATCTCTTCTGCTGAAAGGAGAAAAAATGTGCTCTGATCTCAGAACTGCAGGAGATTACACTGTAAACTAAGAATAAGGTGTAAACTTCACCTCCTCCATCACCAAATCCATCCTAAAATCAAGACTCGGACAAAATATGAGTGGCTATATGGTAGTCTTGGCTACCATGAGCCAGCCTAGACCATGAGCCAACCCAGTCCAAAATAAATAAATACATAAATAAACTTACTGCTCACATGGCAATTTTGAAGCACAGCATGGTGGGCTGTACAACGCAGCTATCCCTATGTTAACTCCATCCTGGTACTCACAGAAGGTTAGAACACTAAAAATTATCATTTTTTTCAGAGTGAGATATCTCTTGTACTCTATCTTGTATCAGTTTCAAATTGTATAGCTACACCTCTCCCCCCATCCCTTTCTTGATTCACTTTGCATTACACAATGGATTAAGGCCACCACTTCATTTCCGAACAGGTCACAAAATCAAATTGTATTCCAGCAGAAACATCTTTTGATCAATACCAGACTGGGACATTTTCAAGTCAGTGGCATAGAGATGAAATGGCTCCATCTCATTACCTAGTTTCTAAGGCCACTCAAGCCCCCCTCCTTCTAATTCTGATATACAAACGTGTGTTTCCTCCATGTCCTGTGGTATTGGTGCCTCTCACATTAGGAGATGTGTCTAGAAATGTTCTGCATGGATCTTCATATCTCAAGAGTAGGAAAAATTATTCCCTGACTGGGTGAGGGTGGAGGGATGGATTTAGGACTACTGCAAAAGATCACTTAAAAAATGTTCATAGATTATTGCTCTGGAGATTTGAAAGAGGTCTCTACACAAATATATAATTGTGGAACAAGATTCTGTACTCTTTACAATGCTGTAAAAGGACACAGGGGAAATCAAAATAAATGGAGGGGAAGCTTTTCCTTAAATCAGCTACAATAAATGCATTTGTTCAAGGAAAAAAAATGCTAAAGCTAAAAGCCATGTATGCCTGCTGTTGAAGAAAAGTCTGTTTGTACCTAATACATTGCAGAAAATTGCTCACAAATCTTTTATGCTTGAAAAATGTTGTCCTTGTAATCCTGCCAATGTCAGAGTTTTGCACAGAACGGACGAATCTTCTATTTTTTTCCACCTCAAAATCAAGCCCATTGTAAAACAAATTCCAAAAACAAAATCTGAGCTTCCTGTCAGCATTCTCAGAGGACTTTCACCCCCAGCAGGGGCATTGAGAAAGTGGTAACACTGACCAGCCGAGAGGGTCACGACATCCTGGGGTAATGTCAAAAAGAACACGGTAGAAAAACAAAGAGAGCTCTAGATTCAGGTTTGTCTTAAGGAAAGAATATGAATGGATAAGGGCACTTATTGGACACTAGGAAGTTTCCTTCCCCTTCCTCCTCATTTCTATAAGTGATCTAATATTTCTCATCAACAGCTGCCCTGCCCTCTTCTCAATTCTAGGCTGCCCAAAATATAACCAATAACATGACCTATTTTAGCTGTCTTCACCCTGTAACTGTAGAGTGAAAGCAAAGCTGATCAGATGCAGGTTCTTATTGCTGATTAACTCAAGCAACAATCCATTTCTATTCCCCTGTTGATCTGGATACAAAAACAAGTAAATATTGTGGTTGTATGCTTTTATTTTTATGTAAATGTATATACATTTAGCTGCATCCTTTGGGGTTGTGCAGTTTCAACAGCCCTGCTGTATTTCTTTTCCCTAATGACTTCCTGCCTCATTCTTTTTTGTTTCTGTTCAATTTTCTTTGTCTTTTCCCAAAAAAGATGTTCCATTTTTCAGTGTTTACTGTGGGTGCAATTGTGATCCAGGCTGCACACATGCACAAGGACAATGGGTGGGGGGCAGTATTTACTGACCTAGGGGGATTATATATTTCATAGATCACAGTGAAGAGAGACATCAATCTCTATGAGGCTGCCACTCCTGTTCTCACTCAAAGGGGTGGAGTGGTTTGGCAGGGATGAGGAAGTGGTGCAGCCAACCTCAACGCTAAACCAGCAAAGAGGGGAATTAATCTGTACCAGGTTTAGGAATGGCACAGATTACCCCTCTGGAGCAAGAGAAGAACAATATGGTCCCTGGTCTGCTACTGGGTCATCATCATTAAGTACTGATGGGTCTGTGACAAAGTCACAATCTAGCCCTGTATCTGTATTTCTGTAGGTTCTTCCAGTTTGAAGATAGGGAGCAGGGGCACTATTTGAGAGAGCTTGGCTGTTTAGCCATCCTCAGAGAGGACCAAATGAGAACCCTTAATCCTTTTGTGGGAACCGTTAGTTCCACCAATTAGTTAGTTCTGTTAGTTAGAACCACCAATTATTGATGAATAAAATATCACAATCTCAGATGATGTAAATAATACTAATCTGTTTAAGCACGAGATGAAATTGATATTTAGGGCTATTATAGCTGTGCTGTAATGAATACCGAGAAGAGGCCAGAGAGTCCTTTACAAAGGTCTGATCCACAGTATAATATTGTCAAGAAAACTGAAGGGATTGTTTGACCCATTTTATAATTTCAGTTAACCTGAGGTACAAGCCAGCACATAAGACATCAGCAAAATCTAGAGAAGCAAGAACAAAAATTGTCAATTCAGTTTTCCTTAGAAGAAAAACTATATAGGGGAGTGTCCCACTCTCAATAAGCCACCTTCTTTTGGGCTCTTCTGCCTGCAGCGGGAAGTTAATTCCGCAGGGCTTTTCTGTAAACCGGTTCAGGTCAATGTATCATATTTGAAGATACATATTTCCAGCTGTTGAGGCCTTGGTAATAGTTTAAATATTTCCTTTTATGTAGAAAAAAATTTACCCTGTGAGGCAGACAAGACTCATCAATGGATAGATTTTTCCCTGCAGCACACAGAACTTCTTTGTGGGCCTCAGCCCTTGTTCCCTGCCCTCTCAACCACCCCCATCAGTTAACATACAGCATTAATAGCACTGGAATGTAGATTAATCTCATGCTTTTACACACAAATGTAATCTTTTTATATATTTTGTCTGGAAAACTACAATCTCATCTACTGTCATATACTACAAAAAAAATAGCTACAGTATTTGCAATTAGTCATACTGTCACAGTGACTGCCTTTGTATTGTTCTGCTCACTTCGTTTAAGATACTGATCTCGACAATTAAAATCTGTTTCTGAAGCAATGTTTATGGGTATTTTTAGGATATTGTATCAGAAAGGTTGCTTTTCATACTGCCTCCTCCGTATATATGAATCCAATTGGGAAAGAACAACACGTGAACAAGTTAGCTATTATGTGTGGAAGTTCAGACAAATACATTGATGGTTTATCTGCAAGAGCATGCTGTATATGTTCTTTGTAAGTCTTTATGGTACAAGGAAATTTAATTCTCTCTTTATTAAGTCAGTATATGGATAGTATTAATTTGTTAGTTTCAAGCCTTTTGTAATACGACGTAGAAGGGGTACTTATGAAATTATTTGCAGAAGTGCTGAAAATAATCAGGTGTGTGCTTTTTTTTTTAATATCTCATTTTCAAACAATTTCCCCAAAATTGTAATATTTCCCCAATATTGTAAAGCAAATATCATTAAAATGTAAACAGGCAGATTAACAAATCTAATTGTATGTTAGCACATATGCTGACAGGTCACACAATAACACTTTGCTGTTGTGTTTCTAGTTAAATACATGCTATAAGAATAATACTTGTAGCAATATTCTTCCCATAAATCTACTGTTGATCATGATCCCCTATTTGGACAAATCACTACAAAATGAAACACACATCTAATTCTTTATTTCTCTTGCTGTTTCCAGCCATCAGGTTGTTTATGATTTTAGCAGCTGTTTCTTTTTTTCGTTGCATGGCAACTTAATGAACCAGTTTTTCCTCTTCGTCCTTTTCCTTCTCTGAGGAGCAAATGCATTCAGGAATGAGATCTTTGGTATACTTTGCAAATCAATTTTGCATGTTTCACCCAATGTTTCCACCACAGTTGTACAGCAGAACTTACAATCTCACTATATTATTTATGAGGATATTTAAATAATTTAAAAAATTTTAAGCTTGGAAGGGTGCAACCAGTAAAAAGGACCCACTTTGTTGGCTACAATGCAGGTCTTTGAGAAAGCTGCTGTATGCTGTGACCTAGAAAATGTTATCCAGAGCAGAAGGAAGATGGAAGTTTGAACTACAGTAATACTTTAAAGTTTGTTTTCATTGGTATTTGCAATAGCTAACATCTGTAAGCTAAAATCAGCATAAAAATGCAAGGATCTGTATTTGTGATCCATATCAGAAGAAATCTATTTGGCTAGATTCACAGCTTGTGTAAATTGCTGTAAATCCACTGAAGTTAATGGAGCTACAGTGATAGAGATACAAGTAGCTTCTATAAACAGTGTCTAGATATTAAAAGACAGACTTTAAAAGGTATTTAGGCACCTAAATATGCATGTATTGGGATTTTCAAAAGTTCCTAGGTACCTAATTCCAATCTAAGTCAATGGGAGTTAGATGCTTAACCTGGTTAGGCAATTTTGAAAGTCCCACTGTGTGTCACTTTTGATCTTTAAGCAGCCAAATATCATTAAAAATCTGCCCCTAAGAAAACTGATTGCTGTTTTGCAGGTCCAGATCAAATGTAAAACAGGATTAATTTGAATACTTTTGTAGCTCACTGTAAACAGTTATGTTTAGTACCTTGTCAGCTGCATCTGTGCTGAAAAAGTTAGGGAATTCTCCCACTATTGGGCCAGCACCAGTGACAACAATATTGCATGCTTAAGGCCTGGAACTACATGGAAAATAGCACTAGTTTAACAAGATTGATTTAAAATCTAGTTAAACTGATGCACATCCCAAATAAAGATGTACTTAAACTTTATTAATATTTGCTTAAGATTTGTCTTATCTTTATTTGGAATTCATAGAAGCTAGCTAACTGTATTTAAAGAAGGGTTAAACTGGTTTAATTATGTCTACATGAGGAGTTTGCACCAGTTGAATTAGATCAATGTACATGAATTTAGTTAAACTAGTTCAATTTTCTGCTACAGACTAGGCCTTAGTGCAGATTGTTCAAGAGCATTTTTACCACTGTACAGAAATGCTCAGAGAAGTTATGGAGAACAGTGGCATAATAACCTTGTGGTTTGTCTAGATCACTACAGTTCCCACCAGTTTTAGTGTTAGTAACAGTGGGAGAATTCCCTGAGTCCGGGAAGGAGCCAGTTACCACTTCTGAAAGGCTAGTGGTGGGAGATGGTTGCCTCAGTGTTACTGCTGAGACTGTGTGAAGTGAGATGGTGAGGCTCAGTCCTGATGCACTTTGGGAGGTAGCTACGTTCCCTCTCCCACAATCCTTGGTGACAGCCTCAGCTGAGAGGCTGGGGACTGCATGTGCCACAGGGACTGAGCTCCCGTCTCATTTCCAGAGATGGTCTCTGCAGGTAGGGATGTGGTTTGGGGAGGTGGGGTATGCTTACTTTACCTCCAGCATCTCTGGCTTGGGGGATTCCGGTCCCAGGGCTCACACCCACCTCTTTCCCCTGCACCATTGTAACTTTCACTAGAATGAATACAAATCAAAAGAGGCTGGATGCTTGAAAAAGTAAAAAAAAAATTAGGGTAGCCAAGTATGCATTTTAAAAATACTGGAGATTATCTTCATTTTGTATACAGCTGAGGGATTCTTCTCCCAATATAATATTAAAAGAGATTTTAGTAGCTTTTTTTTTTTTATTTTACCTATTGCAGAGAAAAACAAATCCATATAATACTGGGTAGCTCTGCCAATTCAAAATAGTTCCTGAATATATTCATATAACTATTTACCACTTTGTTTTCAAATTTTAAATAAAACATTTTATCCTGCTCTGGCTATTTGGCCATATCCTTTACATCTTCTTGCTGTCTCATTTTTCCCCATGTTTTGTGGAATCCTTCCATTTAGCATCTCAATGTAACTGTTTAAAATTCATTATATTCACTATTTCCTCTAATAAATCTCTTACCAGTTCTTATGAAGTACTGGATAGTCTGCATACTATGAAAACATCTTGCATTTTGTTTGTACTTCATCTTCCTTGTACCTGTTGTGTCCAATCTTTGTGATGGATGAGGAGGTGCACTAATCAGCCTTTATTCTGCCACCCACAGATGGGAAAGTTGATTGGATCCACCAGGGGCCAGATGGCTTCATAATACAAGGAGGAGTGAATTCAGGGATAGGCTCCTCCTCACACTGGGTGCTCTGCTGCTCATTGGCCTGTTAAAGAGATGCAAGCTAATTGGCTACTGCATTTATAATAATTTATTTAAACCCTGGTCCTGGTTTATCTGGTCGCTTGCCCCATTTTTAACTATCACTCCTCTTCCCTACAGTTCTATAGTATAGGAAAGTGGTTCTCAACCTTTCCAGGTTACTGTACCCCTTGCTGGCATCTGAATTGTCTTGTCAAGTTTCACCTCACTTAAGAACTCAAGCTTTGGCATCGGCCCTCTGTAGCAAGGCTTGGGCTTTCTGCCCTGGGCCCCAGCGAATCTAACACTGGCCCTGGCGACCCCAGTAAAATGAACTTGCCCACAGTTTGAGAACTGCTGATATAGTATATAGAACAATATAAACAAGTCATTGTATGAAATTTTAGTTTGTACTGACTTTAGTGCTTTTTGTGTAGCCTATTGCAAAACTAGGCAAATAGCAAGATGAGTTGATGTACCCCCTGGAAGATCTCTCTGTATCACCAGGGTATAGGAACTATGTTTTTACGTTGCTGTGGGTCTGACTGATTGCCCATTTACAGGGTCAAAAAGGCCATTCTTCTGTCAGGGCCAAATTGACTTTGGTCTAGTTTCTGCCCCCACCACTACCTTTCTCATAGCATCATGGAGGCATAGATAGGTTAAATAGTTATAAGATTCACGAATTTAATGTGAGGAACTGTATAAATCTTACTTTGTCACAACTTGCAACTCGACTCCAGAGCAGGTAAAAGTCCAAATGACCACCGAAATGAAAATAAGAGACACGGAATTTAACTGGTGGACCTCCCGTCTGTGGGGGGGGAAAGGAAGACCTGAAATCCTTGAAGACTAGGATTCCTCTTTGGTAGCTTATGTCCCCTTTGCAGTAGAGAAAGCAAGGCTGATTACAACAAAATGTTAATACACAGCTACCTAGATATAACGCCACCCAATATAACACAAATTCTGATATAACGCGGTAAAGCAGTGCTTTGGGGGGGGCGGGGCTGTGCACTCCGGTGGATCAAAGCAAGTTCAATATAACACGGTCTCACCTATAACGCAGTAAGATTTTTTGGCTCCCAAGGACAGTGTTATATCGAGGTAGAGGTGTAGTTTTAGGTTACCCATTCTAAAGGAAGTCTGGAAACTGTGGACTTTGAGCTCTGAAATGAATAGCAGCTTGTATGTCTTTAGAGTAAATCCCTCTTCGTAGTCACATAAGGTTCATTTTTGACATCAAGATAGGGTTTATGACTGTCTTCTCCAAAATATACAAAGGGCCAGATCCTCAACATGTGTAAATAGAATTCAGTAGAGCTTGGCTGATTTACAGTGATTTTTGACTTCAGCGGAATTATGCCACTTTATAACCTCTGATGACCTGGCTTGGCAAATTTTTTGTCTAGAAATAACTCATTGCCTGCTGACATAGTTTTTCCATGTAGACTACCACAGACATGCAGGTATGATGCATCATGATAATGATGGCTGATTTTATATAGATAAGCAATATATTATTCTATGTAACTAGACAGTAAAGGTTTGGCCAGATCATGAAAGACTAATCTCTTTTTGTTTTTTAAACATGTATATACATTACTATTCATCATCTTTATGATTATAGTCTCTAAGCACCAACCAAGGACAGGGCCCCATCGTGGTAGGCACTGCACAAACACAGAGTAATAGACAGTCCCTGCCCCCAAAAGCTTGCAATTCTAAATTGTTTTTCTTAATTGGTGCGTTTTCAGAATGCAGTAGTCTCACTCTCCTTTTTATTGTCATGAATCATTCAATAACACCTGTAAGCATGCTAGACATTTCTGAGTTTCACAGAAAACACATCAAAGATGCATCCTTGCCCCCAAAGAGTTGGCCATCTTAAAGATAGACTAGATCAAGCAAATGAGGCTGGTAGCATTGGGGAGAAGGGAAGGGGAGAGGGAAGGCATGGACTACAGATAGATGGTTATGTGGCTGTTCAGTTTAGGCATTTGTGTATCTTGGTTCAAATGTGTACTTTTTGTTTTGCCTTAATGTAAACACTTACTTTTTGTATGAGGACAGGTCAGACAGGTTCTTGGAATGATTTGAATGAGTCATGGGTGAAGGCTTGATTATTAGATGCTGCAAGTTGTTTCAAGCAATTAAGGCATCATGAAAGAAGATACTGAGACTTTGGTGGACAAATGACACAAAGGGGTTATCATGGCTGGAGTTATTAATGGAGGAAAGAGGGGATATGTTCATTAGGAGAATATGAAAGGAGACTAGGTTCAGAGGTGGATGGAGTCCCTTTTGGAGATATGTATTTGAGACCCTAACACTCAGAGATGAAAGTAAGTCGGTACAGCCCGGTATGGTGTACCAGCAAGAGTCAGTACACCATGCCGGACCTGACTGACTGGTGATTTAAAGGGCCCGGGGCTCCGCCAGAGCCCTGCCACCCCATTGGGGCTCAAGTGACGCTTTAAAGGGCCAGGGGCTCTGCTGCTGTGGGGAGCCCCAGGCCCTTTAAATCCCTGCCCGAGCCCTGCCGCTGCTGCCCTGGGGCTCTGGTAGCGGGACTCAGGCGGCGCTTTAAAGGGCTCGGGGCTCCCTGCAGCAGCGGAACCACTGGCCCTTTAAAGTGCTGTCCAAGCCCTGAGGTAGCGGCGGCAGGGCTCCCATGGTGATTTAAAGGGCCCAGAGCTCTGCTGTGGTAGTGGCGGGAGCCACAGGCCCTTTAAGTTGCCTGAGTCCCAGGGCTCTCAGCCGCCTCTCCAGCTGGGAGCTCTGGGGGTGATTTAAAGGCCCCAGGGTTCCCAGCCGCAGGCAGAGCTGCGGGGCCTTTAAATCTTGATTTAAGGGGCCAGAGGAATTTAAAGGCCCTACCTCTTCCGGTTGAGGACACACCCCCTGCTCAGGACTCCAGAGTACAGGTAAATCCCTTAAATTACTTTCACCCCTGCCAACTCTATTCTTATGTCTACCT
Source organism: Gopherus evgoodei (assembly GCF_007399415.2). Taxonomy (NCBI): domain Eukaryota; kingdom Metazoa; phylum Chordata; order Testudines; family Testudinidae; genus Gopherus; species Gopherus evgoodei. Next base: position 146,104,062 of record NC_044323.1, read on the forward strand.
GAAACTCGGCATTGAAGACTTTTAGAAACACCCACCTGTTATGCAAGAGTGGGTGCCAGAGAGACAGGGGACTGGCTAAGCAAAAACAAAAAACCAAAAACCCCAAGATATTGACAACAGCATTTTCAGCCAACTGGCAGGCCAGTGAGGTTAGTATCAAAAAGACCCAAAAGGCATATACAGTACATGGAGGGAAAAAAACAAACTATTCTGCCTATAAACAGCTGAGCTAAAAAATGAGAGGGAAGAACAATGCACAGATGGCTAGGAGTATAATTTTCTCCCCTCCCCCACCTTTTCTCTAAAGCAGCAGGTGTCTCCTGCTAGAAGCAGGATGTTAAACCCGTTGGCTTGATGCTCTGATCCAGTATGGAGAAGCATAGGTTATAATATCATAAAACAATATTCACAAGAACGTAAAGATAATCTCCTTGAATTCTTTACACCATTTTTACCAGTTATTTGCAGTTCTGAAAACACTCAGTGTGTGTGGATAATACTGCTTCACATCCTAATAAGTTTTGTAGAAAAACAGTCCAATATTCAGGTAAAGATCACCCTTCCTTTCCTCTTTAAAGATTTATCAATTTAGTCACTGAACACACAAAGAAAATGCTTGCTGACTCCCCACTTGATCGGCTATCATTGAATCAGTGACCAAAGATTCACTATTCAAGATTAAGTTTAGCATACACATCCATTCTACCATTTAATATATTTCTTCAAAATTAGAGAGGATGGCTAATCTTGGGGTGAAAGCTCTAGACTGGAACTCAGGATGTCTAGCTTAAATTTCTTGACTCTGCCAACAGGCTTCCTATGTGACCTCGGACAAGTCATTTAAATCTTGATCCTCAAAGGTACTTAGGTACCTAAATCAACTGAAATCAATCAGAGTTAGGTACCTAAATACTTTTGAGAATCTGGATCTTAACCCTCTATGCCTCAACTCTCTGCTTGTAAAGTAAGGATAATAATACTTCCTTTTTTCCCAGTTGCTTTGGAGGATGGCCAGTCTCTTACACTAGGTGTATGTACAGTCCCTAATACAGCAGGGCCCTGAGCATGGTTAAAACTTCTAGGCTATACTATTAAACAAATAAATAATACACTTGTTTGGTAGGACATTCCTAAAGCGTGTGAAATAGCATGCCAGGATCCTCCTTCTTATGCCAAAATGTAAATGCTTTTCATTTGCATACTTGGCGACTGCAATGGGACTTAGAAAATGTCTATGCTGTATTTTGTTATTAATTCATTTTAGCTTGGAGACTCCAGATGTTCTTCATTCCTCATCTGTCTTTCTCTGATTTTTTTATGAAGGGCTATTTGACACTGTTTAGAGACAGGGGACCTGCAGAAAAAGCTTAACAAATTTTAATTTCTATATGTTATTGCATACATGTTAATGTTCTGCAAAATACAGTTCATTATAAAACGTAAAGGCTTTCTCCATAGCAAAACCAGCAGACTACAGATCAAAGGGCTGATTCAGGGAGGTGCTGAGCCCTTTGACTTACATGGGAGTGGAATCTTACAGGGTGGGATACAAAATAATTACATTTGATAACCATGAAAATGAGAGGTTGGTAGCAGTGGCTGCACTCAGATGTAGTGAGGACATGGGAGATGCAAGCTTTACCACACAATTTGAACATGCCATCATCCTGGTCAATAGTACTCATGCTATCCACAGCCTGGGCTTTGCTTGAGCAGAGACTGCCAAGTATATTAACTTGTGACTAATTTGTAATTCCTTATTTAGAAATATAAATTGCTATAATCACATATGTTAGAAATGGAAAGGACTTTTGTTCTGCCATTTGATTTATTGGCATCACAATACAAAGTCACAGCTTAAAATGACGAAGTTTGTCTCCATGATGGTATTGGAGTTGAAAGGGTATTGATTTAATTGTTCATGTGGATGATGGGCCCAGTTCACCTACATTTCCTATATTACATTTTCCTATATTATAACTAACTGAGTTACATTCAGGTCAAATTGTTGTATATGTGAGGAAACTCTGTTTTAAAGATTGCTGGGCATAACACAGACCTTGGGACCATCCCTGGTGCTTTCTGGCTGGATCTACATGGCCATATTCACTCTGCAATTAGTGTTTTGTCTGGGATTGGAAAGACTTCTGTTGACTTCAGTGGGCTTTGGATCAGGCTCTATCTAGGTCATCATCCCCAGTTGTGGAAGTATGCCTTCGGCTTGTTACTCAGGCTCTTAACAGAGGAATTTTGCTGAATCTTCAGTTGCTGTTGGATGCCTAAGTTTCAATGGTTGTCAGTGGTCTGTCATCATTTGCATGTGGCATAAAAGTTTGCATCCTGTTCTTTTGGATGTAGGCTGTGTCACAGACACCCATATCTTTGTCACCTCAAGGATTATTACTATAATAACATGTATGCAGGAGTTTGTATAGGAAGCACGCTGAACAAGTATTCCATATTGTCTAGGTGGTAATCTCATGATTTTCAATGTCATAAAAACAGCAGTTCCTGGGAGATTTTATCAACATCAGAATCAGAAAGTCAAACCTTTCTGGATTGGGTTCTAAACTGAAACTACAATTTGCAGATAGGAAGAGTCAAATCCAGCTCTCTCCATGACTTCTGAAATTTGAAGATGGTTGAAAGCTTATTTGAAGCTTATTTGATTTTTATTTTATTATTACAAAATGAAGGCCTCAGCTGGTATAAAGAGTCGTAGCGCCATTGAAGTCAGTAGATATACAACAACTGAGTATCTGATCCTGAATATTTTGTGTTTTAAAATAAAAATGTACAAAAACTAAACTGTCTAAAATATACATATTTTTTAAAACCTGTCAGTGGTGTATGCCTATTGTTTTCATGTCTCCTATAGTCATGAAATTAAGATCAGTTGCCTTAGAGATGAGATAGCTCTTAGCTATTAGAGAGAGGGCCATACAACGATGAGCTAAAAGGAAATATTAACTTAATTAGGTGTTCAGGGACATCTGCGTCACCAGCAAAATACTGTGTTCTGATAATAGAAGTTGCAGTACAGCCATGGGTCTCTCATTAGAAGCTGTTTTCTTAAAATTAACACAGTATTTTCAAATTATGAGTTCTGAGATTATTCAAAGACCAGTGTATTATATATACATATTTAGTTGTATGCCTGATGTATTGACATCAGCTTCATTTAATAGATTATGTTCTTATCTACACATACTCTACTGCACTTCAGATTTGGAAAGATAGGTTCAAAATTACAGCATGTTATGCATTTTTAAGTGGAAATTTGGATCTCATGTCTGGAATCACTATCCTTCACTATCATTCTGTTTGTCTATTTAGGTTCCTATATTGCAACTCTCTCTGTGATATCTGAATGCCTTGCAATTTTATTAGCATGCACGCAAAGATCTCCCTATCTGCCCTTTACTCTTGTGATGTTAAACTTCTTTAGAAAGCTACACTTCTTGGCCAGCTGAAATATTCAGGGTCAAATATTCAAAGTAGTTTCATCCTAGATTTTAAATCTCATATGTCCAAATTTATGAGGACATAGGTTTGGGATCCAAATCATTGCATAGGCAAGTTAGTTAATAAGTTGTTTGTTTACTCGGACACACAAGTGTTATTTGAAGATGCAAACTGAAATGTTTGGGCATAAAGTTTCCAATGTTTACATTCCTATGTGCTCTAAAAACTTGGGCTTGAAGTTTAGCACACTCGCACTTACTCCCACTGACTTCAATGGGATTATTCAAGTGAGGACATTCTCATCATTGTGATTTTGTTGGTATAAAAAACAATAAATTAAAGGTTTTCCCAAAGCTTACATTTTCCAGTTGTGAAACTGGGAAGAGCAAAACTAATGCTGAGCAATGTTTAAAATACTTCTGTAGCAGTAGAGTCTGTTTGTTTCCTCTCCAGCAGAGGCTGGATCTGCTTCAGAATACTTTTCCTACTGGAAATCACTCTGAGATGGGAAGGAGGTGGTGGGTTGAGCAGTTTGGAGAATATTTGCTCGGAAGTCATCTTCCATGAAAGTCTGAAATTCTGTTTCCCATTTATTTTGTAATGTGCTGTGACTTACCAATTTCACAGTATTTATAGTTTCAGAGATAATAGCCTTGTGTCATTTAGATGCACCGGCTTTTCCACTTGCGTTTTTGCAGTTTGTTTTCAGCTGTCAGACTTGGATAGGGGCTGCTAAATATCTGCTTAGTCTGTTCTGATGTGGAAGTAATAAAATGGTTGTGTGTATAAATATATAATTTATCTTTGGAAGTTGCTTTGTTAAGTGAATTGTTCAGATATTTCTGACCTGACTTTACCACAGCTTTCATTTTTTATTGTCATAAACATTGTTGTAAATGAGAACAGATTCAGGTCCTTGAACTTTGAAAGCTGAAAAAAATGAGTTTATGTAAGTGAGTTAGATTATTCTCTTCTATGTATGGAAGAAACCAGAAGTCTGTTATGTTGGAAATTTTCACTGTACAAGATGGGTAAAGTTTTAACACACAGTTTTTATTGTTTTTTAAAAATGCATTTTAGTCTGGATTTGTGCTTTAATATGAGGTATTTATGAACTGGAATTGGTTTTAGAGGTGTAGCACGGATGATTTTTGCCATGTGCATCCAAGCCTTGTGTCTACTATCCAGATATTTACCCAGTGATGACAATCCCAAGTCTGCAAAAACTCATACAATTGTCTTAAAATCTGAGGTTTTTCAAAAAATAATATATTTGGGGTTCTTTTTATTTTCCTTCTGGTTTCTGTAGGGTGCATTTACTTGACATTTTCCAGCTTTTCTTGGCAAACACATAGGCTAAAAACTTTTTTTAATGACATCTGAGTTTCTCATGCGATCCCCTGATTCCCACAGGTGGGGAATCTAAGAAAAAGATATTGTGAGTCTCACAATAAAAGCATTAGAGTTGCTAATAGAGCTGGTTGGAAATTTTTCAACTAAATGTGTTTTCATCAGAAAATGCTGATTCATCAAAGCAGAAACTGGGAAATTGTCAATTTTGATGAATTTCCCAATTCAAGTGGTAGGAATGAAGTTCATGTCTCCCAGTTTTCTTGTTATCCTTCTGAAGGTACTGATTCTGCAACTGATTCTATATATCCATAACCCTGCATCTGTGCAGAGGGCTGATGAAGACAACCAGGCTCTGCTTCAGCACAGACTTCTGCCCACATGGAGTTCGTTGCTCCAGTCAGCTAACTGAAGACTGTAGCTGTTTGTATTGGCCAAATGCAAAGGTCTGGCTATCTTAAAAGCATGCTGGGAAGGGCCTCTATGAAAGAGTGATCTGTGCTGGTAAGTTTCAATAGTGACCAGTCAGTCACAAAGAAAAGTGCTTCTAGAGATGGCACAAAATTCCCACCTTTTAGAGGTCCAGAGAACAGGTTGAAAGATATCCCCAGAATGTCAAGGTTGGAACCAGTTGTCATAAACAGATAGCTAAGGGTTAATGTCTCTTTCACCTGAAACACCTGACCAGAGAACCAATCAGGAAGCCGGATTTTTTCAACTTTGGGTGGAGGGAATTGTGTGTCTGGGGTCTTTGTTTTCTGGCTGCCTGCTTTCTCTGAGCTTTGGAGAAGTAGTTTCTACTTTCTAGTCTTTTGTTTCTAAGTGTAAGGACAAAGAGATCAGATAGTAAGTTATATGGTTTCTTTTCTTTGGTATTTGCATGAATATAAGTGCTGGAGTGCTTTGATTTGTATTCTTTTTGAATAAGGCTGTTTATTCAATATTCTTTTAAGCAATTAGCCCTGTATTGTATCACCTTAATACAGAGAGACCATTTGTATTTTTTCTTTCTTTTTTTATATAAAGCTTTCTTTTAAGACCTGTTGGAGTTTTTCTTTACTTCAGGGAAATTGAGTCTGTACTCACCAGGGAATTGGTGGGAGGAAGAAATCAGGGGAGATCGGTGTGTGTTGAATTGGCTAGCCTGATTTTGCATTCCCTCTGGGGGAATAGGAAAGTCCTTTTTGTTTCCAGGATTGGGAACGGAGAGGGTAGTTTCACAGAGCTTGTGTCTGTGTATCTCTCCAGGAGCACCTGGAGAGGGGAAGGGAAAAAGGATTATTTCCCTTTGTTGTGAGACTCAAGGGATTTGGGTCTTGGGGTCCCCAACACTCTAATTTTTTGGGTGGTGGCAGCAGGTACCAGGTCCAAGCTGGTAGCTAAGCTTGGAGGTTTTCATGCTAACCCCCATATTTTGGACGCTAAGGTCCAGATCTGGGACTAAGGTTATAACACCAGTGTTTGAAGTAAAAAGTATGGGCTCAATCCTCAGATGGTGCTGGGCTGAGTAAAGGGTGGACTCAGAGGTGGAGGGGACAGATGAGGTGTTATGCCATCTTCCTACCCCCCAGAATCCTGGAACTGCTGTACATTAGACCTGGTCAGGCACTGGCTGGAGCACTTTGTTCTCTAGGCCCACTTTTGTACACCCTTACCTCTCCCCGTGCACTAGAATGGGTAACGCTAGATTTACACCAGACATAGATTCTGCCAGAGTGTGGGACATCCTCCATTGCTTATTGAAGGTAGCTTTAGGTCTCCTTTGTGCTACTGGAGTCATGCAAAGGTGACTTTTAGCAGGACAGGATTGAGGCATATGTTTCTGGAACAAATATTTAGTTGCAAGTTGTATATGAAATGTTGTCTACATTTTGAATACCATCCCCACAGCACACCTTCTGAAACAAAACTTAGCCAAGAGGCATCTGTCAGAAGTCCAGCCGAAGTCACAGACCTATTACATTATCTGCACTGAATATTGATAAAACTGGAATTAAAGAGGCCTCCACAGATTCTCAATATTGCCAGAAAATTGCTTGTAATGTAATTGCTGAAATGACTGTATCACCCCTGGTAATGACTAGCCAAATGTATTTTCCACAAGTAAAATATTTATGTGACTAACTCTAACAAGCACAAATATTTCTCTGTCTGGTATTAATGTAAGTTATTTTGTGTACAACCAAAAGCAAAGATGTTATTTTCCATTACCCAAAGGTACCTTGTCAAATACCCATGTACAAACCAACACATATGTTATTGACAGAAATATCATCTGAAATTGGAGGAGGGGGCACACTTTCTGCTCATGTACATTGACACTGCTACTTTGAGTATAATGGAGTTGCATAGATTCACATCAGGCGAGGTTTTGACTCTGAGCATGTAGTAACAAAATCATATCACTATGTGACCTCTTCTAGCAACACATCAAATAGCAGCTATTTTTGTGTTTGCAGCACATTTCTGTAATTCCATAATGTACAATGTATAGTATACAAGAACATAAACAATTAGAAGGAATAAAGACCATCTGGCCTATCAAGTCTCAAAGCATCTTCAACACTCCAGGATTCTCATCTCATAATATGCAGAGTGGTACGCTATTACAGATATTTATGTTTTCTGTGTATAAAATATTCATTCAAGATATATGTTTGAGTTCTGCTTAACTTTTTTTTAATACTCAGTTATTCTACTAATTTTTTAAGAGAGTCAGTAGTACTGAAAAGAATCATCACTATTACAATATAGATGGAAATTGGCAAGGTTGATAGGCCCTAAATTTAGTCTCCTTTTTATATTTCTTTGCAAACTGAATGTAATTTTTATCAAAACAAATGTTTCAATTACATCATTTTCCATTTCAAAATTTTAAAAATGGTTGAAACAAGCACAAAAAATCTATTTCTGATAGACTCACATTATGTTATTGCAAGGTTTCTTACACTAGTGAGTATGCATGAGGAAAATGTTTAATAAAGTAACACATTTTTTGAGTGGACAGGGTTCTACCTCACAAAAAACTGTACCACAATGGGCATCTTCATTGCCATTTTGAATGCAGAGTCCAAATATTGAACAGACCTGAAAAAATAACTACATTCTTAAGCCTGCAGGTGCCTCTTTGGAACAAGATTGGAATACATTTGCGAGCTAGTATAGGAGGTTTGCACTGCAGCTGCTTGGGTTCTTCTTGTTGTTTTTAACAGGAAGACACAGTGCTGTCAATCTAGCACCTTCCATGAACAAGAAATTCATTCAGAAATAAAGAAGAGAAAGAAAAGAACAAGTAAATTTCCTTTTGAGTTTTCATGTTATAGGAAATGATGGTGCATTATCAATTATCTTTAAAATGATGGCACATCATGTCAGTCTTTTAAAATGTAAATAGCTGAAGCTTCTAGTTTTAGAAATTCTATTGTAAAGGTCAGCAGAGTGCTTTTTTTAAAAAAAAGAACAAATTGTTTAAATTCCACAAAGAACAAGAAAATGGTTAACCAAAGTTAACTTGAACTTTACAAGTACATTTATACAACACCATTTTTGAAAATTAGTCTCTCTTGCCAGCTTCCTAAGATCCCAGTTCAGGGTTCTGAATTTCCCTTGGCAAATTCCTGAGGCCTTTATACTAGTTTTATTCCATCATTATTCAGGCAAACTTAAGTCAATGGGAGTTTGCATGAGAGTGGCTGAATAAAGAATTTGGGACACTTGCTCCATTCTGAATGCAGAGACAGCCTGCTCCCACCAAAGTGGGTAACGGTGCCTAAGTTGCATGTATCTTCTGGAGCTCTATAAGATTCCATGTACTAGAAGTGGTAGGGAGTGGCAAGCCAAGTGGAGTTGAGGATGAGGGAGCCAGGTGGGTTTCTTCAGATTCTCCCCAATAAAACCCATAGGTGAAAATAGCAAAAGTTAATACAGTGCCTTAGCATCTTCCACCAGTTTGTTGCTCCATGCTGTGTGTGATCATTGGGCATGGGGCTCCGGGGCAGCTGCAGCTTGTGAGTCCCTGGCAGCACTACTCTAATCAATTCAAATTGGCTAGGAGCTAAGGGGAGAGCAGGAAGCCCCAGAGCCAGGGGAGATGCCAGTGCTATACAGATGGTTCTCTGTTATCAGCAGATCACTCAGTCCACACAAATATTTCAAGATCCACACAATCCCTAGCTGTGTGGGACTATGTAGGAGGTGATGCAAGCCTTGCCTCTTCCGACTGAGGAATGCATAGGAAATACCACTATCAACACAGGTGGTGTTTCCTGTGCCCTGCCTGGGTTATTCTCATTTCGGAGGAAGGGTTTCCAGAGTAAGGACTTCAGGATGTGGGCCGCTATTAATGCTAAGACTAGAGAAATCAAATCCTGTGCTTCAGAGGGTAAGTTGACTGCTTGTGGACGTCTACAGGGATTATTTTCCACCATTTACCATACTGAACAAACAGTTAGATTGTTACGCCTAGGGAAATAATGATGATATACCATACTGCCAGATAAGACATCTCATCAACAAGTCTGAGCCATGGTAATATGTATTGTGGGGAAAGAGGGAGGGTGTTTAAACTTCCTCTGAAACCTCAAGTATTAACCAATGTCCGCAGGATACCAGATGTGATAAGCCAATAGGTTAGTCCAAGTACTATGCTCCTATCAAATATTGCAGGGGAAATGGAGACAATTCTGGACTATGCAGGATCCAGAAAACCTGTAACTTTCAAATGTTTAGAACACAAAAATAGCATTAGGCATTACTGAACATATCCTTTTGGGCTCTCACTTAATGAAAGTTAACATGAAATTTGTGATTAAAAGCTGTAAAATATGGACACCAATTAAAAAATTAAGAACTAAAGAGGAATGACTTGAGTTATTTTTGTGTGTGCACCTGCATTCAGCTATACTGTGTTAAAATTCTAAGGTATTATAATGACTTTCAATAGCAATATTTATCACTTTCAGATTCTTTTTTTAAAGAAAATCCTCCATCCTATCTTCTCTCCCTCCTCCCCATGAACTAGTTTCTCACTAAAAGAAAGAACAGAACTTTTTGTTCCTTAAAAAAACATTGAAAGCATTTAGTCTGGCAATGCAGTAAGTGCTTTAATTAATATAATCAAAACTATAAGCCATCACTGCAAGCCTGAAATGGACAATTTAATGGACTTGAGTTTTATGCAGTTTCTATTGAAAGTTGACCTCTTTGATTAATCTAAATTCAGAGTAAAACAGCACTGTCTGAGGATTGCATAAAAATTCTTTACCTGCAGCTGGCAAATAGACTGTGGTCAAAAGATAGGGGTGGCGAGGGCAAAATAAAAGGGAAAGCAATAAATGTCCTGTGTTTCACAAGCTCAGAAAACTCCATCATGCACGTTTATCCAGGTCAGTTATGTGACAACTCCATATGAGTTAAAAAAAAAAGTTTCTAAAGGAATAAAGAAGCCCACAATTGAAATGAAATTCATGGTAATATTACATAGTGTAAGTGCAGCAATCCATCACCTCATGGTTTATTAGATCCATTAAAGTTCTACTTAATCTTCAACTAAACAGTTATCAATTAAGCAAAAACCCATGAGCAACAATTCACATCAGAAGGAATATTTCATGCCTCAAGGGTAACCAGTGAGATACAAATTTGAAGGGCTGCAATAATGCTTTGTATTTTAATTATTTTTACTTTTATAGTCAAAATTTTGAATGTTGAGCAAGAGCAAGGTAACTTCATATTAATCATATGATTGGCCTCATAAATACAGCAGTTTCATCAATCACAGGTGTTAAAAAGTCATGAGATGGTCCTCAGAAAATAATGAGATTGACTTGATAATTATGAGCTTTAAACAAACAAATGTAGGTGGGGGGTAGGGAGGAATATGAAATCCTGTCTCCAGTGAAATCGAAGGACATTTTAGCACTGACTTTAGAGGGGCCAGGACTTCACCATAGGTTCTTTTTTATTGGTCTTATGGTTTCTGAGCCTTTAGAATACAATTAATTCCCACTTTCAAGCTTTACTAATGAAAACTAGTACAACACATCAACACTTCATTCCATAAGTGAGGCTTTAAAAAAAAAAAACAAAGCCCGCAAATATAGTAAGACTCGTGATCAAATTGCTGGAACACTGGCACGGTCTTCTATTTTCTGAGACAATGGTGATTGCTCTTTTCTTACTGAAAATAACGAACAAGTCTGCATTTGGAGGCCAACCAATAGTAATATACTAAACTGGTGGCTGATGTTGCAAATACATTCTTGAGTAATTTTACTCATATGAGTAGTCTTATAGTTCATACATACTGTTCCTACAAACACTTACACACTTCAGAAACTTTGCTTCCTTGACTAGTTACATTTATGGAAGTGGTGTGACTAGCTCCCCTGCACTGCTTTGAAAATCTCAACTTTTCCTCTTTGTAAACTGCATAGGGAAAGGATGATGCATGATTCTGATGAACTTAAGCTATGCAAAATAATGATAACATACACCATCACCAACAGCCAATCACAAACCATGGACAATAGCTCTTCAACCATATCCAATATATTCAATACATCTTGAAGCAAAGCGAGGCACAAGAATTTAACTGTGTAACTTCCATTACATCTCTGGAAATCCTGACACCAAATTCTTGATCTTTTTCCTATGAGAGTCTACTTGAGTTTTTATTGTTTTGGTTTGGTTTCTTTGTGGTGCAAATAAAGGAGTAGGTAATGAGATGACAATTGGCTCCAAGCAAAGGGCAGCATGAGAGGGAGATTGTGACTTCTGGTTCTCTTGCAGCTCTGGGAAGTATGACAGGAGTATGCTAAAACAAGTGTATGCCTGGGTCCACAAAATATTTTCTGAGGCAATGGCGCAGCTACGTTGCTGGACCATTGGCAGGGGAGCACTTTTTCTCTCCAACGCTTCCTCTTGCCCACCTGCATATGAGGGGGCATGACCACAGCAGCTCAGTGAAGTATTTCTTCTACTACATTACTTCCTATGATGCCATTATCTGCCAAAAGGGAGTAAGGGGCAATTTATGTCCCTAAAAATTCCTTGTGCCAGCATGGGCAGGCCATCATATGACATTAACTGAGTACAATTAAGCATATGAGAAATACAAAAATAACCACATACACGAAATACGACTGGCTTCTGGTCAACAAGGTCAAAGTGTCCGATTCTGCCTGACCCTATGTGGTGTGCAGTCAAGGGAAATGGTGTGCAAGGAATCTTTCCCATGGCATAGCTCCATAGGAACGGGGCAAAATGTTAGTCCTTGTACTCATGGGAATCTATGAGCTGTTTCCTCCTTTACCCTCTGGGCATATGCAATGACCCAAAGAAGGTAAGAGAGGGAAGTGTTACTGTGTCTTCACACACACACACCCATTCACCTCCAACCCCTTCATTTTTTGACAACTGAACACTTTTCAGGCTTGTTTTATTAGGCTCTCTTCTCCTTGTCTTTCTTCCTCCCTCCCTCCCCGTCCTTTTCAGGGGAAGTGGGGGAAGAGAAAAAGAAGGAAACCCCCCTTTTTTTTGTTTTGTTTTTTATTGAAAACCTGACCAGAGTTTATATTCGCCACCAAAATAATAGATTCTTTTAAATTGGTCAAAATATTGTTCAAATGGTTCTCTCCACATAAACTTTACCTATTACTATGAACTGAATTCAGTGTAATTAGATAAACACTGGATGTCCAGTTGAGAGTACACCTAACCTCTTTGAGCATTCCCAAAAAAATGGGTAATGAGATCTTCATATCTTCTCACATTTTATTTTAGAAGTATTATCATAAGATTGTAGCACTTAAAATCAGTATATTTGTCTTTGGTTTAGATGTATAGAGTAGCTGGGGATTTAAAAGCTGAGTGTTTTTATTTATAGCATCATGTTGTACATGTAACTTGTTATTTTCTTAATGAATAAAAATGAAGTTTGCACAATTATCTATATTTACCAGGCTTGATTGGGCTAGATGGGAAAAAAAATCAGATTCTAAAAGTGGCTGATTTAAGAACTATTTCATAAACTGTTAAAATCTTGAGCAAATGTAGTTTGAATATATTTTAGTCTCACCAATGATGCTGGAAGTTGGGATGTCCTGGCATGAATGTCTCTGTCAGCAATGGGATTTTCAATGACGATTAAGATCAAGGAATTAATTCTTAAATACTGGTAACTGGAAATATTTTGCAATCACATACATTGTTTTATACTTCAGGTAACATTCACTGCATTTGTGCAAGTCTAATCTCAACAGAACATCCTGCTAGTTAATTTAAATTTTAAAATGAATTCTTTAAGGGAAAGCAAAAACACAGAGGGCCAAATTCTGCTCTTAGTTACACCCTTGGAAATTCAGAGTATCCCATTCATTTAGTGGCGTTCCACTGAATTTACACTGGGGTAACTAAGGGCAGAATTTGGCCCATTTCCCCCAACTCAGAAACTGCCATAAGTTGGGAAAGAAAGCTGTCTCCTTGCCAGTTTGTGCAGTTACTGGAATTCCTATAACTGTCAAGTGACTTATGTTAACGGTTTGTATGCTACCTTCCATTCCCCTCGAACTCCCCACCCCAATCTTCTATTTCTTGCTGAATTCCTGAAGAAACTGAGATTAGAAAGGGGCCTGTAAAGACAAAAGGTAAAGGTACAGGGAGAGCAGGGGATATATTTCAGCATCGCTATTTGATATTAGTTTGCATTTACTTTCACTTACTTCCATGAAGCAGAAACCTTTATTATTTGTTCAATTATCATTATTATTATTTTACTAATTTAAGCACATAATGACTAATTCCTCACCCACTGATTGCAGGCACTGAGGGTGGGAGAGAGCATGAGGCTGGGGTCAATGTGTAATTCTAGTGCTGTTGCACTGCACCTTCATCTCCCTTTAACGAGGGCAGGCAAGGGAGCAATGCCACTGTAATAAAAACTTCTGCATTTTTTTTTAAATTATATTCTGTCAGATCGCCAGTGAAAGTGGATGAGAACTTCTTTGTGCTCTTAGGTTTCTAACACAGAGTGGAGGGAAGCAAAGTGGGCAAAGACATGTGGAGGGAAAAGGAAGTAACTGCTCAAAGAGGATTCAGTTAGAAATGTACAGGGTATAAACACTCTTCCCCCTGGTGTTCCTGATAAGTCAATACTCCCACCTGATCTTGGCTTCCAATTTCTTGTTGCTCCCTTTTGCCTTCCCCTCAGAACTCAGTGTAGTGGGGTTCCTTAAAGGGATCATGACTCCTGTTCTTCCTGCCACCCAGTCAAAGCCTCATTCTATTCCCCACATGTGAATGTGAATCAGGAGAGCAGTGTTATCCGCTTAAACTTCTTTCTCTCTGACACTTCTGGCTAGACTTTACACCAGTCCCCTGGCATCCTGCTGCGTATTTAAAGAATCAGCACTCATATCCTCATGTCTGCCAAGGCTTATCGTGGTAATTCTGCTTGAGTGAATCTCTGCAACATATGGAGACGCGCATAGGGACACTTACTTGGTGCCAGGGATGGCCTTACCATGAGGTGAACTGAGGCGGCCGCCTCAGGTGCCAGACTGTGGGGGGGGGGGCGAAACTAGGACCCAGAGTGTAGAAAATTGTGTCTGCTGCTGGTGCATATGTATTCTCTCTGCTCTAGATGCACAGAGATGGTGAAGTGCTGTGCTGGAGGAAGGAGGGCACAAGAGGCATAACAGGCAGGCAGGAGAAAAGGTGAGAGGGAATAACAGAAAGCAGCAGGAGGGAGGGAGAGAGAGGAAGAGGAGCCTCTTATGTACCTCTCTAGCACCTCCAGGAGCCTGGACTGATTAACACCAGCTTCTTAGGGAGCTTCCTGTTTCCTGCCACTTCCCAGAACTCACTTGAGGAGAATAGGCAATTAACTGAAGTAGTAGGAGTCAGTTAGGCCCTTAAGACGCTGATATTTTCCCTCACTCAGGCCCTGCTACCAGCCTGCTTATTTGTCCTCTTCAACTGAGTGTTGAGAGCCACAATAGCTGGCACAGAAAAGCAGTCATAAGTGAAAGAAGAAAATGCCCCTCTGGGACAGCATTCACAAAAAGAAAGGAAGCAAAGGAAGCTGTAAAGGCGCACGCCCGGGGTTTGACCCTCCCTAAGGAGGAGGGGAGCCACACCGGCCTCGACACACATCGTCTACGTCAGCCCCTTTCTTCAGGGCTGAGCGACGCGGCACAATCGCTCAGCGCCCCGGCCTTCTGCTATAGGGCAGGGCAACAAACACACAGTTACAAAAGGCTCCAACCCTCATGGCTCAGGGTCGAGCAGTCAATAGTTCAGGCAGCTCGAGCCCTTTGGGGCAGGACCGAGCAGCGGCACAGTTAAAGGGGGCCCAGCCCTTGGTTCGGGCGGGGCACCAAACACACAGTTACAAAAGGCTCAAACCCTCGTGGCTCAGGGTCGAGCATCAATAGTTCAGGCTTGATGGCCTCCTTAGGCCGGGGAGAGGGGGATTCTGCCACCCGGGTACGGGGACGCAGGCCCGCCCACTCCACTGCATTCCCGCCCGGGGCCCTAGTAGCGGCTATCACCGCTAACGGTCAGTGAGGTTCCTGGCCGCAACACACTGACATGGGTTCAGGTAGACTTGCAGCCTGACTGGAGTCGGCTGCCCCCGAGCTACTTCCAATGTCCCCCTCTGGGTCTACCTGATCTGTGGTGTCAGCCCCTGGGAAGTCTAGTACCATGGGCCCCTCCCGGCCAGGGCTGGGTGGTAGGTCTGGCAGTACCTCTGGGAAGTCCGGCCAGGCCTGCTCCGGGGGTTCCTCGGGGTAACAGTAGGGACGGGGCGGCTCCGGCAGCTCCTCGTCGTAGCTGGCACGAGGAAGCTCCGGCCAGTCAGGGCAACGGCCCTGGGCCTCAGCAGCTTCCCAGTCACGAGCACCCTCTGGCAGGTCTGCTCCCGACGGCGGCTGGGCTCCAACTGAGCGCTGACAGCCGGCTTTTATACTTCCGGGTGGCCTCCTAACCGTCTGAGGGGCGGGCTCACTACTCTGTGGCCCTGCCCCTTTAGGTGTCTGATGGGGCTCGACCCTCCCTGAGGAGGAGGGGAGCCACACCACCTCGCTACACGACCCCCCCCCAAGTCTGGCACCCGCCTGTCGGGGCCAAGCTTTTCCATCTCCTCGAGGTGGGATAGGAAGTCTGCGTTGGCATGGTCCTTGCCGGCCGATGCTGGATGGTAAATGCATAGGGCTGCAAGGTCAAGTACCAGCGCATGATGCAGGCGTTGTTATCCTTCATGCGCATTAGCCACTGGAGGGGGGCATGGTCCATGACGAGTGTGAACGGGGCGCCCAGGAGGAAGAACCTGAGGGCTTCGCAGGCCCATTTCAACATGAGGGCTTTTCAACCGCGGCATAATTCCGATCCTGGGGGAATAGTTTTCGGCTCAGGTACAGCACCAGGTGATCTCCTCCTTCCCCTTCCTGAGATAGGACCGCCCCTAGGCTGACCTCTGACGCATCTGTTTGGAGGATGAACCGTTTGTCGAAATCCGGACTATACAGGACTGGTTCCTGACACAGGCAGCCCTGGAGTGTCCTGAAGGCAATCTCGCACTCCGGGGTCCACTGTATCTGTCGGGGGCTATTCTTTGTTAGCAGCCTGGTTAGGGGTGCTGCAATGGACGCAAACTGCGGGATGAATCGCCTGTAATACCCCACGAGGCCCAGGAATTGTCGCACCTGGCTCTTCGTCGTTGGCGTTGGGCATTCCACGAGGACTTGCACCTACCCTACAAGGGGTTTTACTTGTCTTAGCCCCCGGTATAGCCGAGGTAGGTGGTCTCCTGCCAGGCTATATGGCATTTCTTGGAGTTAGCCGTCAACCCCGCTTGCCGCAGGGTTCTTAGGACCGCTGTGACCCGGTTTAGATGGTCTTCCCAGCAGCGGCTATAAATTACCACGTCATCCAGCTATGCAGCGTCATACTCCTGATGCGGCCATAAGAGATGATCCATGAGCCGCTGGAAGGTCGCGGGGGCCCCACGGAGACTGAATGGCATCCGGGTAAACTGATAGAGTCCCGAGGCTATGGCAAAGGCGGTCTTCTCTTTGGAGGCCTCCTCGAGCGGGATTTGCCAATAGCCCTTGCTAAGGTCTAGAGTAGTGATAAACTGGACCTCCCTGAGGCAGCCCAGCAGCTCATCTACCCGGGGCATCGGGTAGGCATCGAAGCGCGATATAGCATTGACTTTCCAGAAATCTATGCAGAACCGGCGGGTGCCGTCTGGTTTGGGCACCAGGACCACCGGACTGCGCCACTCGCTCCGAGATGGCTCGACAACCCCCAGGGCCAACATAGCCTGGACCTCCTCCTCTAACTCCTGGCGCATTCGGTACGGCAACAGCCGGGCAGTTTCTCATATGATCTTCCCTGGTTTGGTCCGGATCGTGTGACAGGCCAGGGTCGTGTAACCCGGTATTGCCGTAAAGGTTCACCGGAACGCCTGCAGGAGACACTTGGCCTGCTTGCGCTATTCCTCCATGAGTGAGCTGCCCAGCGGGGATTCGGTTGAATCCCCCTTCTGGGTCACCTCGGGGCCCAGCTCCAGTTCGGGACGGCAAGGGTCGATTAGCAGACCCTCCCAGTCACGCCAAGGCTTCAGCAGATTGACATGATATAACTGCATCTTCTTCCGTCGATCTGGTTGGCGAACCTTGTAGGTAATGGGCCCCACTTTCCAAGTTATTTCATAGGGCCCCTGCCAGCAGGCCAATAACTTCGATTCACTTGAGGGCAGGAGCAGCAGGACCCAGTCCCCGGGAGCAAACTCTCGCACCTGCGCTTCTTGATTATAGCTTCGCCCCTGTCTCTCCTGGGCTACCCTCAAGTTTTCCCACGCTAGGGTTCCCGCCTGAGTAAGATATTCCCGCAGCTGGAGGACGTACTGGAGGAGGCCCTGGGTTGGGGAAGCCGATTGTTCCCACATCTCCCACATTAAGTCTAGGAAGCCCCATGGCCTACGCCCGTACAATAGTTCGAAGGGGGAGAACTTGGTTGATGCCTGGGGGACCTCACAGACGGCCAGCAGCAGCGGAGATAGGAACTGGTCCCAGTGGTGCAACTCCTCCGGGGGGAATTTCTTCAGCATGTCCTTGAGGGTGCAATTAAACCGCTCCACCAACCAGTCAGTCTGCGGGTGGTACACGGAGGTGTGGAGCTGTTTCACCCCCAGGAGCTTGCAGACCTGTTTGAGCAGCTGGGATATAAAATTAGTACCTTGGTCGGTTAGAATTTCTCTGGGTAACCCCACGCGGGCAAAAATCTTCACCAGTTCGCCCGCAATGGTCCGGGCCGTGATGCTCCGCAGGGGGATCGCCTCTGGGAACTTGGAGGCGTAGTCTACGAGGACCAAGATGTATTGGAACCCGGCCGCGCTTCTGGGAAAACCAGGTCCATGGCAACCCGTTCAAATGGGGTTTCGACCAGGGGCATAGGGACCAAGGGCACTTTGGGTACCCGGGGTGGGGCGGCCAACTGACACTCCAGGCAGGAATTGCTTCACTTCTTCGTACAGCCCCGGCCAGTAAAACCGGGTCCAGATTCGGGCAAGGGTCTTCTCATGCCCTAGGTGTCCGGCGGCCGGCACGTCGTGAGCCAATCTCATCACGGCCCATCGGTGGCAGCGGGGCACGAGCAGTTGCATCCGTGGCTCCCACATGCGGGGGTCCCAATCGACCCGATAGAGCGTGTCTCAGCAGAGTTCAAAGTGGGACCACTGCGTGGCCTGATGAGGATCGATAACCGAC
The DNA here is from genome assembly GCF_007399415.2 of Gopherus evgoodei. Taxonomy (NCBI): domain Eukaryota; kingdom Metazoa; phylum Chordata; order Testudines; family Testudinidae; genus Gopherus; species Gopherus evgoodei. The sequence goes on from NC_044323.1 coordinate 146,122,649, forward strand.
CCGTCGACCGCTGTGACTTGCTCGTAGGCCCGGCTGAGAATGAGGTCCGCCCGCTGGTCCCAGCAGAAGTCTGTATCAAAGCAGAGTTCGGAGGGGGGCTCCTCCTGCGGACCATTGGCTTCTGGGTCTTCTGCCTCACCCTCCTTGGCGTCCTCTGTGGCCTCTGATGGGGGTTCCTGGGGTTCGGCCTCCAAGGCTGGCGTGGACCGGAGGATCTCCTCGAAGGTGGGCCAGTCCCACCCCAGAATCATGGGGTAGGCTAGTCGGGGGGCCAAGCCGACTATTAACTGTCGAGCGATGCCATTCACAGTTAGCCGGGCCCGAGCACTTGGATAGGGTCGGACGTCTCCATGGATACATTGTAGATGAATCAGGCCTAGGCAGTGGTCGGCCGGGGGTCCCAAGGCCTAGCAAACCAACGTTTGGCCACAGCCTGAGTCAATTAGGGCCCGCGTGGCTTGGTCCCCAACGACCACCGTGAGTTTAGGGGGCTGTGGTCGTCAGGCCCAGCCTTTGCCTGCACAGACCTGCCCAAAGCTACACTCCATTTTGGGGCAGTCCCGCTGTAGGTGCCCCGCTTTCCCACATCTGAAGCAGGGTCCGACCTCTGGGTGTCCACTCCGGGGAACGGCGGCTCGGGGACTTCGGAGGGGGCTCCGGCGGGCCCTCGGGCGCCCTGGGGTGGAGGCCAGAGGTACAAGTTGCGGGGCGGAGTCCAGGCACGGGATCTGGGGTGCCGTCCAGGTGTCCGGTCCGCAGTTCGGGTGTCACGGCCCAAACATGGTGGTTGCCTTCTTCTCACCACGAGGGTGCTCGTGCCCCGGGGTGGGTGGCCGAAAGGTAGGCCCCGTGGAAGCTTCCGCGGCCAGGAAGCCCTCCATTAGCAAGACGGCCGCCGCCAGTGTCGCCGGCTGGTGGCGGAGTACCCAGGCCCCGGCAGAATATGGACAAATTGTTCCAGGACCACCTGCTCGGTTACCTCCTCCGCCGTCCGGGCTTCCAGCTGTAGCCAGTGGCGGCATGCCTCCTTCAAGCTCTGGGCTACCAGCCGAGGACGGGCACCTGCCGGGTAGGTCTGGCTCCGAAAACGCTGCCTTAAGGTTTCGGGGCTGACGTCCAAGGCGTCCAGGATCGCAGCCTTCACCTGATCATAGTCCCTGGCCTCTTCCGCCGCCAGCCCACGATAGGCGATCTGGGCCGGACCGGTCAGATACGGGGCCAAGAGAGTGGCCCATTGATCTCGGGCCCATCCCGCGACGAGGGCCACACGTTCGAAAGTGACCAAGAAGGCCTCAGGGTCATCACCCGGGCCCATCTTGGTCAGGCGCAGGGGGCAGGTGGACACGAACCCCCGGCGCCTTCTCCCGGAGTCCAGTCAACGGGGAGGGGCACAGGCCCGATAAGTTGCTGCAGCTGGCTCCCCAGTTGCTGCATCAGTCGCTGCTGGTGCTCCAGCTGAGCCGCGTGCTGCTGCTGTTGCTGTTGGAGATGAGCGGCATCTCGCTGCTGCTGCTGCTTGAGTTGGGCGGCATGCTGCTGCTGCAGCTGCAGCAGTTGGGCCACCTGCTGTCGTTCCTGGCTCTCCGCCAGCAGCTGGAATAGCCGCTCCATATCCATGTTCCCTGGCTGGGAGGGGGTGTAACCTACCACCCTCCGACCGGCCCCTTCTCACAGGAGTGAGGGTTCAGATCCCTGGTCAGGTGCCACTTGTAAAGGCACACGGCCAGGGCTCGACCCTCCCTGAGGAGGAGGGGAGCCACACTGGCCTCGACACACGTCGTCTACATCAGCCCCTTTCTTCAGGGCTGAGCGACGCGGCACAATCACTCGGGGCCCCGGCCTTCTGCTATAGGGCGGGGCAACAAACACACAGTTACAAAAGGCTCCAACCCTCGTGGCTCAGGGTCGAGCAGTCAGTAGTTCAGGCAGCTCGAGCCCTTTGGGGCAAGGCCGAGCAGCGGCACAGTTAAAGGGGGCCCAGCCCTTGGTTCGGGCGGAGCACCAAACACTCAGTTACAAAAGGCTCAGACCCTCGTGGCTCAGGGTCGAGCATCAATAGTTCAGGCTTGATGGCCTCCTTAGGCCGGGGAGAGGGGGATTCTGCCACCCGGGTACGGGTGGCAGGGGGAACGCAGGCCCGCCCACTCCACTGCATTCCCGCCCGGGGCCCTAGTAGCGGCTATCACCACTAATGGTCAGTGGGGTTCCTGGCCGCAACACACTGACATGGGTTCAGGTAGACTTGCAGCCTGACTGGAGTCGGCTGCCCCCGGGCTACTTCCAATCTCCCCCTCTGGGTCTACCTGATCTGTGGCGTCAGCCCCTGGGAAGTCTAGTACCATGGGCCCCTCCCGGCCAGGGCGGTAGGTCCAGTACCTCTGGGAAGTGCGGCCAGGCCTGCTCCGGGGGTTCCTCGGGGTAACAGCAGGGATGGGGCGGCTCCGGCAGCTCCTCATCGTAGCGGGCGCGGGGAAGCTCCGGCAGCTCCTTGTCGTAGCAGGCGCAGGGAAGCTCCGGCAGCTCCTCGTCGTAGCTGGCGCGGGGACGTTTCGGCCCGTCAGGGCAACGGCCCTTGGCCTCAGCAGCTTCCCAGTCACGAGCACCCTCTGGCAGGTCTGCTCCCGACGGCAGCTGGGCTCCAACTGAGCGCTGACGGCCGGCTTTTATACTTCCGGGTCGCCTTCTAACCCTCTGAGGGGCGGGCTCACTACTCTGTGGCCCCGCCCCTTTAGGTGTCCGATGGGGCTCGACCCTCCCTGAGGAGGAAGGGAGCCACACCGCCTTGCTACAGAAGCTTTTCTATCTAAGCAGAAAGGAGCTCTCCTGAGATACATAGACACAAATGTTCACAGTGAGCCCTCCACCCCCAGTGAGGATGTGAGTGGTGAGGAGATGCCTGATCTTCCAGTTAGTCAGAGTGCAAGTGACCTGACAACTACTGCAGCATCCATATCTCCATCTCAAATGGATGTAACTATGCACATTCCTGAAGAAAAGTGTAGATCAGAGAAAAGTGTGGTGGAGGTGGAAGAAACAGCTGCTGCTGTTCCTTAAGTCTAGAATCCAGGACTGTGGACCCACTTGAGCAGTAGCCTGAGGGATTTCCTTGTACTGCATGGGCCACAGCAAATAAAAAATTTCATGTTCCTCAAAGACAATGAAAATAGAATTTCCATCCAACACATTACTAGTGTGAAATCCCCAATGGTGACAAAGTGGAGAGGCCAATCGCTTATGTACTCAAAAACTCACAATGCTGCATACTGTTTTTGTTGCAAACTCTTCCAGTCTAATGTTCCAGCCACACTGGGTTCTACAGGAACAATGGACTGGAAAAATCTGGCTAGAAATCTTGCTAAAAATCTGGCATGTCATGAGAAGGCAGCAAATCACCAGAGAGCATTCCATAGATGGAAAGAGCTTGAGAGGAAATTAAGCTTAAAGGCCATAATAGATGATCAGCACCAAGAGAAGATTGCATCAGAGTCTCTTTACTAGCAAAATGTTCTGAAAAGGCTCATTGCCATTGTGAGAATGCTTGCTACCCAAAACCTAGCACCGTGTGGCACTTCAGATCAGCTATATGTGCCAAATAATGGAAACTTCCTTAAAATTGTGGAGCTGATGGCTGAGTTTGATGCTGTACTCCAGGAGCATCTCAGAAGAGTCACCACCCAAGAAATGTACACACACCACTACCTTGGAAAAACAATTCAAAATGAGATCATACAGTTACTGGCAACAAAAGTCAAACAGAAGATTGTGGCAGATCTGAAGTCAGCAAGATATTACTCTGTTATTCTGTATCAGAGGGGTAGCCGTGTTAGTCTGGATCTGTAAAAGCAGCAAAGAATCCTGTGGCACCTTATAGACTAACAGACGTTTTGGAGCATGAGCTTTCATGGGTGAATACCCACTTCCTCAGATGCATGTAGTGGAAATTTCCAGGGGCAGGTATATATATGCTAGCAAGCAAGCTAGAGATAACGAGGTCAGTTCAATCAGGGAGGATGAGGCCTGTTCTAGCAGTTGAGGTGTGAAAAGCAAGAGAGGAGAAACTGGTTCTGTAGTTGGCAAGCCATTCACAGTCTTTGTTCAATCCTGAGCTGATGGTGTCAAATTTGCAGATGAACTGAAGCTCAGCAGTTTCTCTTTGAAGTCTGGTCCTGAAGTTTTTTGCTGCAGGATGGCCACCTTAAGGTCTGCTATAGTGTGGCCAGGGAGGTTGAAGTGCTTTCCTACAGGTTTTTGTATATTGCCATTCCTAATGTCTGATTTGTGTCCATTTATCCTTTTCCGTAGAGACTGTCCAGTTTGGCCGATGTACATAGCAGAGGGGCATTGCTGGCATATGATGGCATATATTACATTGGTGGATGTGCAGGTGAATGAACCAGTGATGGTGTGGCTGATCTGGTTAGGTCCTGTGATGGTGTCGCTGGTGTTGATATGTGGGCAGAGTTGGCATCGAGGTTTGTTGCATGGATTGGTTATTCTGGACTGCACACCTGACATCAGGCATACGGAACAAATGACTTTAATGGTGCGTTTTGTAACAACAACAGAGCCTAGTGAAAATGTCCCTGCAATGGTGACTGTCAGAGAGCATTTTCTATAATTTATTGACATTGATGATATTACAAGAGCTCATATGAGAAATGTAGTTCTTAAAAAAGCTGGAAGATGCGGGAATTGTGATAGTTGACATGAGAGTTCAGGGCTACGATAATGGTGCCAACATGAGCGGAAAGAACAGAGGAGTGCAGACATGGATCCAAGAGTTAAACCCTTGAGCTTTATTTGTCCCATGCAGTTCTCATTCACTGAACTTGGTGGTCAGTGAGGCAGCATCAGCTTCTAGTGAGGCTGCTGAATTTTTTAATCTAATTCAAAGCACCTATGTATTTTTCTCTGCATCAACTCATTGATGGCAAATTTTGAAGCAACATCTGGGAACATCCTCTCTGACACTGAAACCACTGAGTGTCACACGATGGGAAAGTTGAGTGAAGGCCATAAAGCCTATTGAACACCAAACTGAGAAGATAGTTGATGCTATAGTTGCCATTATGGAGAATAAGGCTATGACAGGAACTGTTCGTGGGAGAACAGCAGCAGAGGGAAATGGAATCATCAGAAACATACATAACTTCACATTTCTGTGTGGCTTAGTGTTGTGGCATGACATACTGTTTGAACTAAATGTTGTAGGCAAGAGACTCCAAGGTGTTGACCTTGATATATCTGGAGCAATGGAACAACTGGACAAAGCAAAGTCATACCTACAGTCTTACTGGTCAGATGAGGGATTTCAAAATATTCTGAATAGTGCACAGAAGTTGGCAGAGGAACTTCACACTGAATCTCTTTTCCCACTCATTCAAGAATACAAGAGTTACTGAAGAAGACATTTTGATTACAAGGCAAGGGATAATCCCATAAGAGACCCCAAACAACAATTCAAAGTTGAATTCTTTAACCAGGTGCTAGATTGTGCAATACAGTCAGTTGAAGAACATTTTGTGCAGTTCAAGGAACACAGCCGTATATTTGGAATGTTGTATGATATTCCAAAACTCCTCACTATACCTGAAGAAGACCTATACTAGCAATGCAGGGCACTAGAGACAGTGTTGACACATGACATGTGCAATATCGATGCGAGTGATTTAGGTGCTGAACTGAAAGTCCTTTCAAGATACATCTCTACCTCAATATAACACGACCCGATATAATGCTAATTTGGATATAAAGTGGTAAAGCAGTGCTTAGGAGGGGGCAGGGTAATGCAGTTTCACCTATAACATGGTAAGATTTTTTGGCTCCCGAGGACAGTGTTATATCAAGGTAGAGGTGTACATTTCAGCAGGATCAACTCCAAAGACTGTTCTGGAATATATATGCACAAATAAGATGACCACCCTTTTTCCAAATGCTTTTGTTGCTCTGCACATACTTCTAACACTTCCTGTAACAGTTGCCAGTGGAGAACGCAGCTTCTCCAAGCTGAAGTTAATAAAAACACATCTACGCTCCACAATGACACAGGAGAGGCTGGTCGGCCTTGCAACCATCTCAATAGAGCATGAGCTGGCCCAGACTGTGGACCTTCAGCAGGAAGCAGTTCAAATCTTTGTAACCAAGAAGGCACAGAAAGCATCACTTTGATTATTCAAACAGATAAAAATGCCAGTGTTTACTATGCAGACAAGAAAAGTTACATTTGTTGTTCAAGCATTTGAAAGTTAAATGTTACTTAAAATTTTTGAACAAGGCATTTTAAGTTGTTAGTTCTCCTTTATTGGGGTAGGTGGCAGAGCAGTACCATGAGAGGAGTAGAACAGGAAGAAGGTAGAATATGGTACCTTTCAAAGTTTTGGCCCAAGTGAGGGGCCATTGGGGCATCATTTGAGCTCCCTGCCTCAGGTGCCAAAATGTTGTGGGCCGGCCCTGCTTGGTGCACGGCACAAAGGCTTAGGTTTTGTCCAAAATGAACAAATTTTACCAGAATGTATATTTTTGGTGCAGTGGGCCAAGTTGTGATCAATATTACACAAAGGTCAATCCAGAGCAACAGCACTAAAATCAATGGAGTTACTCTAGTTGTAGACTGGTGTAAGTGAGATCAGAATCTGGTTCCTTGCTGTAAATTTTCCATTCCTTCTCCTTCATTATTCTCACACTTCGCTGTTCTTCTAGTTTTGTTTAAATAAATTCTTACATCAGCATCTCTCTTTCTCTCTCTCTAATGCTCTTTTCTAGAGACATTCATAGAAGAAGGCTGGGGGGCTCTTTATAAACCAACCTGTTTCTAATACATTCATCCTCTTCAGGAATATTTCAGCTATCTCACAAAGAAATCAGTGGTATAAAGCAGATGTATATTTGTGAGTGTGCATATTATAGTACATTCACTGTCAAAGAAACACAACATAACTTTCATCTCAGTGCAGCTGAAATGACAAACACCCAGTGTTTTTAAATATACATCTGTCAATATAAGCTTATTGTGCAAATATAATTGAATCTAAATTTATTATGCAATCAGAGAAAATCATTTTGCTTTTTATGTGAGGGGGAGAAATCCCCAGAAAATTGACTATAAAATATTGCTCAGTAGGAACTGTATTTTTTATAGAGTGAAATATACAAAGCATAAGATTAAAGGAAAAAATGATTAGTTTTGATGGTGCTCTCTAATGACTGGTTTGTGTCTCAAACTTTATAGGTCAAAGTGTAATTGTTGTAATGCTGTAGACAATTTCTGGATGTATCATCAGAAGTATCTTATGCCTAATAATGTGTCCTAAATATTATTTTTATCAAATTAAAATGTTTGTGTTGAGGGGTAAATTTCACCAGGTACTCTCTGAGTAAGGCATGTGCACCATCTAAGTTGGGCCTGAGGTCCTGAGACCTATTCTGAGGGTGTAAATCAGGCTTAGGCCTTGGTTCAGCAAGGTATGTAACCACATACCTAACACAAAGCATGTCAGTGGTCCCAGTGCAGTTGAGTCTTGTAATTTTATCACAAGTCACATGATATTTGATGTTCTTCTTACAGCCTATAGCTCCTGGAGTCTTATGACTGTGCATGAGACTCTCAACTGTCAAATTTTCTGAAAATAATTTTCTAGCTCTCATGGTTGCAGAGAAAAAAATTGAAAACAAGGTCCCTTTAAGTCTAAAAAACATGAGGCATATAAACAGAACCCCAAATGTATTATTTTTAACATTTTTTTATGCTTATGTAAATCTCATGAGTTTGGGGGCCTCACTTTTGCATGCTCATTGTGGGGGATACTACTCACATGCTAACATTAGACATGTAGTTAAGTACCTTAATATATTGGGCCTTACGTGGTGTATAGGCCTTGTTGCAGGTCCCCCCCCATGAATCCAGTAAACCAGGACAGTTGTCCCCATTGCATCCCAAGTAACGTGTGTTACTGTTAATTTTCCACTTTAGTTCGCTTCTGTGCATTGGAGAGATGTACTACCAGTGCCTTGTAATTTATGTGAAAAAATATGCATCAGTGGAATATAGATTTTCCATTAATATCATCATACTAACATTGTTTGAACTAAGATGCCTCTAACTTCCATGCAGCTGCTTTGCAATGTTTCTAGCCTCTAGAGGGAGACATTCTGATCTGATAACCAGAGAAAGAGGCAAGCTGAGATTCATCAAAGCAAAACAAAGAAGTTAGCAATGATGGCAGTCATCATGCTGTAAAGGATACTGGATCAGAACAACAATATGTAAAGTTTATTAAATGACGATTTTACACTACTTTGTGGTTTCTGACCTCAAAGTGAAAAATTGCTCTGTTTCAGAATAAAAATAATATAGGCTTGAAGAAGGTACTAACTAATAGATTATTTTGCACAACATTAAACCTCCAAATGCTTGCAGGAATATTTGATGCTACAGTACTTTTAAACAACTGTGATACAATTAATTTCTCAAACTACATGCACCAGCAGCTAATAAGCATAAATGTACTACTCAGGCAGATGTACTGATAAAGAACATTTTTTACAGTGCATCCTAATGTAGAGTGTAAATTTATTTCACAGGAATGGCCCATAAATTCTGTTCATGAACCTTACTATTTCAATTACTGGTGATGTTTCATTTTGAATGATCATAAAATCATAGATATTAGGGTTAAGAATGACCTCCTGGTTCCTCTAGCCCATCTCTCGTCATCTCTGCAGGATTGTATTCACACATTTTTACAGACTCTCTCATTAGTTCTCTCCCTAGTGCACTGTGAAAACTTCCTGTGATTGCGATACTATGACCTCCATTGCCAGGTTATTCCATTATCTAATTGACCTCACTGTTACAAAGGCTTTTTACTCTTTGGCCTCCATTTATACCTTTCTTAATTTTGGGCCATTACTTCTTGTTTTACCCATAAAGGCAAATGAAAATAGCCCCTTCCTTTTCTTTTGTATTAATTCCTCACAGGTACTCATAGATATTTATCATGTCACCCTTTGCTTTACTTTTCTCTAGTCTGTACCAATTCAGTGCTCTTAGCTTCTCTCCATAGGTCATGTTTTCTACACCGTTCAGCATTTTTATTGCACTTCTCTCTACGTTAATGATGTCGTTTTTTTCATAGTACAGAGCCCAAAACTACACAATGTGCTCCCGATGTGCCCTCACCAGCATTTTATATTTTTATATAGAAAAATAATAATAAGACTTCCCACCTCAAAGCACTTTTCAGCTGAGGATTTTAAAGCATTTACAAACATATATGAATTGGCCATGCCAAGACTCAGAGTAGGTATGTATTATTGTCTCTATGTTAAAGACAGAGAAACAAAAGCCCAGGGAAGGTTTCTTGATTTTTCTCAGTCACACAGGGAATCTGCGATACTGACTACCAGTTGTGTATGTTAACCTCAAGAGCCATCCTTTCACCTCCTGAGTCCTGCCTTTGTTCATATATCACAATATAGAATTTGCCATATTGGGGGAAGCAGCGTCACAACCCGTGTTCAGTTTGTGGGTTCTACCATATCCAGCTCCTATTCTAAAGTGCTACCCCCTAAACCATATCCTCATGTGAAGCACGTGGATTCTTTCTTTTGAAGTGAAACATCTGGCTATGGAACACTTGCAAAACAGCCACAAAGCTCCACTCCCTGTGCAGCCCTCCTGTTGGGGTGGTGATGGTGGAATGGTTCTGCACAACTGTAGACCCTTGAGACTTGAACTTTCCTGGCACATGATTGTTCCCTAAGCCCTCTATTTGCTACTGCCCAGTGGCCTTGTGTAAAATAGGTATCTCCTGTGCAGTTCTCCCACATCAAGCCCCCTTTTAGTGCAGTGGAACGACACTTGCTGCATTGCATAGAGATTCACTAGGGCTGTGAAAGAGGCCTGCACTGAAGGCTAATTTGATAGGATGGAATAGTGGCTGAACACAGACTGTGCTGCAAGAATGCATCCTTACCAGTAAATCTACCTATCTTAGGTTTAATACAGTGGTACCTGAGGACTGCTTCTGGGTATGAGTTTCATCCTCCCAGTATCTGCTTAGTTCTCTGCAGAAAGTACCTTTACCTGGGCAGTGTGTGGGAGGAATGGGTGAATTTATGTTCTCTGCATTAATTTGCATGGTGAATTTTTACTAAGCCTCACGGGACACTTTTTGGAGGCCTGAGATCCAAAATTATGGGTGAATCAAGGACACAGTTTCACTTGTAATTACTACACTTGCATTTTTGTTTAATTGCAAGTGCCTAGCTACCTTTTTTTGGAGTCACTCAGTTTCCTTGCACAGTTATAGTAATTGCTTATGCAATTGTATGGCTATATTTTTGAACATTACTCCTGGGGGAGTTCTGCGCTGACGCAGATGCACAGAATTCATATGGCCCACATTTTTCTGTGCCCCCTGTGCAGAAAAAATGAAAAAAAAAATCTGCTGGGGACCCCACATGCCTCTTCCCTAGAAACTCAGGCCGCGCATCTGTCCCAGCATGGTTGGAGCAGCCTCAGAGACAGGGGCTGGGCAGAGTGTAGTGCATGCATGTGACTTACTTAGGGTGACCAGATGTCCCGATTTTATAGGGACAGTCCTGATATTTGGAGCTTTTTCTTATATAGGCTCCTATTATCCCCCACCCCCTGCCCTGATTTTTCACACTTGCTATCTGCTCAGCCTAGACTTACTCCTGGGGGGATTCTGTGGGCTGCGCACCCCCGGGCCATCCTTAGCCAGAGGCAGCATAGGCAGCTGCATAGGGCACCAGTATGTCTGGGGCACCACTCTGCCGGGAGCCTGGTGGACGGGAAGCAGTGAAGCATGTAAGAGCAGTGTTAGGTCCTAGAGGGAGCCAAACGGGCTGCCTGCAGCACAGTCTGAGAGAGGGGATTGGCTGCTGGGGTCTCTGGGAAGGGGTGGGGGAGGGAACTCACCTGTGAGTGTGATTCTCTTCCCAGTGTAAGGTGAGGCAGGATGGGCGGCTCTGGCAGTATCCTTTGTTGCCCCCTATAACGTGCATTCTTTCTCCCCCATGAAGAAACCCCCATTTTCCCCCTCCTCGCACCCCCCCATGGAGCACTCCTCTTTCCCCTCTCCGCTCCAGCAGGGCTTGGTTGAGTAAAGCTTCTGGGGGGGCAGGGGTGCTGGCTGGCTGCATTCCGAGAAAGTGAAACTGAAAGTGACTCACTTCCTTGGTAGCCAGCCCAAGCAACAGGGACTGGATTGGAATGATCACACACAGCTGGCTGGGCTGGGGATAGGGTGACCAGGTAGCATGTGTGAAAAATCAGGACAGGGGTTTGGGGCAGGGTGACCATATGTCCCACTTTTATAAGTACAGTCCCAATTTTTGGGTCTTTTTCTTATGTAGGTGCCTATTAGCCCTGCTCCCTATCCTGATTTTTCACACTTGCTGTCTGGTCACCCTAGGTGGAGGGTAATTAGTGCCTAAATGAGACAAAGACCCAAATATCAGGACTCGCCCCATAAAATCAGGACATCTGGTCACCCTAGCTGGGGAGCGCGTCTCTCCCCCGGGCTGGTGACAATATAGCTCATCCAGGGGAAGCTGCGCAGGGCAAGATGAACTGCTGTGGCTCCGTGGGTGTCCCGTCCCTGAGATCACATGCTGTGCTAACTTCACCATGTGGTGTGTGTGATTGGACCTGAGGGTTTGTTGCTACTGTTGCCACTCTGCACCCCAAGAGGTGAATTTGAGGGTCCTGCAGCTTTCCAGCTATCTCCTCCTCTACTGCAGCTGTTGGACCAGCAGGCTGGGGGTAAGCCAAGCATGAAAGCAGTACTGTGTTGCCATTTAGATTATAATTTAAAAACTTTGTTTGCCAAAAATGCTTGCTAACAATCCTGAATCTAATTTCAGTATTTTTTTTAAATCAATATCTTAGCCAAAAACAGAAAATTAAGTTATTGACAATTATTTGTGACAAATTTGGCTTGGGGCAGGGAGTGGGCTTGTTTTCATTAGAGAAACCAAAAAAAAACTATAGCTTTCCTATAGCTCTGTTACTGCTAAATAGAGCCCTCCAACAACTGTAATATGCTCATCTCCTTACTAGTGTATAGAGCAGTGGTCGGCAACCTTTCAGAAGTGCTGTGCCAAGTTTTCATTTATTCACTTTTATTTAAGGGTTCGCATGCCAGTAATGCATTTTAACAGTGTTAGAAAGTCTCTTTCTATAAGTCTATAATATAGAACTAAACTGTTGTTGTATGTAAAGTAAATGTAACCCTTCTGCCCCTCTGAGTTGGCAGCAACAAGGGCCAGGTTTAGTATCCAGGGGTTCCGTTTCAATGACACAATGCATAACCGGCTCAAGCCCCCACCCAGTGACATGGGAAAATCTTACACACACCCCTAGGTGCCTCAGAGAGGCAATGCTTCCCCTCTCGCAAGCACAGAGTCTCGGTGTAGCAGAAAAGGTTTAATTACATGAGATAAACAACAAGCACTAAATTGGGAAAACACCTCAACTAGAGTTCCTAGACCAAACCGTGAGCAAAGACCTACCCCAGGAAATTGGGCTGTGTCCTTTTCCCTGGGCTCTTGAGTCCAGCAACCCCCAAATCACCCACAGTCCCAAAAGTCCCACAATCCAAAAGTATCTGTCCTGGGTCAGTGGAGCCCCAAAGTTCAAGAGTCTATCTGCAGAGGTCCCTCCCCCCCAGCCTGGGTAGAAAGGGGCACCTTACGTGGTCCGGGGCCAACTGCCCTGCCTCTCCGTGGGTTCTGCTTCCGCCTTCTTCACGAACTGCTCCATTTTACCAGCCACTCCACTCTGCTCCTCCAGCTGTCCCATGAACTGCTCCAGTTGTCCCTGCAAATTGCTCTGCTCCGCTCACTCTGTGGGCCGCTCTACCCGTCCCACAGCTACTCCACTCTGCCAGCCATTCTGCTCCACCAGCTGTCCCATGATCCGCTCCAGCCGTCCCCACAAACTGCTCCACTCTACCAGCCGCTCTGTTCCGCAGTATAGCTTCAGGATCCCCCACTAGTTAGCACAGTACTCAGTGCTCTCAGCTCAGTAATTCCAGCTCTTTAGTGATTTCAACTCTTAGTGATCTCAGCTCATAGCAGGGGAGCCCCAGTGCTAGTGCACCATTAGCCCAAAGTGAGTTCAGCCCAGTAACCTGTATCTTAAGGGAATAAAAAAATCAACTCTGACATTCCACAGTGGAGAGAGGAGGGGATAGAACTGGTGCTTCTGGCTCCACAAGGAGACTGCACCACCAGGCACAGATACCTGTCCCCAGCCTCTCTCTCAATTCCTGGGTTTTGGAACCCATGTCCCTTGTCTAGCAAGTACCACCCAATTGAGGTTGAGTCATTTCTGGCACAAAGCAGTCCCACAGCTCGGCAGCCTGGGATGGGGTAGGCATGCCTATGCAAATACACTCTCTGAAATTCTTTCCACCAGATGTCAGGGTAGAGCTTATCCTGACTCTGCTTACATCAATAAGGTTTTAAAAATGTTTAAGAAGCTTCATTTAAAATTAAATTAAAATGCAGAGCCCCCTGGAGTGGTGGTCAGGACCTAGGCAGTGTGAGTGCCACTGAAAATCAGCTCACGTGCCGTCCTTGGCAAACATGCCATAGGTTGCCTATGCCTGGTATAGAGTGACCATATGTTGTACTAAGATTCACTTGCTTTTTTTTCCAGTGAGTCAGCATAGCTTTTGCCAGCCCAGAGGTTGGGCAGCCAATATCTTACATTTTCACAATGTTTTGTCCAACTTTCATAAAGTAAATACATGGTTAGTATGAGTTAAAAAGGCTAGGGACACTTTCTTGTGAAGAATCTGTGCAGCAGATCATGCTGGGGCTGTGAAAATGTCAGGTTTTGATGGAACTTTAGAGACAGTGATTTATCATGTATTTCTGGCAGTGCCCAAAATGTGCTGCTATTGCTAACATCTTTCCAAACAAAAATAAGGCACAATAGGACTTCTGTAACATTTCTGTGCTACCTTAAACTAGATGAGATGATTCTGTGCTGACTTCATTTTGGTCACTTGATGCTTTATCTAGGAATAAAACTAGGGTTATATTTTCCCACTGCTTGGAAACCCAGCTTATTAAACTGGATAATGCCATTGATCTATTTACAGTATAAGGTTGATATAGAGTTGTAACTAACATTAAGACTGATGCCTATTATACATTTAAAACTAAAAAGTGGCTTTGTAAAAATGACATGGGTTTCCAACTCTACTGTGTCTCAGTCAGGGTGAGCACCTTGTGAGGTGTCTTCACACTAGCTCAAGGTCACAGGTTCATGGCTATCCTATATTAGTTATTTTAAATAATATTTCTGATAATCTGACAATAATTTAAACAGTTATTTATTTTAAAAACACCCTTATAAGTTATGTCATATCAAAAACAACTTTCCAGGTCACAAAAAAGAAAATGGAAAGATGAAATAGGATTATCTATTGTGACAGACCCAGACCAGTGGGGTACAGGAGTCTAGTAGAGGGCAAATATATTGGTCACTAGATGAGTAGTTTTCTGTTCCCTGAGTGACCAGAGCAGGGGCTGCACTAAAGTAATCAGGAACCTGCTAGAACCAATTAAGACAGGCAGGATAATTAAGACACCTGGAGCCAATTAAGAAACTGCTAGACTCAATTAGGACAGGCTAGCTAATCAGGGCACCTGAGTTTAAAAAGGACCTCACTTCAGTTTGTGATGTGAATGTGAGGAGCTGAGAGCAAGAGGTACGAGAAGTTGAGAGTGAGAAGACATATTGCTGGAAGACTGAGGAGTACAAGCATTATCAGGCACCAGGAGAAAGGTCCTGTGGTGAGGATAAAGAAGATGTTGGGAGGAGGCCATGGGGAAGTAGCCAAGGGAGTTGTAGCTGTCATGCAGCTGTTACAGGAGGCACTCTAGACAGCTGTAGTCCAAAGGGACCTGGGCTGGAACCCGGAGTAGAGGGCGGGCCCGGGTTCCCCTCAAACCTCCCCACTCCTGATCAGACACAGGAGAAATTGACCTGGACTGTGACTTCTACCAGAGGAGAAGGTCTCTGGGCTTTTTCCCGACCCACATGGTGAATCTGTGAGGCAAGCAAATCCGCCAATAAGCGAGGGACACACCAAGGTAGAGGAGGAACTTTGTCACACTATACAAGTACAGAAGGGTTCTATACTTAAGTTTGTACATAATGAAAACAACGAAGTTGATCAAGATCATCAAGTAACTGCCGAAGAAAATGTTTATGCAGACGAAGCTCAAGAAACAACAATACACAGAACAATCATTTGAAACAAATGCAGATACAAAACAAGAAATTACAGCAGTTGAAACTGTACTAGCATGGGATATAGGTGACATTGGTGAATGGCCTCAATCTTTAAACAACGAATTACGTGCCATTATACTTGAGAAAGGCCTTGTGAGAATAAAAGGTCTTGAATATCCTAAAGACGTTAGAGGTAGGAAAATCACAGAAAACAATTACTACAAAAGACTTTCTAACGGTAAAATTGTCAACAGACAGTGGCTTGTGTATTCTAAATGCAAAGATGCTGTATTTTGTTTCCCATGCAAGATTTTCAATAGTTGCAATTTTAAGATAGCAACCATGGGTATTAATGATTGGAAAAATCTTAGTCACATATTACTGCAACATGAAAAGGCACAACACCACACTGAAAGTATGCACATATGGTGTGAGCTGAGTGTAAGATTAAAAAATCAGACAACTCTTGATGCCCAAAATCAAAGATTGCTGGAGTCAGAGAAGCAGCACTGGCATTGTGTTCTTGAACATCTATTATCTATTGTTGAATATCTATCAACAAACATCTTGCTTTTAGAGGAAGCATTGAGAAATTATTCCAGCCCAAAAAGGGCAATCTTTTGGGCCTGGTACAACTACTGGGAAAATTTGACACAGTGATGAGTGAACATCTCCGAAGAGTAACTGAAAATGAAATACATGACCACTATTTGGGACCAAGAATTCAAAATGAACGGCTTATGCCAATGAGTGATAAAGGGAAAGACAAATTTGTTTCATTGGTTACTTTGGCGTAATTTTAGATTGCACTCCGGACATAAGTCATCAAGAACAGATGTCGTTAGTAGTGAGATTTATCAACATTAGTGATTCAGCACAGATTACAGCTAAGGAATCATTTATCACATTTTTAGAAGTAGAAGCCACTACAGGTTTTGGACTTCTTCAGGCTCTCCTTGATGAACTGAAATGAATGGGATTGTTTGTAATAAATATTAGAGGACAAGGCTATGATAATGGTGAGAGGATGCATTTCTGGCATGCAAGCTAGATTGCTGGCAGAAAATCCACGAGCCTTTTTTGTTCCGTGTGCATGCCTTAATTTGATTTTGTGAGATATGACCAAGTCTTCTGTAGAAGCTATTTCTTTTTTTGGTTTGCTACAACATATTTACGTGCTCTTTTCAGCTTCCACTCAATGATGACAAATTTTCAAAGCACATGTCAGTGGTATTACCATTAAGCCTCTATCTGAGACATGCTGGAAAAGCAGAGTAGAAAGTGCAAAAACATTGAGATATCAATCTGAGGAAGTTTAAGAAGCACTGGTTGCTATTTCGGAAGAAACCAGAGAGCTAAAAGCTAAAAGTGAAGCACAGTCATTGGCCTCTGAAATATCCAGCTTCAAGTTTCTAACATCTGTTTTAATCTGGTATGACATTCTTGTTAAAATCTCAAGTGTAAGTAAAATAATGCAGAGTCCAATGATGCAGCTTGATTCAACACTTACGTTACTAAACAACACACAAGACTTTTTAGTGAAATACAGAGAAAATTGATTCAAAGAAACACAGGTTACAGCAAGAGAGCTTGCACAGGCACTTGGTGTAGAACCAAAATTTCCGTATCTAAATGTGATACGAGTTTCAAGGAAAAAATGGCAAGCGGAATATGAAGGAGCAGATGAGCCCATAGATGATCCAGAAAAGAAATCTGAGGTTGAATTTTTTAATGTTGTGATGGATAAAGCAATATCTGCTCTTGATGAAAGGTTTAATACCTTACGAGTACACCATGAACAGTTTGGATTTTTTGTATAACATAATTAAATTCAACAAAATAGGAAAACAAGAGCAGCAAATGACAAAGTGCAAGAACCTAGAGAGACTCCTGAAGCACGGTGATAGTTTTGATTTAAATGGATTTGAACTGTATGAAGAATTGAGTACATTGTCATCAAAGTTGCCACATGCAAAATCAGTGATGGACATTGTACAGTTTATTCATACCGGCAAACTTGTTGACATATATCCTAATATATACATTGCCACTCGTATTCTACTGACAATTCCTGTAACAGTAGCATCAGGAGAACAGAGTTTCTTAAAACTAAAGCTCATTAAAAACTATCTCCATTCTACAAGGAGTCAGGAATGCTTGACTGGTCTTGCTATTCTTGCAGCCGAACAAGACATCACTTTGTCTTTGTCATACAATGACATTATTACTGATTTTGCAGCCAAAAAAAGCCAAAAAGATTGCTTTTAATTAAAAACAAATCCTTGTTTCAATACCTCTTCATAGAAATTTCCAATAAAATGTTGACAAATTAAAAAATATATATTATTTGTATCATTCTGTCAATAAATCAGAATTTTTTCTATAGCGCTACTTCTTTAGTGCAAATATAGTCCATCAGCATTACAGTAGCAAAGAATCCTGTGGCACCTTAAAGACTAACAGACGTTTTGGAGCATGAGCTTTCGTGGGTGAATACCCACTTCGTCAGACGTCAGAAGAAGTGGGTATTCACCCACGAAATCTCATGCTCCAAAACGTCTGTTAGTCTATAAGGTGCCACAGGATTCTTTGCTGGTTTTACAGATCCAGACTAACACGGCTACCCCTGTGATACCTGACAGCATTACAGTGTGCTTAATTAAGTTACACTGGTTTTAATAACGTACATGTGGCAAGTTTTCCAATACTGTAAGCTTATGTTTGTGTTGCTAAGAGCAAATCTGGCACAGAGGCACCAGTTTAATAATCCCGCCTAGGACACCATAAATCCTATGGACAGCCCTGGCTCTAGGGTGACCAGATGTCCCGATTTTACTAGGACTGTCCTGATATTTGCTTGTTTGTCCCACATCCCGACAATGTTCTGTCGGGACACTGGACAAACAAACAATTTTGCCCTCCGCTCCGGCGCCAGGCCCGGAGCGGAGGGCAGACCAGAGCCCGCCCCGACTCCACCCCCACCTTCCCCCATTGGATCCTTCCCCAAATCTCTGCCCCCAGCCCCACTCCCTCACTGCCCCATTGGATCCTAAGGTAGGCCTGGGGAGGAGACGCCCCAGTGCAGCAGCCTGGGCACACAGGCCATGGCCGGCTGGGGCCGGGACCGGGACCGCTGCAGTGCAGCGTGGAGGCTGCTCCAGCCCTGCAGCCTGCGGGGCAGCGCGGTGGGTTCGGAGGCAGCACGGAGCGGGCAGGGCCCAGGTGGGCAGTGCGGCCCGGGAGCCTGGGCCACCGGATACACGTGGCAGAGAGAGGCTGCAGGGGCGAGATTTGTCCCAGGCGGGGCGGCCGGCAGACGGGGCGAGGAGCTGGTCAGGGTCCCCCGAACCGATAAACTTCCCCATCGTTGCCAGGGAGCCTCGTTCCTCTTCCACTTGGCTGCGCTCCAGCAGCTCCTTCCCAGTGGGGCGGTGGCCACCCAGCCGGGAAGGAGCAGCTGGAGCGCAGCCGAGCGGGAGAGGCGCGGGGCTCCCCAGAAGCAGTGGAACATGCCACTTGTGCCTGGGGCGGGCCGGGAGGCTCTGCAGGGAGGGCAGCGCGCACAGCCGGGGGTGCTGTGTGCGATCCCGTGGTGCGGCCTGCCCCTATGAAAACTCCTCCCACCCTCCCCCCCCCGCGTCCCGATATTTCATCCCTGTGATCTGGTCACCCTACCTGGCTTTCTGCACATTTTCTGCCTTTCCCTGCAGAAAATGTTAGGGAAACTGTGTGAGGTGCAGTGGCAGTGGAAACCATGTGTGCAGTTTTTGGGGGCATTGCCCAACAAATAGAGGTGAGGCATGAGAGGGGGCACACAGGGTTACATGCCACTGCCCCACCCCCCCAATTTCTGCAAAGAGGCGGCATCTCCTCTCGAGCTCTGCTGATTCTGCAGCTGAACGCAGCCTCCAGGGGCCTAGTGCCAGTGGGGCTCCACTTCTATGTGCTGGGAGCCTTCCTGTTTTTTGTGCAACAATGAGTTCCGGTGGTGTGGTTGGGTAACAGGGGATGGGGGGAAGACGCAGTGGGGAAAAAAAAGGACTGGAACAGGGCAGGTGGAGGGGAGAGGAGGGAGAAGGAGAAGAAAAGGAGATAGGGAAATCACGGGGCGGAGAGGGATCCTGGCATGTGACATCCCCTCTGCAGCAGCTGGGGCTCCCCCATTAAGCAGGTCCATTGAAGCCTCACTCTGAGAAGCCCTACTCCTCTACACCTGGACCGCTCCCGAACTCCCACATCCAGACCCCCACAACCGATCCCCATCTCCCCAAACCCAGACCCCCCAGCTGAGCCCAACCACCATCACCAGGATACCCTGCAACGTCCCAACAAGCCCCTGTGCATCCAGATCTCCCCCTGAGTTCCCCACACTCAGATTGCCCCACACAGAAACCTATCCCCTCACACTAAACCCCTCCACAGTTGGATCCTGCTGGGCTGAGCCTGCCTACCCACACCTAGTGCACCTGGCACAGAGGGACAGGGCCCTAGGGGGTTTCTCGGACAGGCCCAGGCCTTGTGCTGTGTCAGGGTCAGGTGTAACCTCACTGCCCCATCCCTGTACTGGGGGATCTGGGGGTTTCAGGGTGAACTCCCACCTCAATGCAGCTAGTTGCCTGTGCTCCCCACTGCCATGCTGGAGAAACATTTATTTATTGACAAAAATTGAAGAATTTTAAAATATTGTGTGCTTGATTTTTAATTTTTGGTGCATAATTCCCTCAAGAGTAGAAAATGTGCTTTTAGTGGGTAGACTTTGGACTTTCATTTTCTATGTCTGCATCATTATGATAGCTAATACATGAACTTTGAGATAACCAAAATGACAGCTGAGGAGACTTTCTTTTTTGTCTCACTTCAGAGAGAATTTGTAAGGGCTTCCATTCTTAAATGTGAAGATTCTACAGGGTGTTTGAAGTGTGAAACCCAGTTCTAAGGATTCACAAATGGGGAGAAGCACATAGATGGCTTTATTCTTCACTGTGTTGCACCGTCTATAGTAATTTACACTAGTGCAAAGTAGGACAGATCCTCAGACCTATTAAAATCTGCTTATTATCATTTCAGAGGTACAAAATAGCTTTAAAGATGGCTTCAGTGCCAAGTAGAGGATTCCCCCTTCATTTGGGGATCTCGCAGTAGTGCAGATTTATTGAAGTGGCTCCCATACAACCCTGCTACCAGTCCCTTGAGGTAGAAGGACTGGATAAGAAAAGAGAGACTGTCTGGAGTGGCCCTGTGCTCCAGTGATCCCGGACTGCTTGGCAACCTACTGGGGATATTGGAATCTGGGCAAAATGTAGAGCAGTCCTGAGTCTGCTTTATGTTATTCAAAGAACTGAATTGACCATCTCCAGGATCAGGGGATCACAAACCTCACTAAAACCAACTTTTGCTCTTCTTCCGCTTCTCAATAGCACTAAGCCTATCTCATCAACAGGTGAAGATCTATCCCAGAGTATGCAAACTGGATATAAAATGCTACCATTCTCACTTGGCAGTATTTTACACTCATTCTGCACAGGTGTAAATGATTGAGGAATCAAGCACTTAACAAACTTTAGCAAATGTGCACCCAATTCTCCCTAACTTGCACGGTCCTTTACACCTGGGCAAATTGGGTATAACATGCAACCACCATGTGGATGCTATGTTTTTGTTTGGGTGTATTTTAGATCCACTTTGAATTTGCGAAGTATAGATTCATATATTCATAGACTCTAGGACTGGAAGGGACCTCAAGAGGTCATCGAGTCCAGTCCTCTGCCCTCATGGCAGCACCAAATACAGTCTAGATCATCCCTGATAGACATTTATCTAACCTACTCTTAAATAGCTCCAGAGATGGACATTCCACAACCTCCCTAGGCAATTTCAGTGTTTAACTACCCTGATAGGAACTTTTTCCTAATGTCCAACCTAAATCTCCCTTGCTGCAGTTTAAGCCCATTGCTTCTTGTTCTATCATTAGAGGCTAAGGTGAACAAGTTTTCTCTCTCCTCCTGATGACACCCTTTTAGATACCTGAAAACTGCTATCATGTCCCCTCTCGGTCTTCTCTTTTCCAAACTAAACAAACCCAATTCTTTCAGCCTTCCTTTGTAGGTCATGTTCTCAAGACCTTTATCATTCTTTTTGCTCTTCTCTGGACCCTCTCCAATTTCTCCACATCTTTCTTGAAATGTGGTGCCCAGAACTGGACACAATACTCCAGCTGAGGCCTAACCAGCAAAGAGTAGAGCGGAAGAATGACTTCTCGTGTCTTGCTCACAGCACATCTGTTAATGCATCCCAGAATCACGTTTGCTTTTTTTGCGACAGCATCACACTGTTGACTCATATTGAGCTTGTGGTCCACTATAACCCCTAGATCCCTTTCTGCCGTACTCCTTCCTAGCCAGTCTCTTCCCATTCTGTGTGTGTGAAACTGATTGTTCCTTTCTAAGTGGAGCACTTTGCATTTGTCTTTATTAAACTTCATCCTGTTTACCTCAGACCATTTCTCCAATTTTTCCAGATCATTTTGAATTATGACCCTGTCCTCCAAAGCAGTTGCAATCCCTCCCAGTTTGGTATCATCTGCAAACTTAATAAGCGTACTTTTTATGCCAACATCTAAGTCGTTGATGAAGATATTGAACAGAGCCGGTCCCAAAACAGACCCCTGCGGAACCCCACTTGTTATACCTTTCCAGCAGGATTGGGAACTATTAATAACTACTCTCTGAGTACGGTTATCCAGCCAGTTATGCACTCACCTTATAGTAGCCTCATCTAAATTGTATTTGCCTAGTTTATCAATAAGAATATCATGCGAGACCATATCAAATGCCTTACTAAAGTTTAGGTATACCACATCCACCGCTTTGCCCTTATCCACAAGACTCGTTATCCTATCAAAGAAAGCTATCAGATTGGTTTGACATGATTTGTTCTTTACAAATCCATGCTGGCTATTCCCTATCACCTTACCACCTTCTAAGTGTTTGCAGATGATTTCCTTAATTACTTGCGCTATTATCTTCTCTGGCACAGAAGTTAAACTAACTGGTCTGTAGTTTCCTGGGTTGCTTTTGTTTCCCTTTTTATAGATGGGCACTATATTTGCCCTTTTCCACTCTTCTGGAATCTCTCCCATCTCCCATGATTTTCCAAAGATAATAGCTAGAGGCTCAGATACCTCCTCTATTAGCTCCTAGAGTATTTTAGGATGCATTTCATCAGGCCCTGGTGACTTGCAGGCATCTAACTTTTCTAAGTGATTTTTAACTTGTTCTTTTTTTATTTTATCTTCTAAACCTACCCCCTTCCCATAAGCATTCACTATGTTAGGCATTCCTTCAGACTTCTCAGTGAAGACCAAAACAAAGAAGTCATTAAGCATCTCTGCCGTTTCCAAGTTTCCTGTTACTGTTTCTCCCTCCTCACTGAGCAGTGGGCCTACTCTGTCCTTGGTCTTCCTCTTGCTTCTAATATATTGATAAAAAGTCTTCTTGTTTCCCTTTATTCCCATAGCTAGTTTGAGCTCATTTTGTGCCTTTGCCTTTCTAATCTTGCCTCTGCATTTCTGTGTTGTTTGCCTATATTCATCCTTTGTAATCTGACCTAGTTTCCATTTTTTATATGACTCCTTTTTATTTTTTAGATCATGCAAGATCTCATGCTTAAGCCAAGGTGGTCTTTTGCCACATTTTCTATCTTTCCTACCCAGCGGAATAGCTTGTTTTTGGACCCTTAATAGTGTCCCTTTGAAAAACTGCCAACTCTCCTCAGTTGTTTTTCCCCTCAGTCTTGATTCCCATGGGACCTTACCTATCAGCTCTCTGAGCTTACCAAAATCTACCTTCCTGAAATCCATTGTGTCTATTTTACTGTACTACCTTCTATCCTTCCTTAGCATTGCGGACTCTATGATTTCATGATCACTTTCACCCAAGCTGCCTTCAAATTTTCAACGAGTTCCTTCCTATTTGTTAAAATCAAGTCTAGAACCGCTTTCCCCCAGTAGCTTTTTCAACCTTCTGAAATAAAAAGTTGTCTGCAATGCAGTCCAAGAACTTATTAGATAGTCTGTGTCCTGCAGTGTTATTTTTCCAACATATAACTGGATAGCTGAAGTCCCTCATCACCACCAAATCTTGGGCTTTGGATGATTTTGTTAGTTGTTTAAAAAAAGCTTCATCCACCTCTTCCACCTGGTTAGGTGGCCTGTAGTAGACTCCTAGTATGACATCACCCTTGTTTTTTACCCCTTTTAGCCTAACCCAGAGACTCTCAACACTTCTGTCTCCTATGTCCATCTCCAACTCAGTCCAAGTGTGTACATTTTTAATATATAAGGCAACACCTCCTCCCTTTTTCCCCTGTCTATCCTTCCTGAGCAAGCTGTACCCATCCACACCAACATTCCAATCATGTGTATTATCCCACCAAGTTTCAGTGATTCCAACAATGTCATAGTTGAATTTATTTATTAGCACTTCCAGTTCTTCCTGCTTATTACCCATACTTCTCGCATTTGTATATAGACATCTAAGATACTGGTTTGAACTTGCCTCCCAGTTTTGCCCTTACCTTCCTTTCTCTCTGCCATTATAGCCCATGCTCCCTCTTGTTTCCGACCCATCTCCCAGGTCTCCATGTTCCACACTTACCTGTGGGCTTTGCTCACCTGTCCCCGTCGAACCTAGTTTAAAGCCCTCCTCACTAGGTTAGCCAGTCTGTGTGCAAATAGGGTCTTTCCCTTCCTCGAAAGGTGAATGCCATCTCTGCCTAGCAGTCCTTCCTCGAATAGCATCCCATGGTCGAGGAAGCCAAAGCCCTCCTGTTGACACCATCTTCACAGCCAGGCATTCACCTCCATGATGCACCTGTCTCTGCCCAGGCCCCTACCTTTGACAGGAAGAATTGAAGAGAATACCACCCGTGCTCCAAACTCCTTCACCTGTGCTCCCAGAGCCCTTTAGTCACTCTTGATCCACTCAGTGTCACACCTCGCAGTATCCTTTGTAGTACTCATCACATGGATGAGTAGCGTGGGGTAGTAGTCAGAGGGCTGGATAATCCTCTACAATGCCTCTGTAACATCTCAGATACAGGCCCCCGTCAGGCAGCATACCTCTCGAGATTAAATGTCAGGGCGACAGATGGGCATCTCCGTCCCCCTCAGCAGAGAGTCTCCGACCACCACTACCCCACGTTTCCTATTCGCAGTGGTGGCAGCAGGGGTGATTCCTTCTCTCCTGTATCAAGAAGAGCATAACGGTTACATATTACCATGGCAGGAGGGTTCGGAGCAGGGGTGGAGCACTGCTAGCTGCCAGAAGTAACCAGCTGGCAGTGTCCACCCTGAGCCATCTCCTCCTCCACCAGTGGTGTGTCAGCAGTCCTGTGTACTGGGACAGCTACCTCGGCTGTCTCCACATGGACATTGTCCAGGAATCGCTCGTGGATTCGGATGCTCCTCAACCTCGCCACCTCCTCAGGTAGCTCTCCCACCTTCTGCCTGAGAGATTCCACCAGTATGCACCATTCACATTAGATGCCCCCTCCCCCACAGCCTGGATATCAGTAAGTGGAAATTGCAAGTTACAGTACCTGCAACACCACACCAGGATCTGGGTAGAAGCATCCATGCTCAGGTGCTCTGTCCGGCTACAGGCGCAGGTGGAGGAGACAGAAACAGTGCTGGCACAGGTGTTGCGGGTCTTCCTAATCATCGTAAGCCTCCCTCTGTCAAACTCCTCTCAAACTCCCTTGTCTGCAGCTACCTGTCCGCTCTGTTCCCCTGGTCGCTCTGCCTCTGGCTTTTAAAGCCTGCTTGCCTAGGTCATTCCCGCCCCCTCGTGAGTCACACTGGGGAAGGCCAATCAAAGGCAATCAAGGGAACAATCAAGGGAACAAGGTCAGGCATTCAGTTCCAAATGCCACAGCAGCTGTAACTGAAACTGAAGTCACCTGAAATCAGAGTCACAATTAAAATTCAAACAGTCGAACACACTCGATGACTACGTAAACTGCAAGGGCATAGAGAATCAAACCAATGTAGACATTTTTAATTGTTTGGATGATTTGATTGATTTGAAGCCATTCTAGTTGATGTGGACATAGAGTGTATTTGAGAACTGTAAAATTTCAGCTATCTTTCTCCAAGGGGAATATAATTTTATTTAAGAGAAAAAGGTTTTTTTCCCCCTCTGTTGAACAAGAGCTGTGTCATGTGCCTGGGATTTCTCTATTTCTGTTTCAAATTCTTCAGCAGTGCTGAGTTATTTAAAAAATAATCAAAGACTTTTAAAAAAGTCATTGAACTTGTGTAATCAAAGGGATTCATTTTGGAGATTTTGTGCTCTCTCTGACTCTGTTTCTCTCTATTTTCTCTGACACCATACATCAGACCCCAAAATGAACACTGAACTGTCAAGACTGAAATAATATGAACACTTTTATATAAACACATTTTCTCTTTCCTCAGTCTGGTAGTGTTAATGGAAAATCCCTAAGTGGATTTTCAGTCACTTCCATTAAATAGATGCGTTAATTCTTTGAATAGACATCAGACAGCATTTAAAGCTGAAATGTAAGAAACCAGGAGAAAGTATATGTATTTTTTTTATTTCTTACCAGCTTTTCTTCTTATGTAGTTAAGTAACTGGGTGAAAACTATTTAGTTTAGTTGGAAGTATATGCGGGGAGACTATAAGATCACAGTCATGCCGTGATTCAAAAAAACCATGTTGCTGATATTACTGCAGATGGAAATTTTGTAGAATAAGTCTTTAATAATATAGGGCAGGAGGGTGCTGCAGTTATTAATGATACTTCTGAAGATGAGATCAGCAGTGTTAATGCTGCAGCTGTTTCCCAAAATATGAAAATTATTGCCATTCTGGAAAAAGCCTGGCAGGGATAATAGTACTTGCTATTGTGCTTGCATAGAGCTGGTGGAAGAATGTAATTGAAAATAAATATTTGATGAAAACATTGCCAAAACTCACTTTGAATTATTTCACCAGCTCTACTCTTGCTAAAGATAAAATTGGAAATACTGTGATGATTTCTTGCTCCTTACATGATGCCATGTTACTTCTATTAGTGTTCCATGTACTAGTAATTCCTGTTGCAAATCACGCAAGATTCTCTCAGGGTCTCAACCTCTGGTGGTGGTTCGGGCTGATTACACAGGCTAGAGCAGGGATCTCAAACTCAAATCACCATGAGGGCCACATCACTGACACCTTTTCATATAAAGATACAAAAGCCCCCTATCTTCCCCTGGCCCCGCCTCTACTCCATCCCTTCCATGAGTCCCCTTCCCTGCCTCGCCTCTTCCCACCCCTTCCCTGCCCCCATTCAAACCCCTTTTCCAAAGTCCCCACCCCTACTCTGCCCCCTTCCAGCCCCTATTCCAACCCCTTCCCCAAATCCTCGCTCCATCCCTGTTCTGCACTTCCTCCTCTGAGCATGCTGCTCCCCGCTCCTCCCCCTCCCTTCTGGAAAGTGCTAAGCACCACCAAACAGCTGTTTGGAGGCAGGAAGCGCCTGGAGGTAAACAGAGGAGAGGGGACATGGCATGCTGTGAGGAGAGGGGCGGCGGGTAAGGAGAGCTTGGCAGCCACAGGAAATAACTCAGCAAATAGTCAACTGTGTGTTGCTGATGGTAACTTTGGTTTGATTTAGGGTTTCCCCTGCACAGGTTGATACATGACTTCTGTCTTTTTTCAGATTGATTGTCAGGCAGTCTCGGCAACTCTGTCCATAATCTATTGTATCTCTTCCAGAGTATGTGCCTCTAAAGTATACATGCCAACTCATTAGGTGCTCCGGGGTTGGAGCACCCACAGGGAAAAATTAGCAGGGGCTTTGCACCCACTGGCAGCCAAGCTCCCTCTCCTCATCTCTTTCTCGCCCCCAAGCACATCTCCGCTCCTCCCCCTCCCTCCCAGAGCTTCCTGTCCCCCCCTTCCCCACTGCCTAATTGTTGTCTGGTGCGCTTAGGACTTCCCATGAGGAAGTGGGAGGAGTGGGGACACAGTGTGCTCAGGGGAAGAGGTGCAGAAGAGGCAGAACAGGGACCTGGGGGAAGAGGATGGAATGGACATGGGGCAAAGGTGGTGCAGGGGCAGGAAGGGCACGGGACTAAGGGTGGGAAAAGGCAGGATGGGACGGGGACTTTGGGGAAGGCATGCAATGGGGGTGAGGCGAGGGTAGTGCAGGGGCGGTGAGGCGGGACGGGGCGGGACAGGGGGGTTGAGCACCCACAGGGCAGGGGGAAGTCAGTGCCTATGCTCTAGAGCATAGTAATCAGCATCAGCGGCTCGTAAATAGTTGTCTCAAAGGCCTTCGTGGAAGCACACAGCCTGTTCAAATTCAATAATTTTCCACAGGATCGGAAACATATCCTGATACCAGCATTCAGGTCTCTTTTAGCATCATCAAGCGTTGTGCTTAGAAGAGATTAAACAAGAGTGAATGTATTACACAGCCTTGGTTAATACCTTTTCTGATAGGAAATGGGTCAGACAGAACACAATCTGTTCAGGCTCATCCGAGCAGTCCATAACGAAATAGCCTCAGAATGCTGATGATTTTTTTCTGGCCAATCACACTTACTCAATAATTGCCAATTCCCAAGTCTACTAATAGTGTCAAATGCTCTAGTCAGGTCAGTAAAAACAGAGTAAAGGTCCTGTCAATATTCTCTGCATTTCTTCTGCAGCTGAAGAGTTACAAATATCATATCTGTTGTTCCTCTCATTGGCCTAAAACCACATTGTGACTGTGGTAGCACGTGATTAGCAATGTTGTGTAGCAGATGATCAAAGAGTACTCTTGTCAGAACCTTTCAGGGCTGGTGGGTAACAAGATACCACAATAGTTACCACAGTTGGACTTTTCACTTTTCCTCTTGCTTATGATGACTATGGTGTCTTCGAAGTGTTGCAGTACATCTTCAGTACTCCATATATTGAGAAATAGTCCAGGCAGTTGCCTCATCAGGATCTCACCTTCATCCTTGACTGTTTCTGCCTTCAGATCCAGAAGCCTGCAGTTCTTCATGACATTGATTGCAGTGCTGACTTCATCATGGGATAGGGCTGCATCTTGCCTGATCCATGACTCTTATTAGCGCTTTGTCTATGACGTTGGACAGTGTGTACAAAAGATCACTGAGAAGCTATCACCACCTAGGAAAGATTTCTCCATTATCAGTCAGTACTATAACTAGACTCAAATACGATGTATAATTGTTGTATCAATTTCATAGAATACTTAACTTTTTTACAGTGTGATCATTGGTGTCTTTGGCAGATACAGAAAAAAAACAGTGGTGATGGTGCTAGCAAAGGGCTAATTCTGGTTTCAGAAATGTCTTCAGCATTGTCTGCCATATCCCTAACATGTTTCTCGCTGACTTTAGGGCAATGGTTTATGGATGATGTTCTGAGGTTCTGAAGGGTCTCTTCCTCTGCTTATGCTTTTCTGATATATTGTAGATAACATAGCAAGGATCAATATCTTGATCAAAAAAGGATTCACTTCTTATACCTTAATCTAAGTCTCACAGGGGTACTGGTGGAAGTTGTTTTCTGTAGATAGTGATCTCCAGGTGAAGATGTGAAATTGTAGCAGAAGCAGAGAAAATTCTCTTATGCCCAGTCCTCCAAAACACCTTGAGTGTAACTGATGTTGCTGCTTGTTGATGCTTGCAGACCTGATTGTTTACTTGAGTGCATGTGACTTGCTTTTCCACACTGACTGCAGGATTGAGTGTTAACAGAGTGGGTTTTTTTACCTTTTTTTATCACATTAATTGCAGAACTGAATGTTCTTAATTAGGTTTTCTTACTCTCAACTGGTTAGGTAAGAGTTAACAAATGTTTTTAGTAATTGCCGTAGTTCATTGTGTGTTTAAGCACTAGAATAAATTACCTAGGGAGGTTGTGGAATTTCCATCATTGGGGATTTTTAAGAGCAGGTTAGACAAACACCTGTCAGGAATGGTCTAGATAATACTGAGTCCTGCCATGAGTGCAGGGGACTGGACTAGCTGACCTCTTGAGGTCCCTTCCAGTCCTAGGATTCTATGATTGTTGCTAGTTTGAATGTAATGTTAAAGCATGGCGCACCTGGGAAATATTTCACTGCAACTGTCATAAGAAGATTATAAATAGTTAAATGGAAGTGAGGTGGATGAAGAAAAATCAGCCTGAGGAAGGAAAGTCGCATGGTGAATCTATTTCAGCCCACTGAACTCCCCAGTCAGTATACAGTAGGACTTGTGCTGGCTGTTAGAAATAGCTAACTTATAGTCAGGGAAATGATTTTATGCTTGTCTTTTGGTGTTAAATAAAGATTTGAAAGATCTAGACTGGGGTCTCAAACACGTGGTGTGTCAGTAATATGACTACACACAATTACAGAATTCTACTTTGTTAGTATACTGTCAAATGATGCTTCTATAGACAAGGGAACTGACAAGTCATATCAACAAAGCCAGTTCATCATTTGGCTGATTGCCAGGCAGAGTTTGCTAGCAACATGTTATTAAGCTTCCAATAAAGTTAGAAGTCTATAAAGAGGTTGTCCTGTGCAAATTGTTATATGTGTATGAGACCTGGACCTGCTATAGGTATCATATTAAGGTTCTAGATAAGTTCCATCTATGACAGCTATATGCCATACTTTGCATGAAATAGCAATATAAAATGACCAATAATGAGGTTCTGGAACATAGTAACTCCACACGCATCGAAGCATTGCTCGTCTCATAACAGTTAGGCTGAGCTTGTCATATGTTGAGGATAGTGGACACCAGAATGCCAAAACAGTTGCTGTATGGTGAACTAAAAGTGAGCAACCACATATGATGTTGCCAAAAGAAACAATTCAAGGACACTCTTGAAACAGAGCTATATTGATGACAGCTGGGAGTTTATAATTGGAAATATACCAATCTCCTAGAACTGGAAGGGACCTTGAAAAGTCATCAAGTCCAGCCCCCTGCCTTCACTAGCAGGACCAAATACTGATTTTGCCCTAGATCCCTAAATGGACCCCTTAAGGGCTGCATTCACAATCCTGGGTTTAGCAGGCCAATCCTCAAACCACTGAGCTATCCATCCCCCCTGCTTGTTAGCAATGGATAGATCACACTGGAAAGCAGTGGTCAACTGGGGAGTTACCCAGTTCAAGATTAACCACCATTATGGATCTTGAGGCACAGAGGCTGAGTCGTAAACAGCAGCAGACTCAGCAGACACACAAATTGTAATCCCCTCCTCGGCATCAAGCTATCTGTGCACTTCATGCAGAAAGGACTAATGCTTGCTCTTTGTTCCTTTTAGCCTCAGCCATATTCACAATATGCAGTACCATCGTCAGCATTATATTCATTCATAAAGAACAACAGCAGCTGCTCATATGGTATTTGGAACATTACTTTTATTTTTGTATACAGGAAGTCTGTGGAATTCACCCAGCCAGGAATAAACCTACTCTGGTTCAGCAAATGATTGACAAGTGGGAGGGTAAAGCTAAGTTAACAATGATCAGATCCACACAGTGTGAGCTTGCCACACAAATGAATCCTCTGTTCAATGCTGTACTACTTCCCCCTGGCTTGAAAGAAGGTACTTTATAACTAAAGCAGGGCAAAGAGTAGATTTTTTTTCTGGCGGTTCTGAAAAAACAAGCAAATGAACAAAATAGTTCATGTTGAACCAAATTCATTTTTTGTCAGAATTTTCCACAAAATGAAGACTCCTACTTTGGGTTGAAAGAACATTTCAATTGACCCAAAATGTTTTATTTTCAGGCATTTTTAAAAGGCTAGATACATAAAATGGCTGGAGAAGAAGCCCCTCTTCCCTGTTTTGTGAATCTAGTTCTTCCACAAATATATATATATTTAGCAGCAACTATTTGGTGAGTGTTTTGTCAAATTTGAAAACAGTTCTGGTTTCATCAAAACTGCAGTTGTTGGCTTGACTTGATCTGTTAGAGTAGGAACTATGGGTATGCAGGGAGGACAGAAGAATAACGGGCACAGTAGAATCTTCTAAGGAATAAGTCACAGTACGAGCAATGGCATCGGCTTCTGCCACTTTCAGGTCCGTGTTGCAGTCAGTGTTTTCTAGCAACCATTCTCTGACCACAGATTTTATTAGATACTGGTATATAAAGAAAACTAGTGCATATGAGGTAGATTTGACATCTCTGTCTGTTCTTTTTGCATCTGATGTAAAGGAGCATGTCAGGATAGCAGGGAGGAATGGCCAAAGTGTACTTTAGTCCTTAGGGACTATTGTCAGCTCGTAAAGGTTAGAGCAGCTCACAGGTTGTTCTACCAGCAGCACAACTAGGAACTGACCAGAAAATCAGGGAAGCTGTAGCCAACCTCCTCATACCTGTTCCTTCTGGTGCTTTGCCAGACATAAACTCAGTAAAATAGTGTGGCCATTTTTTTCTACACATCAGCCTACCCCAAGGCTAAGCAATCTTTTCCAACAGATATACACTTTGCCTTGATGAACCCCTGTAAGACACTGAAAATCATCCATTTCCATACTATCGTTTAAATGTGGTAAATAATAATAAAGTCATGCTGGCCTGATCTTGCCTGTTTAGCTTTTGTATTTCTAAGTTGTCCACCAACAGGTGCACATTGTGAATTTATATTTAGTACAATAGGAGATATAACAGACCTGAGATCTAGATGACTAACCAGATATTGTAGAGGATCTAACATGTTTTCAGGTGAATCTCACCAAGTTTATGTCCCAAGTGTAGCCCTGCTGAAAACACACTCTGATTATTTTTTGTGTATTTCTAAAATGCCCATTCCCACGATATCTCGGAGCTTTTACATACATTTTTCATATACAAAGAATGCCCCCTCCCAGGAGCCATTGCTCACCACCTTCTCATCTCTTCCTTTGTATCCTCATTGAAGCAGATGGTGCTGTCTAGAATACATTATACAGTCTGGCAGCAGTAAACTGCTCATAAAAGCCCATTCATTGCTTGCCCTTATGTGGTGCCCAGGTTCAACTTTATGTCTTCCTTTCCTTTACTGGATACTTGTATTTTCCAAATAGAGATAACAACTGGTGATAGCAGCTTGTTTTGTCCACTCTATCCAGCTGATTATATGCTGTCTGTCATGAGTTAACAACTGTTTGTCTTCTCGCTTTGCCCCACGTTGTACCCAGGCAATGCCAATCAGTGATGGGGAGTAGGCTGGGTCATACCCCAAAGTCTGTGCTAGTCCCTGGAGTAATACGCAGCAAGTCAAACTGGGATTATGAACCCCTCCCCTTCTAATCAGGCACTCTAATGGCCCACACCATTTACAGACATTTTTAAAAATCCCCAGGTTTATACTGACTTGAAAAAAGAAAATTTGTATTCAATATTTGCATTTTGACTGAGTGCACTTGGGGAATGCTTTTTTAATCATCTGATCCTATGGCCACAAAACCTTAGCATTATTGAAAAGTACAGTAGCGATGAGGAGAAAAAAGAGGGAGATTGCCTAGGGTACCTCAAAGAAAGAAGATAATGTTACAAATTTATGCATGAGATTAACTATAAATATATAAAATTCTTTCAACACAGAAGCTTGCAAGTATCCTCAGCAGCACTGGAGCTAAAGGTAGAGTTTAAGATTCAACTTCTATTGTCTTTGCTTTTGTGGGTACAAAATCCTTAACTGCTCCTTAATGTGGTTTTATAATGATTTAGTAATCCTTCCCCAAAGGAAAAACAGTTATGCTAATGCATAACAGTCAAATGTCTCCAAATGTTTTCACTGTTGTGGTAAGTAATTAGTCTTCTGTAGTCATAGCTAATTATACATACATGTAGCTACCAGTAAGAATTACTTTATCTGGTTTATAGTAATTAGGGGAGAACCCTGAACAAACAAAGCAAATTCACGTAAGGATTTTTTTCAGTTTGTAGATGTGTGAAATGTTACAAATAATTATTGATAAAACTAATTAATTTTGTTGAATCCTGAAAGCGAAGGCCGTTTCATGAGCTATGGTGCTATTGACTTTTGTGATTTAATTTAATTGATCTTTGTTGACTTAGTAGTTATTGGTGTTGTAGGTGTAAAAAGGATGACCTTTGTGCAAATGTGTGTGTGAGTAGCTTACAAACTCACAAAGCAAAATGGATGGGCTGTGAGAGCAACTGGCTGTTGGCTCAACAGAACAGTTATGAGGGTATATATTCTTAACAAGCCTAAGGATTTGGTTTAACAACATCTCTCACTTAAGAACTATAAAATGTTTAATGAGACATATGTAACCCTTCTGCCCCTCTAGTTGGCAGCAACAAGGGCCGGGTTCAGTATCCAGGGGATCCGTTTCAGTAACACAATGCATAACCGGCTCGAGCCCCCACCCAGTGACCTGGGACACTCACATACCACACCCCCCTGGGCGCCTCTAGGAGGCAATACTTCCCCTCTCGCAAGCACGGAGTCTGAGTGTAGCAAAATCTTTTTTAATAAAGGAAGGAATCAATGCGGCATCCCATTGGAGAAACACCACAAACAGGGTTATAACACAAACCATAAACAAAAACCCACCTCCAAGTACGTTTACCACTGTCCTTTTTCCGCTTAGGGTTTTAAGTCCAATCACCCCAAAGTCCAACAACCCAAAAGTCTCTGGTCAATGCCACCCCAGAGTTCAAGAGTCTATCTGTAGAGGTCCCCCCCCCAGCCTGGGTAGAAAGGGGCACCTTACGTGGTCCGGGGCCAACTGCCCTGCCTCTCCGTGGGTTCTGCTTCCGCCTTCTCCACGAACTGCTCCGCTTTACCAGCTGCTCCACTCTGCTCCTCCAGCCATCCTCAGGAACTGCTCCGCTCCACCAGCTGCTCTGCTCCATGAGCTGCTCTGCAAAACTGCTCGGCTCTGCTCACTCTGTGGGCCGCTCCACCCGTCCCACAGCTACTCCACTCTGCTGCCACCAGCTGTCCCATGATCCGCTCCAGCCATCCCCGCAACTGCTCCGCTCCACCAGCTGCTCTGTTCCACAGCATATCTTCAGGCTCCCCCACTAGTTAGCACAATGCTCAGTGCTCTCAGCTCAGTCATTTCAGCTTTTTTGTGATTTCAACTCTTAGTGATTCCAGCTCATAGTAGGGGAGCCCCAGTGCTAGTGCACCATTAGCCCAAAGTGATTTCAGCTCAGTAACCTGTATCTGGATTCTTAAGGAAATAAAAAATCAACTCTGACATTCCACAGTGGAGAGAGGAGGAGGTGCAACTGGTGCTTCTAGCTCCACAAGGAGCCTGCACCACCAGGCACAAATACCTGTCCCCAGCCTCTCTCAATTCTCTGGGTTTTGGAACCCATGTCCCATGTCTAGCCAGTACCACCCAACTGAGGGTGAGCAATTTGTCACCAAGCAATCCCACAGCTTGGGAGTCTGGGATAGGGTGGGCGTGCCTATGCAAATACACTCTCTGACATTCTTTCCACCAGATGTCAGGGTAGAGCTTATCCTGACTCTGCTTACATCCTCCCCCCAGCCAAGAATTTGTCGTCCCGACAAATCACATTCCCTACTGTACCAACTTATTGGTCCCCTCCAAAAGGCATTAGACAGCCCACTTTAGCTTTCACAAACCTGTGTGCTAAATGTATAGGCTCCTCACTAATCACCCCAGGTGCATCGTAAGTTAACCGTTTCACTGGTCTTATTACTCTGTCTCGCCTATTGAGAATCTCTGTTGCTATGGTAGAGGGGACATCCTCTTGAGTGCCAGATGGGAAGGTTTCCTGTGAGTTCCCCTCAGATACTGGCATAGGCTCCTGCATTTGTAGTTCTAACAGTGGAAGGTCGCAGGTGCTCTGGACATCCTCCATCTGTATGTCACCACTGTCCAATAGCCTGTGTAATTCATTACACGGGGGTCCCACCAGTGGCTCAGGGGTGTCAGGAATGGGCCTAAATACTTCTGCCATAGGGTTTAGGGTGGAAGAGGATGTGCTCTCTTCTGATTCAGCGGATCGAGACTGAAATCTTGTCTTCATCCCAGGATACACCATGGTTGTGTCTTCCTCCTCAGACTCACTGTCAGATGTGCCGAGTAGGGGTAGGTTAGCTGCAGGAGGCCGGCTGTCCACATTGGAAGGCAGCTTTGGTACAGCACCTTCGTTCTGCCCAGTTGCCCTGTTGTGGCCCATCTCATAAGGGCTGCCTACCAATTCTCCCACAGGGAGCAAAAGGTTTCTATGCACGGTTTTGGTCTGCCCTGGACCCTCTTCAGGTTTTATCTTGTAGACCGGCAGGTCTCCTAGCTTTTCCATCACTAAGTAAGGTATTGCCTTCCATCTGTCAGCTATCTTGTGTTTGCCAGCAATACCCAAATTTCGCAGCAGGACTCTGTCCCCTGGCTGGAGCTCTTGCAGACGTACCCTAGCATCATATCGATGTTTGTTGCGGCCTGCATTCTTCTGAGCTGCAGATGTAGCTAAGTGATAAGCATCCCGCAGCTTTTCTCGTAGACGGGATAGATATTGCTGGTGAGTTTCATAGCTATCTCCATCCTCGGATACACCAAAGCACAGGTCTATGGGTAATCTTGGTTCTTGCCCAAACATTAAGAGATATGGGGTGACTCCCGTAGCATCGTTCTTTGTGGCGTTGTAAGCGTGCACTAGAAATGCGACATGTTGGCTCCAGGTTGCCTTCTGCTCTGGCCGCAAAGTCCCTAACATATCTAAAAGGGTTCGGTTGAACCTCTCTGGCTGAGGGTCACCCTGTGGGTGATAAGGCGTTGTCCTTGACTTTTTAATTCCTGCTATCCTCAGCACCTCCTTCAGAAGGTGACTCTCAAAGTCTCGTCCCTGATCCGAGTGTATCCGGGCTGGGAATCCATAAACTGAGAAATATTTTTCCCATAGTACTCGAGCGACGGTAGTGGCCTTCTGATCACGTGTGGGATATGCCTGCGCATATCGCGTGTAATGGTCGGTCACTACTAGGATGTTCCCAATATTCCTCTTGTCCACTTCTAAAGACAAGAAATCAATGCAAACCAGCTCCAGAGGTTTGTTGCTGGTGATGTTCTTCAGATATGCAGCCCTCGTGGGCAGAGTTTTCCTTTGCACACATCGCGCGCAGGACTCACATTTCCGGCGAACATCTTCAGCCATCCGTGGCCAATAGAATCTACTGCGGATAAGTTCCAGGGTCCTCTCCATCCCTAAATGTCCAAAGTCATTATGCAGGGCCCTCATGGCCAGGGCTCTGTAATCTTTTGGCAGCACTAGTTGATTCCGTTGCTTTTGTAGAGGGTCTGTGGTCGTGCGGTGTAGCACTCCCTGAATCAGTTTTAGTTTGGTCCATTCTCTCAATAGTAGTTTGCCCTCTGGGGTAGGTGGGACAACCTCAGCTGGGCCTCGCCCCTCTCTTTTGGCAAGTAGTGTATCACGAATGTCAGCATCTTGTAGTTGGGCCTCTTGCCAGTCAGCCGTATTGAGCATGGGCAAAGGAGATTGGTCCAAAGCAATATAGTTCACTGAAGCAGAAGGCACGCCTTCAGGGGGTAGGCCCAAAGCTTCAGCAACACATCCATGAAGGCTCTCAGGGGACTCCGGCTCTCGGCGACTCACACTGCAAATAGCTCTCACGCCATCCGTGGGTATCACAGCGACATCAGGTGCCTGCGGACGTCTGGACAAGGCATTTGCATCTACATTGCTCCTCCCTGATCGGTATTGAATGCTGAACTCATAGCTAGCCAAGGCGGCCACCCATCTCTGGCCTGTAGCATCCAATTTAGCACTTGTTAACACATAGGTCAGTGGGTTGTTGTCTGTCCACACCTGGAACTGAGCACCGTACAAGTAGTCTCGGAATTTCTCAGTGATGGCCCATTTCAAGGCCAAGAACTCTAGCTTGTGGATGGGGTAGCGAGTTTCACTGTCAGACAGTCCTCGGCTGGCAAAGGCTACCGGTTTGCGTTTGCCTTCCACTTCCTGATACAGTACTGCTCCCAGACCCTCCAAACTGGCATCAGTATGCAGGATAAAAGGTTTGCTTGGGTCAGCAAAGACTAGGACGGGAGCATGAGTTAAGCGAGTAATGATTTCCCGAAAAGCTCTCTCACATCTTTCATCCCACCGCGGCCCAAATGGTTCGAAGGGGCCATAGTGTCTCTGCAAAGGCGGCTTTGGAGGCCTCCGCTTATTCTGGGTCTTAGATTTGTTCTTGTTGGACTGGTATCCCCTGGTAAGATCATTCAGAGGTTTTACAATCGTAGCATAGTTCTTCACAAATCTGCGGTAGTAACCACTAAATCCAAGAAATGTCTTGAGTTCTCTGTAGTTAATGGGACGTGGCCAGGTAGTGAGTGCTTCTATTTTATCGGGGTCAGTACTCACACCCTCTTGGGACACGATGTGACCTACATACTTCACTGAGGTTTGGCAGAACTGGCATTTATCAATTGAAAGCTTCAAACCGTATGCCTCCAACCTGTCAAGCACTTTAAGAAGTCTTTCTTCATGTTCCTCCAGGGTTCTTCCAAACACAATCAGGTCATCCAAGTAAACTAAAACCTGCAGTAAATTCATGTCTTCCACGACTTTTTCCATAAGACGTTGAAATGTGGCCGGTGCTCCTGAAATCCCTTGGGGCATGCGTTCGAACTGATAAAACCCTAATGGGCAGATGAAGGCTGTCTTCTCCTTATCTTCTTCACCTAGAGGGATCTGGTAGTATCCACTCCGAAGATCCAACACAGAGAACCACTGACTACCCAGCAAACAGTCCAAGACATCTTGTACTCGAGGCATGGTGTACTGATCAACTGTAGTGCGCCTGTTTAGGGTGCGGTAGTCAATACACATCCGGATTTTTCCACTCTTCTTACGAACGACCACAATGGGTGAGGCATAGGGGCTTCGTGACTCTGTGATGATACCATTCGCGATCAGCTCTTGAAGATGATGGCGCACGTCTTCCATCTCAGAGAGGGCAATCCTTCTAGACCTCTCCCTGAAGGGTCGGGGATCTTGTAGCCTGATATGGTGTTCCACTCCCTTTGCACATCCCACGTCCCACTCATGTAGTGAGAACACTTTGGATCTCTCGCAAAGCTTCTTCCTCAGCCGATCCTTCCACTCCTCAGACAGCGGTGAGTCCCCGAAGTCAAACTTCGCAGGATCTATCATTGGAACTTCAGCTTCACACTGGGGTCTCACAACGCTTTCAGGCTCAAAAATGTCTGCAATCTTCTGCCCTGGTTTTACAAACACATCACGGCGTGTTTCATTAGCAACCAGTATCGTCACCTCCTCCTGGGCTTCAGCAGGTAGGGTTATGACTCCGCTGAGAACCAGCACTCCTTCTGGGAGCCCTCCCTTGGTTGGCTGCTCTACCACAGCTAATGTTCCCTTACTGCCTTTTAGGCAGGTACTCCTGACAATCACCTCCTTTTCTGACATGGCAGGCACCACTAAAGGGACCGGGCCCGCATACCTTAGTGCTCCGACTGGCAAATCAGGCATCACTTTTCTCGTGTCCTCAATTTTTCTGTAAGCCTCGGCACAGTGTGTGTGTATCACCAAGGTATTCAGATATTGGTCTCCTGCTCGCTGTCTGCAGTAATCGGCCAGTATCCTAAAGAGGCTGGAGTTGGTCCCTATTAGCACAGACACATCAGAGGCTCCTTTGGGGTCAGGGCATATTAAAGCTGCAGTGTCCACCTCCTGTCTTACCCCAGCAATCTCTTCTGGGAATTCCAGGTGTACTATGACATAGCCCTGATAAGGGTATTCATCCATGCTGAGGCCACACAGACCAATGCCAGTCAGTGGCTGTATGGGCAGGTGCCTAAGCATCTGTTGGTAGAATGACTGAAATATAATAGTCACTTGAGATCCAGTGTCAAGCACGGCTTTACACTCCGCCCCTTCAATCCTCACCATGACCTCTGCTCGAGGCCCTATCAGTCCTGCAGGGATCCCGGCTGGTTGGTCTCTTCTGGGGGAATCTTCAAATCCTCTAGGCCTAGGTGGTCTCCGTCCCCGGACCTTCTGGCAGCTACTGGATCTCTCCCAACTGATCCTCAGCTTTTCATACACTAAAGAGGGGTTCTCTTCCTTATGGCAGTTAGCAGCACTGTGCCCATCCTGACCACACCGATAGCAAAAGAAGTGTCCTTTCTCCATTCGGCGAGGTGGGACGGTGACTCTAGATACTGACTTCTCTATTATCACAGTCTGAGGCTCCTTATTCCTGGAAGTCTTAGCTTGGTCAATGATGCTTTGCAGCTCAGCTATCCGTTCTGTCAGGACCTGCATTTGTTGGGCAAGTTCCTCTGTGGTGCTCACCATCAGTACACTGGCCATTGGCGGTGGCGTTGTACTGGCTTGTTCCAATGTTTGGGCTTCCCAACACTCGCTGGCTGCCTGCCTTTCTTCTTCTTCCCTGACCTCCTTTATTAGCTGGGAGTAACTTGGGGGATGTTCCTGCCGTTCTCTTAGTCGGAGATGAAGTAGGATTGGGTTCCAATACTGAGTCCCTCTTACAACTTGAGCCAGTCTGGTCTGATCCATCTGCTCAGCAGTCACTGCTCCCCTCATAACAGCTCTCTGAAGTAGTCTCTCCAGCCTCTGTATATAGGCTGAAATTTTCTCACCCCTTTGCTGTCGGGAATTAATGAATTTACAGTAACTGTCCTCAGGGCCCTCTACGCTCCCAAAGGTATTATCAAGGGCCTCTAGGCAGTCCTTCACACTGACCTCAGGGTCAGTGAGCTTCAGGGTGCGAATTACATCTAATGCTGGGCCACTAAGGCTCTCTATTAGACATCGTCGCTTTTCTACATCGGGTACGGCCCACTCCCGCAGCATTTCAGTAGTATGCTCCGACCAGAGTTCAAACTCCTCTTCCCCATCAAATAACCTTAACTTACGACAAGAGTTTGACGTAGCATAGGCCAACACAATCTTTTCCAATATATGCCCCAGTGCTTTTGCCCAATCATAGGCTGAGTCTGCCGCCCCTGAGCTAGAGGCTGCAGGACTGGGGCCCAACAAACCCGACATATTAGCCATTATACAAACAGTAGTTTCCTCAAAATATAAACATAATTATTTCCCAATACAGTGGAACACTCAACAAGTGCTTGCGAGGGGTACTGACCCAGGGATCCCGGACGAGCCCCCAAAAATGTAACCCTTCTGCCCCTCTAGTTGGCAGCAACAAGGGCCGGGTTCAGTATCCAGGGGATCCGTTTCAGTAACACAATGCATAACCGGCTCGAGCCCCCACCCAGTGACCTGGGACACTCACATACCACACCCCCCTGGGCGCCTCTAGGAGGCAATACTTCCCCTCTCGCAAGCACGGAGTCTGAGTGTAGCAAAATCTTTTTTAATAAAGGAAGGAATCAATGCGGCATCCCATTGGAGAAACACCACAAACAGGGTTATAACACAAACCATAAACAAAAACCCACCTCCAAGTACGTTTACCACTGTCCTTTTTCCGCTTAGGGTTTTAAGTCCAATCACCCCAAAGTCCAACAACCCAAAAGTCTCTGGTCAATGCCACCCCAGAGTTCAAGAGTCTATCTGTAGAGGTCCCCCCCCCCAGCCTGGGTAGAAAGGGGCACCTTACGTGGTCCGGGGCCAACTGCCCTGCCTCTCCGTGGGTTCTGCTTCCGCCTTCTCCACGAACTGCTCCGCTTTACCAGCTGCTCCACTCTGCTCCTCCAGCCATCCTCAGGAACTGCTCCGCTCCACCAGCTGCTCTGCTCCATGAGCTGCTCTGCAAAACTGCTCGGCTCTGCTCACTCTGTGGGCCGCTCCACCCGTCCCACAGCTACTCCACTCTGCTGCCACCAGCTGTCCCATGATCCGCTCCAGCCATCCCCGCAACTGCTCCGCTCCACCAGCTGCTCTGTTCCACAGCATATCTTCAGGCTCCCCCACTAGTTAGCACAATGCTCAGTGCTCTCAGCTCAGTCATTTCAGCTTTTTTGTGATTTCAACTCTTAGTGATTCCAGCTCATAGTAGGGGAGCCCCAGTGCTAGTGCACCATTAGCCCAAAGTGATTTCAGCTCAGTAACCTGTATCTGGATTCTTAAGGAAATAAAAAATCAACTCTGACATTCCACAGTGGAGAGAGGAGGGGGTGCAACTGGCACTTCTAGCTCCACAAGGAGCCTGCACCACCAGGCACAAATACCTGTCCCCAGCCTCTCTCAATTCTCTGGGTTTTGGAACCCATGTCCCATGTCTAGCCAGTACCACCCAACTGAGGGTGAGCAATTTGTCACCAAGCAATCCCACAGCTTGGGAGTCTGGGATAGGGTGGGCGTGCCTATGCAAATACACTCTCTGACATTCTTTCCACCAGATGTCAGGGTAGAGCTTATCCTGACTCTGCTTACACATAAATTAATTAAACACTTTTTAAATCCAGGGGTTTTATAGAAAAATAGTGTTATATAATAAAAACTGTGTAGCAACAGTGAGCAGAGAGGCAGAATTCAGGCTGCACAGACAACCTGAATTCTGGAATTTGCAAACACAAAGTGCTTGACTTCATAATCTTAATAACATACTTTTTACAGTTTTTCTGGTATTTGTTTTTCTGTGCAATTGCTTAGATTCTTTAAAAATATTAAACGAATTCTATTCTGTGCAGCTATGACGTCCCACGTCCTTCCCCATGAGCACCAGGTGTGTAACCTAAACCATCAGCACTGCAGC
The DNA here is from genome assembly GCF_007399415.2 of Gopherus evgoodei. Classification (NCBI taxonomy): domain Eukaryota; kingdom Metazoa; phylum Chordata; order Testudines; family Testudinidae; genus Gopherus; species Gopherus evgoodei. Next base: position 146,164,672 of record NC_044323.1, read on the forward strand.
ACAGATGTGTGCCATTTGAGCTAGAGGGTTATAATTACTGAAGCTGGCAGCAGAAGTAAGCTGATATCCTCAGTGGACCAGCCACTAGATGAAGATACAGCTGACAAAGTAGGTCACATATGTATGACCATTTTACAGGAAGCATAAATAAATACCATTCGGAGAGTTCTTTCTGAGAGGCAGTGTGGCTGAGCCTACCATATACATTCGTGTTCTATTCCTATTTGTGTAACCTCTTAAAAGGGTAGGAGTCCTTGTTCCATAGTGAAGGTTATGAAAGGTGCATGAACGTACGATAACTATGGATAACTAGCTTGAAAATGTCACTCTTAAACAGGGCCGGCTCTAACATTTTTGCCGCCCCAAGCGAAAACAAAGAGCCTCGCTCCGCCCCCCAAGCATCGCGTCGCTCCGCTCCCCGAGAGTCACGTCGCCCAAATCCCCACCTCCCGAGTGTCGCGTCACCCACATCCCCGTCCCCCCGAGCGTCACATCGTGCCGCCCAAGTCCCCCACCCTCCCGAGCACCGTGCTGCTGAAGCCCACCCCCGCTGAGCGCCTTGCCGCCCAAGTCCCCGCACCCTCAGCACTACACCACGCCTCCCAAGCCTAGCCTCCCCCCAGCACCGCCTGGCTGAACCAAAAAAAAAAAACAACCCGAGTGCCGCCCCCTCCCAAGGTGCCACCCCAAGTACGTGCTTGGTAGGCTGGTGTCTGGAGCCAGCCCTGCTCTTAAAGCTCCAATTCTGCAAATTCTTTAAGCATTTGAGTTGTTCCATTGACGTCAATGGGATTGTTCACACACTTAAGGCTAAGTGCTTGCAGACATGTTCACAGGATTGGGGCCTAATATTCCAGCAAGAATAGGTTAACTGAAAATAACTAAAAGGAATAACCAGAGTATATGTCCCTATAAAATTGTGAAACCTTTTAAACCTTTTCTCACTATCATTCTTCAGTGCTTGGCTGAGACAGACAAACATAGATTTAGTGAAACATGGTTGGTAAAAAGAGATGTTTCCTAAACAATATAACAATGTTAATGCAGCTCAAATCCCTACTTCTTAAGTTACTGTATTGCTTTACCTTTTAGAGATGGAGGTTTTATAAGAGGCATAGGTTTTTTTTCTACTTAAAAATCAAGTTCACAGAAGAACAGGGGAAAAAAATCCAACCCAAACCCTTTGTATCTAACAATCAGAAGTCAGTAGTGATTATTGTTCATGAATGCCCAAATATACTTCTGGTAGCTGAACTGATGTCTTCCATAAGTAACCTAATACATAAGTGTTTTATTAGTCAATATGCTATTGTGACTTTCCTTCCTAATACATTCACATTTCATAAGCAGCATTAAAAACTTTTTCCCCTCGAAAGAGCAAACAGTAACTTTTCTTCTTCTTCTTAATTACAGATGATTAAATACAGAAGCAATTTTATAAATAAATTGGTTGCCAAAAGATATTTTGGAGTTTAGTTTTAGTCTCCCTGAAAATCCTAGTTTCAAAGAGAATTAATGTTTCTGATGAGTAGAACCTCTAAAAGATTCCTGAGGCCTATCTGAACCATGGGAGGCTACCCTTCTTCACCCTACAACTCTTTTCTCAGAAGAAATGCAAAGAAGCCTGCATTTATTATCAGTGGAATTAGGAGTGAAGTTGGAAGCAAGAGTACAGTAGCCTGATATTCAGGGCAGCCTCACAATTGAAAGCTTTATAGAAAGGTTAGACTATATTTGGTGTGTTGCCACACTGTGGACTTAATCCTAAGGAGCACAACAGCAGTGCATGATTTATCTGAGGTAAAAGGTGTGGGGCGGCTTTATGTCACTTTTCAACATTTCCCTGGTCCTAAGGGTTGTGTGACGTCAATTCATCCCATAGAAAAAACTTAGAACAGGTTCATGGCTGCTCTAAAGAGTATAGCTACATGGTAATGAGAGGTATGATTGCAGCTTAGGAATGGTATACCTGTGCTAGCTTTAATCTAGCTAGCCTGGCTAAAACAGCAGTGAATCTATGGCAGTATGGGCTTCAGTGCAGGCTGTACAAACACTCTGGGGACCCTGGGAATGTACTCACCTTGCTAGCCAGTGCTGAAGCACATGCTGCCATAGCTTCACTGCTATTTTTTAGGCAAGCTAGCCTGGTATGACAACCTGAAATCACATTTCCAGTAGCAGTATACCCTACTAGCAAGTAACAGTTTCCACATGAGCAATTATTCAGGCCAGGGATAATGGGAGGGTAGTGCTTTCTTATACACTTGCTGACTCAAGGCAGAAAGGAGGGAATGGCATAGACCTAGTTATGCTGGGTCTATGCCCACCCATTTAGAGCAGTTGAAGATTTCCTTGTGTTGCCAGGGCACCACAAAGAAGCATTAGAGTGGGTCAAAATATGGACCATCATGTTCTCATCCAGCTCAGATCAGCTTATTTTATGTTTTGGGCACCCTTTGTATATAGATTGAAAAATGAGCCATTTAACAGGGATGTGCATAGAACAGCTTAATAAACCAAATCACCTTTGTTTTACTGAGCTGGATAGCACCTAGCTCTTTTATTAAGGACAGGGGCGGTTCCAAGCCCCAGCACACCAAGCCTGTGCTTGGGACGGCAAGCCATGGGGGGCGCTCTGCCAGTCGCCATGAGGGTGACAGGCCGGCTGCCTTTGGCAGCTTGCCTGCGGAGGGTCCACTGGTCCCGCGGCTTCGGTGGACCTCCTGCAGGCGTGCCTGTGGAGGGTCCGCTGAACCCGCGGCTTCGGACCTGCAGGAGGTCCATCGAAGCCTCGAGACCAGCGGACCCTCCACAGGCAAGCCGCCAAAGGCAGCCTGCCTGTCATGCTTGGAGCTGCAAAATCCCGAAAGCCGCCCCTGATTAAGAATACATGTCTAGCCCAGTGTAATGTACAAAAAAACCAAGAACTTATCCACTGAAGTCATCTTGTTGCTTTTTTTATGTTGAGGCTGCATTTTAGTGCACTTATGTATTGTTTTAGATAAAATTGATTTTTTCTCTCTCCCCTACTTCCAGATCTCCTAGTTCCTAGTACTGTGATTTCATCCCAAGATTATTTTTTTCCCTTCATGCAGACCAGGCGACTGATACTCCACTTCATTACACCACCATTATACACGTGTAACTGAGAGACATATCAGCCCCATGCATCTAAAAATTAAGCTACCTCTAGGCAGCTCTTCAGCTGAAGCCTATGGAGCTCTGACAATTCATACCAGCTGAATACGTACCACTTTTATGTTTTCCACCTCTGTCGTCTATGTAGCCCTCATACCCTTCAGTCCTGCCATAAATGTTGACTGGAGACTTTGCCAATTAACTTCTACTACAATTTCCCATTCTGTGCCTTCATCCTCCCCACAAGGCGTGCACATATATAATCAACCTGGCCCTATTCGTGTCCTCACTCTGTTCCTATCATCTGCATTCTGAGCTAACCAAAGTTTATCTGAAGAACATTCTTAGTTGTTGGCTAAGTTGGCTAAGTATAATAGATTAACCTTGTCCTAACCTACCACATCTTGAATGACAATTTCAAGTTTGAATTCTGCACAGCCAGAAAAATGGCAAGATTCAACTAATTGAAACCTTAAATGGAAAAAAAAAATATTCTGACTACATCATTCAGATATTTATTACTTATCAAAGAAAAAAAAGTAGGTCTAGACAAATTAAAAAACAAACAAACAAGCAGACCAAAACAACTCTGAAATGCCAAAGCCTGAAGAATTTGGCTGCTATTAAAAGGAATATCAGGTAGGAGGAAGAACCAAGAAAATATTCAAGGCCTAAGAGCAGCTGTTCAATGCTACTGGAATTGAGGCTTTTAAACAAGTTGTCCAACATCCAAGATTAGACCTCTGACACATATGTCTATAGACTACAACCAAAGTGTTAGTTTAGAGAAAGAGAAACAAATCTGCTTATCGTCTGCTTTGCACTGATAGTTCATCTCATGATATTGACAGATATTTGAGAAAGACAACCAATAAATGCAAAAGAGCAAATAACAATAATAAATAAATGTAATTAATTGAATAGCATGGCAAAGAAAGCACAGGATCCAGTATCATGTCCTCAGGCAAGAGCCAAAGGGCAACTCTCATTGGTAATAAATATAATTGACTGTCATATGTGGAAGGTAAACAAAGCAAGAAGAGAATTCAAGAAGCCTACAAGGTGTTGAATGTGCCCCTGGCATTTAAAGCTACCCTGGACAAAACACTAGAAAATAAACTGTTGCTAACTCTGTAACTGATGTCACCTATCATGCATATTTTAGAATTGTCTATCTTTCTCCACGGTATACTGCAGATTTTCCAAGTCTTTACAGGGCTAAGGAAGAAAATCATAATAAATGGTATAAAAAGGAAATGAAAATACATTAACTGGAACAACAGGGGGATAGAGTAGATGCCCGCAACATTAATATTGGCTACTACTTTTGCCCCTGCAGTTTTGCATCACAATTCACGGTGGGCAGAAATGATAGTGTTTAGACTCGCAAATCAGGTAGATATCAAAATGCTTTTATGTAGGCATCCAAGGTGAAATTCATCCCTGTGGAGAGGCCCAGCAACGGCTTTATGTGCCATGTAAATCCCAGTATTGCCTATTTTGTGGGCTTAAGTGGGATTTCAGTTGGACATAAGTCTCGTGCTGGCCCTCTGCAAAAGGGTGAATTTCATTTACAGAGAATTTCACCTACAGTTAATGTTGAGCACAAAATGACAGATACAAAGCATAGGATTAAGCCCCTTTTAAAAAATGTCACATAATAGATATGTGCTGTCTATGATCCTACAACTCATTTCATCCCTGGTACATACTCTATATTGCCAGTAGATCAATCTTGGACTTAAATAACAATATTCTATTTTTTTTGTTGTTGAAAGGTAGATTATTTTATTCGCTGGAATCCTTGGCCACTTTTTTGCCATTTAAACTTCTTTTTGATAATAGAAATGAGAACTAAAATGGCTTTTATCTAAAAGAAAATGATGGAAAACATCCTTGACCCTGGAAAATCAGAATCTTGCTCTATACTACTGATCAGGGAAAGAAGCATTTGTGGCTTCATTTAAGAGAAGTCAAATATAGAGGCATAGGGCCAAGAATGTCTCTACGGGCTTGATGATAATGAGACAAATAATCTGAACAATGATTACAATAATATATATCAAGTAACATTCCAGGATTCCAGGAAATATATATAAGATCCATTACTAATAGCAATTAGGACTCAAAATGATAACAATCCAGTGTGCCATCATTACAGGCCTTGACAATAACTCTCCTATAAGAAATAAATAGCTACTTTGCAACTACTTATAGGCTATCCTGATTCCCTTCTCTGTGAAAAGACTTCATGGAACCAGAGGTGGATTAAGAGTTTTTGGGGCCCGAGGCACAAAGAACATTATGCCCCCACCACACTCTGGAGGGTAGGGAACCCCAGAACAGGGGCCATGGCCCTATCCACATTTTACATGAGTGTAGTCCTGAGCAGGCACAGAGGGGCAATGGCATTGGCAGGCATTGCTCTTTGCGGCCAGGGAGCTGATAATGTCATCACCTCCCCTGCTATGAAGTGCAGCCCCTGCTAGCAGTGCCAGCCTCTTCCCAGTGCGGGGAGGGCTACGGTGGACCTTAGTCCCCCTGTCACCATGAGGCCCTTCCCCTGCTCCTCCTCTCCCTCTGAGGTACCCAGGGAGCCTCGGCCACTGTGGGGAGCCACAAACCCTTCATTTGCTCTGGGCGGTGCACCCTGGGGGGTGGAAACATGGGCCAGAGACTGCTCTCAGGTCCCCTGCTCAGGACAAGTGGAGAGGCCAGGGATCCTCACAGTGGCCTGGGTCCCTGGGTGGCTCTTACCTCGACCTGGCTCCAGCTTCCAGCCTGGCTAGGGAGTGTGCCCTGGAGGAATAGGAGGAGCAGGGGGCAGGCCCTGTAGGAAAGAGGAAGTGCAGGACAGGATCATGGTTCCAGCACTGGTGGTGCTCCCTCCTTCTACACAGCATCTGGCACTTCTGGGGCCCCCAAATTGGCTAGGGCCCCTGGACACAGGCCCCAAGGGCTCGTGCATTAATTCGTCACTGCATGGAACTATAGTCTTCTATCTCCCTGCCTTTGCAGCACTATTATTATACAGTTAGATAATATGGTGTAGACTCTCAGTCCTTGGTCTGACTTGAATCTTTGCTATGAGAGAATGTTCTCTGAATTAGGATATACCTGTAGGTAGCCTGTTATCATTTCAGCTAATAGGCTATCACTGCAAGAGGACAAATAATGTCTTTATGTTATCACACCATGACATTACTTGGTGCTGGGGAAACAATGATCAAGCTGCCATTATAAATGATCCTGAACAAATTTGTATTCTGCTGAGAAGGCGGGTTATCTTCTTTTTTGAGACTCTGCAAATGTATGTACTTCTTCAAAGATCCTTCCTGATGCTGCATAAAAAATGCATTTGTGGAAATATAACTTTTATGAGCTGCAGAAACACACCAAATTAGATACATTCAAGAAAACAGCACCCAATGCAATTTACTTCTTTGCACAATTTGGTGCTACATCCATCAAGTATTCTTACGGATTGCATATTTCTGATTCATTTGCCTTGTTATTGAAGCAAAAAGTCTAAATATTATTTGACCATTATCAATCTTCTATTAAAAGTTTACTTTTATTAAAATTGTTCAGCTCAGAATTTGATTGTTATTTAAGGGGTCTAGTATTATCTTAGAGATCAATTTAACTTCTTCCTGTCAAAAGCAACTAACTAGGGGTGAACAAAATGGCTTGGATATAGTAAGAAACCTCTAGAAGGGAGAATTTTATCCAGATTGAGAACTTTAAGGCCATGATACATCATTTTAGTATATCTTACTTAGCAAAGCACTATCTCTTTATACACCCCATCATGCAGTCTTCCCCTCCATTACCTCCATCCATCTCTTCTTCCTCTGCCTATCTCAATGTCGCATACACACAGACCCACTCACCCACCCACCATTTCTGCACTTCACAGCAGATCAATCAATTATAGAGCAGATACTTGTGTGGTCTAAATTGCCATAGTTCCATTGAAGTTAATGGAGCTATGACAGTTTACATCAGGTGAACATCTGCTTTTATGAAAAAAAAGTTAAACCTTGCTTTCTCTAACAAAACAAAATAGAGTATCCTGCCACTTTAAAGCACATTCATCTCTGTGCAGAGCTTTTCAGCACCCTAGCTTAAGGTAGAGAATCCAAACTAGAATTTTTCTCAGCCTGATCCAAAAATACCACCAAGAAGCAGATGATGGCACAAAGACATGAGGAGGCTGAAAGGAAAAACTCAGACTTGCAGATGGAAGCAGGACCAAAGAATTCTGAGGGGAGACTGCTGGGTGAGGAAAGTGGACAGTGGAAGCATATGACTAAGAGAACCAGGCAGAGGAAAAGATAGGCTAGTGAAGAAGAAATAGAGCTCAGGAACAGATTTGCAGAGTTGGAAAATGAAGAAGGGGCACAGCAGGTGATCACTGAAGGTGAGAGGGCAAGGAAAAAAGAGAAGAGCAGCTAGTCCTATAGGAAGAGGGGAAGAGTCAATGGAGATAACACCAAATATGAGCCCCAGGAGGATACAAGATGGCTTGTGAAGGATTGCAAGGGACAATAGAAATCAAGAGGACTTGCAGCCAGAGGGAACAGGGGATAGACCAGAGAATCATACCATCATCAGGAAAAGGCAGGTCTACATGATTGGGGACTCCCTACTGAGAAGAATAGACAGACCTGTAACTAGAGCTGATCCAGAGAACGGAAGAGTGTGCTGTCTGCTGGGTGCTAAGATATGGAATGTGGCCCTGAGGCTGAAAAGGATCCTCACGGGAGTGGGAAAGAATCCGCTGATTGTCCTTCATGTGGGAACAAATGATAAACCTAGATTCTCGCTGGAACGTATCAAGGGAGACTATGCCTGTCGTAGTATAATTCCCAAATCTGGACCTTAGCATCCAAAATATAGGTACTCGCATGAGTTTCCCTAAGCTTAATTACCAGCTTAGATCTGATATGCTGCCACCAATCAGGAATTTTCCAGGGCCTGATACCCTCTGGTCCCCCCAAAACCTTCCCTGGGGACCCCAAGACCCAGATTCCTTGAGTCTCACAACAAAGGGAAATAAACCCTTCCCTTCCCCTCCCTTCTTCCTCCCAGCTCCTTCCCGCCCTGGGAACACTAGGAGATCGCCTGATTCAACTTCTTGAATCAACACACTGAGAGGAGTGTAACCTTCCCCCTCACCCAGAGGCAGTACAAACTGTGTGAATATAACACAAAGAGAAAATTTATCCTTCCCTTCTCCCCACCAATTTCCTGGTGAATACAGACACAATTCCCTTGAAGCTTAACTAGGAGAAAAAAAATCAAACAGGTCTTAAAAAGCAAAACTTTTAATAAAAAAGAAAGAAAAAAGTAAAAGGTTTATCTCTGCACTTTAGATGGTAAACAGTTACAGGGTCTTTCAACTTATAAACAATAGAAAGAAACTTTCTCCAGCAGAAACACAATTTAAGCTACTTCCAGCAAGTACACCTATGCAAATGGGAAAAAAAAACAAATTAAAAGACTATAACCGCCTTTGTTCTTACTCACAATTCTGAATAGATAAGAGACTGTAGCAGGGAGATTGGCAGAAACCTGGTTGCACCTCTAGTCCCGTCCAGGACCCAGAGAGAACAAAGCCAAACCTAAAACCCACAAACAACGGCTTCCCTCCATGAGATTTGAAAGTATCTTGTCTCCTGATTGGTCCTCTGGTCAGGTGTTTGCAGGTCACTGTTTGTTAACCCTTTATAGGTGAAAGAGACATTAACCTTTAGCTATCTGTTTATGACAATGCCAGAGTGGGGAAGATGCTTAAGGAAATCGAGGCTCAGGTGATCTTCAGTGGGATTCTGCCTGTTCCTAGAGAAGGGCAACAAAGGAGTGACAAGATTATAGTGATCAACAGATGGCTCAGGCAGTGGTGCTATAAGGAGGGCTTTGGGATATACGGCCACTGGGAAGCATTCATGGACAGAGGACTGTTCTCTTGGGACGGACTTCACCTGAGTAAAGAGGGAAATAGACTTCTAGGATAGAGGCTGGCACAACTGATTAAGAGAGCTTTAAACTAGGAATTTGGGAGAGATGGTTGGGAGATGTCCAAGTAATCTCCACGCCAGAATTTAACGCTGAGAGGGAAGAAATCAAAATAAGAGAGGATATAGCTGTGGGCATGAGAATGGACATAAGGAGGAAGGGTAATGTAGGTACCAGTCTAATGATGATACTGGTGGTAGAATGTGCCTAATCGAGTAAAGAATGTCATTAAAGCCAAACGGCAAAAATTAAGATGTTTGTACACTAATGCGAGGAGCCTAGGTAACAAAATGGGAGAATTAGAGCTACTGGTGCAGGAAGTGAAACCAGATATTAAAGGGATAACAGAAACATGGTGGAATAGTAGTCATGACTGGAGTACAGGTATTGAAGGGTACGTGCTGTTTAGGAAAGACAGAAATAAAGGCAAAGGTGGTGGAGTAGCATTGTATATCAATGATGAGGTTAACTGTAAAGAAATAAGTGATAGAACGGATAAGACAGAGTCTGTCTGGGCAAAAATCACATTGGGAAAGAAAGCTACTAGAGCCTCCCCTGAGATAGTGCTTGAGGTGTGCTGCAGACCGCCGGGGTCTGATATGGATATGGATAGAGACCTCTTTAATGTTTTTAATGAAGGAAATATTAATGGGAATTGTGTGATCATGGGAGACTTTAACTTCCCAGAAATAGACTGGAGGACAAGTGCTAGTAATAATAATAGGGCTCAGATTTTCCTGGATGCAATAGCAGATGGATTCTTTCACCAAGTAGTTGAAGAATCAACAAGAGGGGATGCCATTTTAGATTTGGTTTTGGTGAGCAGTGAGGACCTCATAGAAGAAATGGTTGTAGGGGACAACCTTGGTTTGAGTGATCATGAGCTAATTCAGTTCAAACTAGATGGAAGGATAAACAAAAATAGATCTGGGACTAGGGTTTTTTATTTCAAAAGGGCTAAATTTAAAGAATTAAGGAAATAGGGAAGTGGATTGGACTGAAGAACTTATGGATCTAAAGGCAGAGGAGGCCTGGAATTACTTCAAGTCAAAGTTGCAGAAACTATCAGAAGCCTGCAACCCAAGAAAGGGGAAAAAATTCATAGGCAGGAGTTGTAGACCAAGATGGATTAGCAAGCATCTCAGAGAGGTGGTTAAGGAAAAGCAGAAAGCCTATAAGGAGTGGAAGATGGGAGGGATTATCAAGGAAAGCTATTTTATTGAGGTCGGAACATGTAGAGATAAAGTGAGAAAGGCCAAAAGCCAAAAGAGTTGGACCTTGCAAAGGGAATTAAAATCAACAGTAAAAGGTTCTATAGCCATATAAATAAGAAGAAAACAAAGAAAGAAGTGAGACCACTAAACACTGAGGATGGAGTGGAGGTTAAGGATAATCTTGGCATTGACCCATATCTAAACAAATAATTTGCCTCAGTCTTTAGTCTGAGACTAATGAGGAGCTTAGGGATAATGGTAGGATGACAAATGGGAATGAGGATATGAAGGTAGATATTACCACATTCGAGGTAGAAGCCAAACTCGAACATCTTAATGGGACTAAATCAGGGGACCCAGATTATCTTCATCAAAGAATATTAAAGGAACTGGCACATGAAATTGCAAGCCCATTAGCAAGAATTTTTAATGAATCAGTAAACTCAGGGGTTGTACCGTACAACTGGAGAATTGTTAACATAGTTCCTATTTTTAAGAAAGGAAAAAAATGTGATCTGAGTAACTATAGGCCTGTCAGTTTGACATCTGTAGTATGCAAGGACTTGGAAAAAATTTTGAAGGAGAAAGTAGTTAAGGACATTGAGGTCAATGGTAATTGGGACAAAACACAACATGGTTTTACAATAGGTAGATCGTGCCAAATCAACCTTATCTCCTTCTCTGAGAAGGTAACAGATTTTTTAGACAAAGGAAACTCAGTGGATCTAATTTACCTCGATTTCAGTAAGGCATTTGATACGGTTCCACATGGGGAATTATTAGCTAAATTGGGAAAGATGGGGATCAATATGAAAATTGAAAGGTGGATAAGGAACTGGTTAAAGGGGAGACTACAACGTATTGAAAGGTGAACTGTCAGGCTGGAAGGAGGTTATTGTGGAGTTCTGCAGGGATTGGTTTTGAGACCAATCTTATTTATCTTTTTGTTACTGACCTTGGCACAAAAAGTGGGAGTGTGCTAATAAAGTTTGTGGATGACACAAAGCTTGGAGGTATTACCAATACAGAGAATGACCGGGATATCATACAGGAAGATCTGGATGACCTGGAGTAATAATAATAGGATGAAATTTAATAGTGAAAAGTGCAAAGTCATGCATTAGGGATTAATAAGAACTTTGTTTATAAATTGGGGACACATCAGTTGGAAGTAACAGAGGAGGAGAAGGACCTCGGAGTATTGGTTGATCACAGGATGACTATGAACTGCCAATATGATATGGCTGTGAAAAAAAGCTAATGTGGTCTTGAAATGCATCAGGCGAGGTATTTCCAGTAAAGATAAGAAGGTGTTAGTACTATTATACATGTCACTGGTGAGACCTTATCTGGAATATTGTGTGCAGTTCTGGTGTCCCACATTTAAGAAGGACGAATTCAAACTGGAACAGATACAGAGAAGGGCTACTAGGATGATCTGAGGAATAGAAAACCTGTCTTATGAAAGGAGACTCAAAGAGCTTGGCTTTGAGGGGAGATATGATTGCTCTTTATAAATATATCAGAGGGATAAATATCAGAGAGGGAGAGGAATTATTTAAGCGTAGTACCAATGTGGACACAAGAACAAATGGATATAAACTGCCTATCAGGAAGTTTAAACTTGAAATTAGATGAAGATTTCTAACTATTAGAGGAACGAAGTTCTGGAACAGCCTTCCAAGGGGAGTAGCGGGGGCAAAAGACATATCTGGCTTCAAAACTAAGCTTGATAAGTTTATGGAGGAGATGGTATGGTGGGATAGCTTAATTTTGGCAATTCATTCATCTTTGATTATTAGCAGGTAAATATGCCCAGTGGTCTGATGGGATGCTAGATGGGGTGGGATCTGAGTTACTACAGAGAATTCTTTCCTGGGTGCTGGCTGATGAGTCTTGCCCACATGCTCAGGGTTTAAGTGATCACCATATTTGTGGTCGGGAAGGAATTTTCCTCCAGGGAAGATTGGCAGAGGCCCTGGAGGTTTTTCGCCTTCCTCTACAGCGTGGGGCACAGGTCACTTGCTGGAGGATTCTCTGCACCTTGAGGTTTTTAAACCACAATTTGAGGACTTCAATAACTCAAACATAGGTTAGGGGGTTGTTACAGGAGTGGGTGGGTGAGATTCTGTGGCCTGCATTGTGCAGGAGGTCAGACTACATGATCATAATGGTCCCTTCTGACCTTAAAGTCTATGAGTCTATGAATGTCTGCTTTTATGAAAAAAAGTTTAAACATTGCTTTCTCTAATCAAACAAAATAGAGTATCCTGCCACTTTAAAGCACACCCATCTCTGTGCAGAGCTTTTCAGCACCCTAGCTTAAGGTAGAGAATCCAAACTAGAACTTTTCTCAGCCTGATCCAAAAATACCACCAAGAAACAGATGACTCAGTTTTGCTTCAGTCAGGGCCATAACTACTGATATGATAAGAATTTTGTCAGACACAATTCTCCAAATAACCTGAGGCCATGGAGATTGACAGACTTCAAGGTGCCAGAAAGTTCCTGGAGAATTTTAGGCTATCATCTTCTCAGAAGCTGAGAAGAAGAGAAAAGACTAAGAAAAATTACATAAAATCCACTAGCATGAACATAAAACCCTTCAGCACGCCCCGAGTTACTGGAAAAACCTTTTGTCATAGGTTTTACCCTCACTCTGAACTTTAGGGTACGGATGTGGGGACCTGCATGAATACCTCTAAGCTTAACTACCAGCTTAGATCTGGTCTCGCTGCCGTCATCCAGATTTCTGAGTTATCTGGAAAACTCTGTCTTCCCCCACAAAACCTTCCTCTCCCTGGGTAGCCTTGAGAGACTCCTCCACCAAGTCCCTGGTGAACACTGATCCAAATCCCTTGAATCTTAAAACAAGGAAGAATTACTCCTTCCCCTTCCCCTTTTTCCCCCACCAATCCCTGGTAAGTCAGGTTCTTAAAAAGAAGGCTTTTAATTAAAGAAAAGAAAGGTAAAAGAAAAAAACCTCTGGGAGACAGCATACGAGCTGATCTCACAGACAACAGATTTAAAACACAGGATGTTGCCATGGGCAAAAACCTTAGTACACACAAGAATACCCAAATTTGATTACTCCCCTAATTGCACAAAGACAAATTACAAAAGAAAATAAACATAAACTATTTATTCCTTTCTAAAACTTACTACTCTGATAAGAGGCTGGTTCCTTGATCTTTTTCACTCTAAACAAAGGAAACTTCCCTCTTTCCTTTTGAAACATCTTGTTCCCCCATTAGTTCCTCTGGTCAGGTGTCAGCTAGGCTAGGTGAACTTCTTAACCCTTTACAGGTAAAAGAGGCATCAACCTTTAACTATCTGTTTATGACACCTTCCCTTTGTCAGTGAGGGACAAGATATAAGCACAAAGAGTCCAAAAGGATGGATGTAATCGAGAGAAGGATTTATACCTCCACTTCTCTGCAAATGTGCATCATGAACCAGCAGACATTGTTCTCTACGTATGACTTTGTGAATTGAGCAGTGGCCAGGCCTGAGTTCATGGACATGTTGCCAGAACCTTCCAGGGAAGGGTATATAGAATTCATTGTGGAAGTCTGTATGGTAGCCAAGACCTCATTGCAGTCAGCTCTGGATGCAGCAAATGCTGGGACCAGAATTATGGCATCAGCTGTGACCATGAGGCGAGCCTCAGGGCTCCAGAATTCAGACATTGCACTCTTTGTGCAACAGACCTTTGAGGACTTATTGTTTGATGGTTGGGTTTTGTTTTCAGAAATAAATAAATAAATAATCAAAAAAGAAGAAACCCTGCACTCTTTTAAATACTCCTGAGCTACTTTACATATTTTGGGATTATACACTACAGCTGTCATAACTATAAAGGAAAGGGTAACCCTCCTGTATACATACTGTAAAATCCCTTCTGTCCAGAGTTCACCAAAGTCCTTTTACCTGTAAAAGGTTAAGAAGCTCAGGTAACCTGGCTGACACCTGACCCAAAGGATCAATAAAGGGACAAAATACTTTCAAATCTTGTGGGGGGAAGGCTTTTGTTTGTGCTCTTTGTTTTGGTGGTGGTCACTCTTGGGACTAAGAGGGACCGGACATCAATCTATGTTCTCCAAATCTTTCTGAACAAGTCTCTCATATTTTAAACTTGTAAGTAACAGCCAGGCAAGGCCTATTAGTTTATCTTTGTTTTCTCAACTTGTGCATGTTCCCTTTGCTAGACGGAGGTATCCCTGTTTTGTTGTAACTTTGAAACTAAGGCTAGAGGGGGTTCCTCTGGGCTTTGTGAATATGATTACCTGTAAAGTTATTTTCCATCCTGATTTTACAGAAATGATTTTTACCTTTTATTTTTAATAAAATCCTTCTTTTAAGAACCTGACTGACTTTTCCATTGTCCCAAGACCCAGAGGTTTGGGTCTTTGATCACTTTGTACCAATTGCTTAGGATATTATTCTCAAGCCTCCCCAGGAAAGGGGGTGTAAGGGCGTGGGGGGATATTTTGGGGGAAGAGGAACTCCAATGATCCTTTCCCTGTTTCTTGCTAAATCGCTTGGTGGTGGCAGCATACCAGGTTTTAACCTAAGCTGATAGAAATAAGCTTAGGGGGCTTTCATGCGGGTCCCTACATCTATACCCTAGAGTTCAGAGTGGGGAAGGAACCCTGGCAATAGTTGTGAAGAGAGACCACTACAGCGATCAGTAGCAACAGCATCAGTACCACCCACACATTTTTGAGACAGTCCTCCCTTCCTGTAAGGCAAGGGAACCACTCCCAGAAGGGCCACAGATCCCAGAGGAGAAGGTCCTCTGTTTCGGGGTTTAACAAGCCAGCTCCAGCAAGCTCCCATTTTGACTTGTGTCCAAGTCAGTGATCAGTAGTGACCTATCCTTCTCTGTGCCTTCTGTTTGGGGACAGACAGACTCATTTCTATATTGTTTTGGACTCAGTTACCATCAGGAGACAGGTCCTAAGCACCATCAGATCAGGTTATGCCAGGGGTCGGCAACCTTTCAGAAGTGCTGTGCCGAGTCTTCATTTATTCACTCTAATTTAAGGTTTCACGTGCCAGTAATACATTTTAACATTTTTAGATGGTCTCTTTCTATAAGTCTATAATATATATCTAAACTATTGTTCTATGTAAGGTTTTTAAAATGTTTAAGAAGCTTCATTTAAAATTAAATTAAAATGCAGAGCCCCCCCCAGACAAGTGGCCAGGACCTGGGCAGTGTGAGTGCCACTGTAAAACAGCTTGCGTGCCGCCTTCGGCATGCATGCCATAGGTTGCCTACCCTTGGGTTATGCCATACTTTTCCTCTCCATCTCTCCTCCGCTACCTTTACCCTGTCTCTCTTCAGAGATCGCCAAACAAGACATTGCTCTTTGAGCAAGTTCATTCTCTACTGACTCTAGGGCTGTAGAAAAAGTTCCCCTGCAGCATTGAGGACAGGATTTCTTCTTTCGGTATTTCCTGGTTCCCAAGCCAAAGAGAGAGATGAGAACTATCCTTGACTACCTCAGTCTTAACAAATATGCTAGACATATGAGATTCTGGATGATCACACTGAAAACTATCCTCTGTATCTTAAATCACAATGATGGGTTTGCTGCCCTGGTCTTTCAGGACTCTTCTTTCCACATAGCAATCCTTCCAAGTCACAAGAGTTCCTCAGGTTTGTCATGGTTGACCAGCACTACCAGTACACTGAGCTGCCTTCTGGCCTGTCTTCTGCTTCCATGTTTTTTGCCAAGTGTATGATTGTGATTATAGCATACTTCAGGAAGAGGGGAGTTCATATTTTCCCTGTATATAGATGATTGGTTACTGAAAGTCCAGAGAAGAAGTCATTTGTCATGTCCGCTTCACACTATGCCTACCCAATCATCTAGGTCTCATCCTAAACTGTGGAAAGTCATTACTGGGTTCGAGTTCATTGATGCCCAGCTAGACTCTATTACTTAAAGAGCATTTCTACTGATGGAGTGATTCCAGGTAATTCACCACCCATGTCTGGAGATGAAGTCTCAGCTTTCAGCTACAGCCCGAGTATGCTTGAGATTGCTTGCCCATATGGTTGCATGCATGCATACAGTCCAATATCCTGTCTGTGCTTATGCCCTCTTCACATGTGGCTGAGGTCAGTCTACCATCCAAATTGTCATCCCTTGGACAGACTGGTCTGACTTCTTCTGCCAATCCTAGGATGACTTATGGCACTGGATGGTTCAGGGCAATGTGTGCAAGGGTATTCCCTTTGGTCAGTCTCCACCAGCCAGGCCTATTTTCACTGATACCTCCTTAACAGGTTGAGGAGTGCAACTGGGATCACTGAAAGTTCAAGGCCTGTGGTCAGAACAGGAAGCTTATCTGCATATCAGTGTGCTGGAGCTTCATGACATCTACAATGCCTGTCAGGCATTTCAGGATTACATCAGGGTTTCAGCAGTGCAAATCCTTATTGACATTGCCACCATGATATATTACATGAACAAACAGTGGGGAGCACACTCCAACGTGCTGTTCAGTATTGCATTAGGCCACTGTGGCCGATCGCTTACCTGGGATCCAGAATCACCTGGCAGATCACCTTAGCAGAAATTTCCCCCTGAATCACAGTGGTTTCTGAAGTGTAGCATCAAGTAGTCCAT
This sequence comes from Gopherus evgoodei, assembly GCF_007399415.2. Classification (NCBI taxonomy): domain Eukaryota; kingdom Metazoa; phylum Chordata; order Testudines; family Testudinidae; genus Gopherus; species Gopherus evgoodei. The sequence goes on from NC_044323.1 coordinate 146,181,686, forward strand.
TTTTAGTGGGTTCAGCTGTTTAACCTCTGTTATTGGTTTGGCCTCCCATATCCATTTCTCTTCACCGCAACCTCCTGACTAATCATCACAGTTAGACTTTTCATCCAGCACTGAGCTCCCTGCATCTCACAATGTGGATGCTGGATAGTTAGTTAAGGAGGAAGAGGAGGAACAATGTTTGACCAACAAGTCATGCTCAATAGTAGGACTCCCTCCACCAGGGGAACCTATTCAGCTAACTGGAGGCAGTTGTTGGTATGGTTGTTAGCCCAGGAAGTTCATCCAAAGCTGCCTGGTATCCAGGACATCTTGGAGTACTAGTTACATCTTCAGTCTTCTGGTTCCATGCTTAGTTCACTGAGAGTACCCCTGGCAGTGATTTTAGCATTCAATCTGCCCATCCATGGGAAGTTGGTGTTTTCCAATCCTTCCTGTCTTGTGTCCAGCAGGGAGTTCAGCACAAAGGAGGGAAAAGAGATGACTAGGAGGAGATGCTGCAGAGAAAACCTCACTGCCTCCTCCAACTGCATAGGACTGTGGACAAGACTAGAAGTAGCTGGGGTGAGAGTTTCAAACCCATCAGTGGGATAGTTAGCAACTGAGCAGGGGAAGGGAGGAAAAAAACCAAACCCTTCCCTTACAAAGCCTCTATTTAGCAGTGTGTAAAATTTTAGTTTCCCTTTTCCTCCTTTCTGTGTAAGCTTTTCCTTCTCCTCTTAGAGCCCCTCCTTCAGTATTGCAATGACTTTTTTCTATGAAACAGCTGTAATGAGCCTTAACTAGCCCTTCTCTACCTACCTAATGGAGGTGTATCACACTGAATCTCTGTAAATTACCTACTTGTATCTCTTCCTTTCCCACCCCTGCCCCCACAACAAACTCTCCAAAGTAAAGGGTACATCTCAGTATGACCTATACAACCCAATACATTTGGATTTTCTAGGCCAAGTCATTTTTGATATATTATGAGCCAAAAAGCTATGAGCCAAATTTCAACCTCAGATAATTTTTCAAAACACAGTAATTTTAAAATACCTTTTCTAGTTTTCGTTGAAATTTCCAGCAAAATGCTACCATGAAATGAGCTGCAATATGTGAATTTTCATATTATTTTGGGGGGGAAGCTGGTGTGGGATATGAGGAGTTGGTATTTGGACAGTATCAGTCAGGGATTTTTTTACACTTAGAAATGCAACTCTTCTAATACTATCTATTACTTTATGCACCCCAGTCAGAGTGCATGAGTTACAGGTAATCCACAAGAAGAGGTAACATGTTGGAATACTAACAAGGAATGTTGGTATCAAGGGACAATGTTGTAATAGTATCAGGAGACCCACTGAAAGGTGATTGTGGGCTAAACTTTTCTAAAATTAGATTCTTTAGAATAAAATGGTAATTCATTCCACATCCATATCACTATTCTTCATTTATTATGGGCACAGAAGGATGGAGGGAGTCCTGCTATTGAGCAAGACTTGGTCAAACATTGTTCCTCCTCTTCCTCCTTATCTAACCATCCAGCATCCACACGGTGAGATGCAGGGAGCTCAGTGCTGGATGAAAAGTCTAACTGTGATGATGAGTCAGGAGGTTGCGGTGAAGAGAAATGGATATGGGAGGCCAAACCAATAACAGAGGTCAAACAGTTGAACCCACTAGACTACTGAGTAAAAGACAAATAGATAGTATCTAACGTGAAACCAAAAGGCCAGGTCATAAAAGCTGTTATCTTGGTGTTCCTATGCACTCAAAGTGGGACTGAAATTCTAACTGTAGGCAAAAAAGTGGCACAACTCCATTAGGTTGTGAGTATCCAGCTTAAGAAATATGTAGCACATTTTGCAAAAGATTTAAAGCATGTTATTCATTTCCAGCACTATGGAATTACTTTTCTTTCTATTACATTACATACTGACAGCATCTTAATATAAATCTTTTACCCCCTCAAGATTAAACTTTTTCTTCTGAATGATTCTCACTTACTAATTTGGTCAAGGTTACAATCAAACTTGGCTCCTTTGGCACAAATGAGGACTAAATGAAAGTAGAAAGCTGAAAAATGCTGCACTTCCTAGAAGAATCTTTCATGGGGGAAAGACATAATTTCATTTTAAATGGGTTTAATCACAGTTAAATAATGCTGGACCACCAGAATATTTGTTTAATTGAATAGAGACATAAGATGTAGCAGAGGTAATTTGTCGGGCAATGAAAATTCAGATGTGATTAAATTTTACAGAGAGAGAGAGAGAGAGAGAAAATCTCTACCCTCTATTTTCTTCAGAGAATGTATATTATTTATTCTCTTGGCATTGCCATTAGATGTATTATCATGTGAAATGTCAGTAATATGTGCTGTTTGGATCATTTCACCAAGAGAAGCTTGGCTGTAAGAACAGTATGATGACTCTTATTCTCAATTCTCTGCCTCACATGGATACTGCACAACTTGGAGATTAAATTTGCTAATTTTAGACTACTATTGATTTTTTTAAAGGACTAATCCCTACAAAATAACAATGCCCCAGTGCTGGAATGAAAAGTGAAATTTGTCACAAATGAACAAATTGGGGGCTATATTGTCTTTTCCTTCCCTCCCAAAATGGAAAACAATTAGATTGTCTTTATGAAGATCTGGTCTGAAAGAGTAATTAAACTGTTTTAGAAAAGTAATAAATATACAATCTTATTTAATTAACAGCTATCAACTTTCTCAGAAAAGATTATTGATAATAACTTACACTAAGTTTGCATCCTCCTGAAAGTTTTGATGTTTTTAATTTGGCTTAGCGGACTGGAAATGGGACATACATCTTAGTTTTCTTCTGAAGTCTGCAATTCAAATTCATTTCAGGGCAACAATCCTACTGAGGAATTCACCTCTATGGATCTCTGCCTTCACATTCAGTCCCATTAGTAGGATGGGGGCCCAGGTTAATACTGAAAGCATGTAGTCACCATCTGGCTAATAGCTTTAGTGAAGTTAATTTGGTAATTTTATAGTCCATTCCCTAATGGACAGGTTTCACATCACAGAAATTACTACTGAAGTAAATACTTCTTGTGATTGTTTGGATTCTCATCAGGAAGAGCAAGGCATTAAGACTGAATTCCTCTACTCAGTTCCAAAAGTAGCCTCTCTAGGTGACTGAAATACAATGGCAGGACATCGTGAAGGAGCTTGCACTGCCCCTACATATAAATTGAGAATTTCAGTGTCCAAAGTGCTCAATCTAGCACCTTTCATGAGTGCTAAAAATAAGTAGAATTCCATACTGTGTTTTGTGCTGTAATGGAGTACACTAGTAATTTTGTCCTCTGTTACGTGACTCAGTTATCTTACATAATGGCAAAAGTTCCAAAGAACAGCTCCTAAGTATACTTTTCACATCAGTATAACTGTATTGGCAATATGTACATGGAGACATTTAAGACTGAGGATGCTAGCTGACTACGGATGACTACAGAGGCACCAGGAGGGGAAGGAGATCTGGCTGCTCTGTGAGGAGGAGAGAGGCCGCTAGTCACTTTAGGCCCTAGCTGGTGCTCCAACTCTGACATAGGTCCCCTGTCCATTGAGGCCAAGAACCAGTATACTGTATTGGCAACAGGACAAAATGAGCAGACCTCCAATTGCTAAGGAGGAGAAGCCACCTTCTCCCAAGAGAGGATGACGGCCATTGCACCCAAGAGGAAAGGATGTAGGATGGATGGTAGTTAGGGATGCCTTTTTGAGGGGGACAGAGATATCCATCTGCCAACCTGATGTAATGTCCTAGGAGGTGTGCGGTCTGCCTGGAGCTTGCATCCAAGACATTACAGAAAGGTTGCCAAGGCTCATCCATGCCTCTGATCACTATCCCATGTGGCTCATACATATGGATGCTAATGATACTGCTGCATATCTTGCAATTTGTAGAGACAACTAGTGCCTCGCCTGCTGTTTAGATTGGGCTCAGGTATGATCCAGAGTGGAAAAGGGGAGTATAGAGAAAAGAGTTTCTTTTTTTCTAAAATAGCATATAGCCAGACATATTGGATATCTGTCTACATCTCTTGTGGTTACTGGAAACTATCATCACAAACCATTTATAAATAAAACTGTCACCATATATTCCTAATTATGCAAAATTCTTTCCAATAACCTCCAGCGAGAGTCTTTCTGGGTAAAACTTTGCAGACTAATTGTTTAAAGGTAACCTATATGTTGTCACCTACACAGTTGTTTTTGTACACCCCTTGTGAAAGCAGATGATGTCATTCATACACATAAAAAGCCTTATTTGGAGGTAACAAATCAATTGCTAACAGTTAATGTGCTTTTGAATTCTGTGCTTGTGTGCAGAAGTGAATATGTGTACTCAAGTAATTTGCATGTACTGAATTGTGCATTCACATGAAGGTCAGGATGAGACTCATTTGAAAATGTCACCTATTATTATTAAATTCCTGTCCATATATTGTTATTTTTGCCTAATAATGACATGGCAGATAAGAAGAGAAGGAGAGTAATCAGAGAGCAACCTAATATTTGATCCCTGAAGTTCAATATTTCTTAAATACACTAACTTCCTTTAAGGAGCGGATTTCTGGTTCTTTAATTGCAAATTGAAAGGACATGTCTGGATAATGACCTGTTAGCAGATAATTCAAATGATAACTTCTACCACCTTGTGCTTTGACCACCATCAGACCTCCGTTTTAAGCAGTGTGAGGCCTGGCCACTACTGGAAAGGGAGAGTTAAAATGAACACTTAAATGTTGTACGAAGTGGTATTGAAGTTAAGCTTATAAAGTACAAAATAATTTGTTGGGATGAAAGATTCTGTATTAAATGTGAGATTGTTACCATTGTTATAACCTCTGAGCTAAGGAAGACTAATTGAATAAAAGACTATTTAGATTCAGTAAAGATTCACCACCACTCACTCTCTAAGCCAGTGCAGAAACCTTGTTACCTCCCCTCTTTCTTTTTCCTTTGTGAATTATTTTGCTAATCCAAGTCTTTGGGTATGTCTACATCTACAATTTTGCAGCGCTGGTTGTTACAGCTGTATTAGTACAGCTGTATAGGGCCAGCGCTGCAGAGCACCACACTTACAGCAACCAGCGCTGCAAGTGGTGTTAGATGTGGCCACACTGCAGCGCAGTTGGGCGGCTTCAAGGGGGGTTCGGGGAACGTGAGAGCAAACGGGGAAGGAGACCAGCTTCGCCGCGGTTTGCTCTCGCGTTCCCCGAATCCCCCTGCAAACCGCAGGGAAGGAGACCTGCTTGCTCGGGGATTCGGAGAACGCGAGAGCAAACCGCAGGGAAGGAGACCTGCTTGCACGGGGGTTCGGGGAACGCAAGAGCAAACCGGGGAAGGAGACCAGCTTCGCCGCGGTTTGCTCTCGCGTTCCCCGAACCCCCCTGCAAACCGCAGGGAAGGAGACCTGCTTCCATGGGGGTTCAGGGAACGCGAGAGCAAACCGGGGAAGGAGACCAGCTTCGCCGCGGTTTGCTCTCGCGTTCCCCGAACTCCCCTGCAAACCGCAGGGAAGGAGACCTGCTTGCACGGGGGTTCGGGGAACGCGAGAGCAAACCGGGGAAGGAGACCTGCTTGATTACCAGAGGCTTCCTCAGGTATGCTGGGATACCTGCTTATTCCACGGAGGTCAAGAAAAGCGCTGGTAAGTGTCTACACTTGATTACCAGCGCTGGATCACCAGCGCTGGATCCTCTACACCCGAGACAAAACGGGAGTACGGCCAGCGCTGCAAACAGGGAGTTGCAGCGCTGGTGATGCCCTGCAGATGTGTACACCTCCTAAGTTGCAGCGCTGTAACCCCCTCACCAGCGCTGCAACTTTGTGATGTAGACAAGCCCTTAGCTAGATTAATTTCATTAACTAAAAAATTTTCCCCATGGCCATATAAAGGGAGTATCTGGTCATATTGTATACTGTGCTTGGCACTGCATGAGAGAGAAACATTCTAATGAACCTATTTCTTTTCTTACTCATCACACTGTCTAGAGTGGCTCACTACTGTGAGTGCCCACCTCAGGGCACACTGTCAAAAACAGGGCAGACACCTCGACCGGTGGTTCTAGAATTAGATTTCCCCAAGCCAGTGACAAATGTGAACTCCTGGATCACTGTAACAGTCTTACCATGGAGTCACAGACAGTCCCCTTAGACTCTCCATTCTTATCTTGCCACCGATACAAACTGGACTTAGTGACAAATGATCACTTACACCAAAAATCACACCATATTTAGACTGCTTCCAGGCCCAAAAGACTAGTCACTTACACCAGATCAATTGATACCCTAGATCTTACACCAAATATAATACCTCTAGCCAATCCTGTAATAAACTTTCTAAAGGTTTATTAACTAGAAAAAAGGAATAAGAGAGTTATTTACAGGTAAAAGAAACCAAACATATAACATAAATTAATTATCATGTAAATCCTAACGGTGACAGAATTGTAATGATCTGTCAATTCAAAATGTCTTTCAGCGTGGACCCCGGAAGCCACAGGATCTCTGCCTTTAGAGTCTCAGGCCCTGTCAGAGTTCAAACAGCTAAAAAGATTGAATAATTTCTTGTGATTTTGTTTTATTTTGTTCAGTCAGATTCTGGTACACAGGATGAGCTTCCTTGGAAGTAGCATTTTTCCGGTGCAATTAACAAGTCCTTTGCATTGCAATGTTCCTAGATGATCCATCTGATTTAGATAGTAATTCTGGATGGGCTTGGGGTACAATCCCATGTCTGAGTTCACAAGTTCAGAGCAAACATTTTCAAAGTTATAAAGTAAAAATTACACATTTTCTTATAGCATGGAATATCTACGTTACAACTCAGATGGATGTATGCAGCAATTTACAAGCATTTCACAGAGTCTAAACACTAAATACATTCTTATAAGACTAATACCGATTTTGAGCAAAACTAACATACCATTAACTGTTCTGGTCTCCAGCTATAAATTTGTCAGTTCTCGGCTAGTGCCTGCAGCCAGGGCAAGAGCTGTTATCTGGCCTGCCAGTATCACAACTGCAGCAGAAAGCTGTTGTTCGTTTGTTTTTTTAAAATACCTGAAATCGTGCCACTTCAGTCAGCTATAGTGTTACAGTTAACACACTGTTAAGCATCGGGGTGAATCTGTAGTTAATTCTGGGGGTCCAGAGCCCTCTGGCAGTCACTCAACCTGGTCACCTTATCCAGTTGAACCCTCTGCTCAGGGAGTTCCTAGAACCCTGGTGATAGTTTCTGGGCAGCTATAAATTAGGCTTTGTTTTAGGTGTGGCTTCTCAACTGATTCTTACAAATAACTTAAATGGGGGATTCATTCAAACATTGGTTTAAAGAGGTTTTAACTCAACTATAACATGATTTCACACAGCTCATAACAGTATGCAGGTTAATGATGGCCTGAATACCAATGGTTATTTGTTTTGATAAGTTCGGTAGCAATTGTTTCAACATTTTTATAAGCACCCAGAGTAAAAATAGGGACTGTTTAAGAAATCGAGGAAGTAAATAAATGTTCTTTCATTGCAGTAAAAATAGTTATGTGAGACTTATGTTATTCTAAAGTGTTCACTGACCTTCTGCTGAACACGATGGGGCAGGCCACTAGGTTCGGAAATTTCATTCACCTGCCATTCTGCAAGCCTGTGCATGCACCTCACAATAGTTTTTTTTCTGTACAAATATACATTCAAAATTCACTGGGTTGTAAGTGCTGTCAAATTGTTATATTTTTTCTTTTTCAGATTTCTTTTCTAATGATTGTTCTACAAATTGTCCAACTGTTAAAATAACTGTGTGGAAACAGAAACATGGCTGGAGCACTTGGGACATATGGTTACATCTGATGAATTACTTGAGCACTGGACCATGCTGTATACATACAGAGATTTTGGAACATGTTGTCACAGCAAATGCTGTTACGGAGACAAAAGTACTGAGTTTGCTCTGGGGAAGCATATTGCTGATTTGAGAGTGTAATGGCCCCTGACAAACCTATTCCTAAGTGTTACATACAGTTGACACAGTAGCAGTAGTTCAGGAACATTTACCCTAACTGCTTTTTGCGGTTGTTGACAGGTTTTGTTTTCTCAAACAAAATCAAGAAAAAATAAGTCTATTATCCGAGTACATAGTAGACAAGAAGCCAATCATTTTGGCTTCTGCTGAAGATTTTAAACTCTATTTTTATACTGTAAAATATAAATATATTTTTCTGTAGTGGTGGGTAGGATATCTGAGTTAAAATTACTGTAAATTAAGGTAGTTTACTGTTAAGCTCTTGGAAGTTGACAATATAGTCTCTACAATTGGCTGAACTGCAAAAAAAATATATCTATGGAATTATGCCTTTTTATTCTGTTATTCTGCTTGTCGAATGATCTTCATTTCTACAAATGCATTTGCTATTCATAACTATTTGCTGCATAGCCTAGATCAGCAATTATTCAGCCTGTGGGTATTTGTGAACTGTTCTCTGATTATTTCCTATTCATAATTTGTGGTGTGCAGCTGGTCATGCAAGATACATATCTTTGTTTGGATGACTCTTGATTTGAGAATTGAATGACTGACACCTTTTAAGCAAAGAAATAACAAGTAACAAATAATAACAACACCCTTGTAGAAGTAAGAGACAGTTGCCAGGATTTGCAGGTCCATGGTGACCTACTTGGGAACAGTTAAGACATAACTTCTCTGAATCACGGACTTCCGACCATCCTTGAGTACATTACTGTAGTTCTGAATAGCATCCTAGCTCAGTTTATTACTATTATGATAGTCTTCAGTTCTGAACCTCAGAATGCTGTATATTGTAGACTTGTTTGATGACATCTTGCCATTCTTCAAAACACAGAGGGTCAGCATTGTGGACTGCACCATAGACTGCCTCCTTCCCTCTTTGAGTCTGCTGGAGTTCAGCAGAAGAGGTATTCTGGGGCACTAGAGCTGGTACAGAGGCAAACACCCTCCACACAGAAGTCCTTGTGCTTTGCTGGGTACCCAATATTTAGGATTTGAGGACCCTTGCTTCTTTCTTGGGGAGTGTGTGGGGGCAAACATTAGCTAACATTTTTCACCTGTGACAATTATCTGCAATCCCAAATGAGATCTTTGCAGGAAACAGATTTTAGCCACAGGTTTGAATAAAGATCATATAAGTGTTGCATGAATTGCTCAGCCATGCAATTAATGAGAGATAACGGGCCTCAATTTGTTTCCAAACAGCTGTTTTCCTGTAAACATAAGTGGCATTCTGTAACCCTGCTACAAATGCATGACTGAAAGGTTTGAACACATTTTAAAAAAGCAGACAAAAGGGATATTAAAAGGAAGAGTTTGGGATGTTTTGAACTTTCCCTTAAAATAACTGATACTAGATGCAAGCAATTGTCACAGTGTCAATCTCTTACAAATGTCTGGGAGAGTTCTCAAAATATGAAATAGATTCTGGGAGGATGTGACACTGTCCACCAGAGGGTGATGGCTTTTTGGTTTGTTTGTCATGAATTTCCATACAATAAACAATTAGTCTTTCTCTCTCTTCCTCTTCTTTTATCTAATGCAAGTTTTGTTCCTGGAATGAATATAGAGAGGTAATATGATAGAGAAATAAGCAGCCTTTTTCATCAAAAGAAAAATAATTCAAATACATTAGCACTGAGTGGCCTATGCTTATTTATGCTTATTTGAATTATATCACTACATGGTGGAGACAGACGGTAGCAAAGAGAGATGGTTCCCCAAATTACACACTACAAGGTTTTGTTATCTTAAAGGGAGCTTCAGCTCATGACACTGCCCTGCAAAAAATCAATTAAATGCCATCATCTTCTGGAGATTGGTCTTGTGATAAAGACACTAGACTGGGACTCAAGTGACATGGATTAAATTCCTGGCTCTGCCACAAATTCCTTTGTGATCGTGGGCAAGTCTTTTGCCTTAGTTCCCCATCTAAGATAGTGACACTTTCCTTTGTCTGTCTTGTGTATTTAGACTGTAAGCTCTTTGGGACAGTGACTGTTTCTTACTACATATGTATACTGCTTAACAGATGGGGTCTTCTAGGCACTAATGTAGTATAATTAATAACAATATGCTAACTTCATGATTTACTGTTGTTTATTACCAAGGAAGTGAGTCAATTGTTGCTTCATGAAGCTGAAAGAAATTCAGAGCACTATATTTTTCTTTTTTAGCTTTTCAAATTCTGCTCATGATTAACTTCATTTACAAAAGGTAATAGAAGTATTACAAAAATGTTCAATTTCCTAAGAAAATTCAAGAAACATGAAACATAAAATCACTATGTTTTTTTAACACCTCTTTTTATCTTTGACTCTTTGATCTCTTTGTGTCAATTGAATGCTAAGCCAAGATCTGGAAAGTAACTTCACTTTGTTTAATGCAGTACTTTTCTCTAAGCTATTTTTTTCATTAGTAATTTGTGAGAGTGCACAATTCAGAGATATTTAATTCCTCCATGACATTGTGAAAGGCTCCTTGAAACTTAACAGAAGCCATCATGACTTTCATAATTAAGAAAGGGATCAAGGAAGGAATTTACAGCCCCCTACAGGATTTGAGAATAGGAAAAGTCTTTGGTGCCAAAGGTATCATATAGAACAATATTAAGACAACAATTTTTTCCAAGTCTTCAGGGATGTTTAAAGAGAAGGGCAAGAGAAATCAATCAGAGAAAATAATAGTGGCAGGTGACAGCAGAGAGGCAAGCAATATAATATTATATGCCTAAGAGATTATTACTAGATACGCTACTGAGGAGCCGAGACTCAGCACTTCCCCACTCCTGCCCCTCCCTCCCAGAAAGTCCTAAGTGAGAAGTGCTGGAAGGGAGGGGGAGGAGCAGGGAAGCCCTGCATCTCCACTCCTCTCCCTCCCTCCCAGAAAATCCTAAGCACCGCTAAACAGTTGTTTGGTGGTGGGGGAAACACTGGGAGGGATGGGGAAGAGGCAGAGAAGCGGAACTTGAGCGGTGCTCCCTTGTAAAGTCGCTGCTCTTCCACAGACTCTTACAAGCAGGCAGCCACACAACATTATAAGGGACCATTGCACAACTTTAAACAATCTTGTTCCCTAATTGAGCAGGGAGGTAACATTGAAACAACAGTACCTGGGACGACTTTAAATGAGGAGTTACTGTTCATACTGAAAGTGCACTGGTAACTGGGGAGGAAAGAAATGTTCTGAGTTAAAATAAAACACAACTTATAGCAATTTAAAATGTTTGAAAGAGTTAATATTGTAAACTAAATTCATACAATAAAAATGGTGTTCTCTGCTATAAAAGCAAAACTATTTTAGTGGATGATTTTGACAGTAATTCTGCAAGGCTGAGCAACAAAAAATACTCCAACATATGCTATTTTTGCCTTGCATTTTCTTCATGAAAGTATTTCTTTTTCTTAGTGGAAGATATAAGGTAGTGGAGTTGCCATTCATTAAAGGGTTTCAGAATTTTCAAAAGTCCCTATGTTTTAATAGTTTATATAGTAACCTTGTTGAAGGCAACAATATGTCATGGCACCTTAACATAACCAAAGAATAACATTCCTGGTCAACTGTAAACTATTCAAAATGTCCATGGTGAACACATTTTACATTTTGTATTGGTATTTTTCCTACATCATAACTGAAATACTTCTGGTATCTCCTTTTTTGGCATAGTATTTCTGAATAGAGTTAGCTAAAATCTTGCACTCAATTTTTCAGCAAAAAATGCATATTTGTTGATACCAAATTTGTGTCAATTTCATCTGTTTTGAAAAAAAAATCTTAAAAAATTATAAGTGGCCATTTTTGACAAAAAAATACATTTTGACTTTTGGTTTGAAATAATTTTGTTTCAAAATGTCTTTTAATTTTATTTTTTAAAATTCCATTTTTTAAAGAAAAGCTCAATCAGAACAAAATACTTTGTCTCAGCCTACCTGCCCTAGAGCCCAGAACTAGTGGCAACCCCTGAAATACCCCAGCTACTTAAACACATCTTTGGCCCAGATCTCCCTCTTAAAGGTGTGAAGCTTCTGATTACAGTTTAACTCTCCTAGGGGCAAATGATAGTTGTGAAGCAGTCAACGCACACACTTTGCACAATCTAACACCTTTATGTAAAGGGCAGATCATACAAATCAATTAACATTTGACATTGCAGTGTCCCTTACTTCCTAATCTCTCTTCTGTTGTGAGTCCTGGGCCAACCATCTGGATTCATAGAGGCAGGCAGGGTATCCCTTGCCTTATACAGGCTGTTACAGGGTGTGTGGTCTCTCATGGACTGCAGAAAATGCTTAGCCCTTTTAACACCTTCAGCTCCCTGTGTCAGGTGACACCCTTGCCAGCTTCCCCAGTCAGGTGACTTTATTGCCAAAGTGACTTCTGCACTGCTAACCAGTTTCCCTGTGCAGGGACTGTCTTTTGTCTAGAGTGTATAGATCCCCAAGGAGTGAGTATGTTTAGAATCCAAAAATTTTTATTCTTTTGCCTCCAACCTTTGGAATTTTCAACCCAATATAGAAGCAAACAGACCACAGAAAAGGCAAAAGTCTGCACGTTCAAAATGGAGTTTGCAACCTGAAACAGAAACAGAGGGTTCATAATATCACACATAATTCATGCACACATAATTTGTATAGACATATTCCCGATTCATGACAATACCTAGCTTTCAAACTGAGACCAAACTGCTGTTTTGACATTCAACAAAATAACATATTTTTATCTTTATTACTGTGTTCCAGAAACAAGACACTGAAAACTCTACGAGAAAATGTTATGATACTTCCAGCCCAATCAGTGATAGGAAGTTGTGACACTGAGTCAGCAAGGGTTAAACAACCAGCAGGCTAAGTGATCCAAAATCAACCTTTATGGATATATTAGAAAAGTATTGAAATGGTAATGAGAGCCATTCTTTGTAGATAGTTATCAAGGCATTGTGAAATAGACGAGACTTCTGCATTGTCAGAGAATTAGAGGGAGACACTAATTGTATTTGTCTGTGTTTACCTATATCTGTTAGAAGTTTAACAAGGTGATCTAATTAGTTTGTAGATGCTAAACTTCTGTTCTTGTCTATGGTATTTTATTACTATATTCTATTGATTCAGAGATCGAAAGGGGATATTAAGATTTAGATTAAACTTGTGGAGTAATAATATCATTCTCTTTATTTCTCTTTGAAGTTTGTAGTAAACTACCTATGAAGCATTTGAATGGCTAATTATCTTATGCTATCAATGCAACTAGTTATCAATGTATGCCTATGAAATAGATTTGCTTCAAAGTAACAATGTATATTACCTATTCTTCCTTGGTAGGAGGTCCTGCTGTGACAAGAGACTTCTCAGCCTCCTTAGGAACTATAAAAAAGTTCCCTGGCCTGATCCCTTTAATCTCAGATCTGCTTAAACTTTATCAGGGGAAATTCAAGTTGCAAGACTGAGGTCCCCAGGTATGTCCTGGATTATCTGTGATATTTCTCATGGAAGACTTTGAACAAACTCTGCACATGGACTGCCTATACTATAACCCAAGGGTAGTCAATTATTTTTTGTCAAGATCCAGATTTCTTGGTCAAGGTATAGTCAAAGTCCAGATTCAAGAGGAAATATATATATAAAAGTAATGATAATAGGTAAATAAAAAGATTTTGGGGTCCGTTCAAACATATCTGGTGGTCTGCATTTGGCCCATGGTCCACTTATTGACTACCCCTTCTATAACCTGTTAAACTGATTCTGGAAGGAATTTTTAAAAAATCAGCAACTCACAATCTCTGCTATGAAACTGCCCCAGGAACTTTATTCATATCTGAATATATGATGATCTTTTAACCACAGTAATTCTTTCTTTTCTAAAATAAACTTTAGATCAGTTAATAGGAATTAGCTGTAAGCGTCAATTTGGGTCAGACCTGAAATATTCATTGGTGAGTAATATGTCTGATCTCTTGGGATTGGTATAACTTTATATATGGTGAATAAGATTTTAAGTAATCCTCAATATATAAGACTTGGCTGTCTGTGTGGGAGCCCAAGGCTGGATTGCTTAAAGGGAACTGTATTTTAGCTTCTGGGTAACTAGTAAATTATTACAGAAACTGTTTTGTTGCTGGCTTGGTGAATCTAATTATTAGAAGAAAACCACCAGTTTGGGGAATCATCTGCCCTATTCTTTGCAGTTTGTCCTGACTGAGCATTCTCAGTATAGCCCCTCCAGCTACCACGGTCACAGAAATATTTGAAAACTCATGAGAAAGATTGTTCTCAAGAAATTTCTTCTCCAATTATTGATAACTAAGTATTTCATTTAATTCAGATAAGTTTCAACTATGCATCCTAATTTTTGATTACCTGTTGAAACTTTGCTTGAAACTAGACCATGCTGACTATTTCATAGAATTATAAAGCTCTAAGAGCCATAGACCTCCTAATTTCTGGATCATCACTTAACCCCAGTTGTAGATAACTGTATTGTTGAAAATCATAATGAGAAGATGGAAAAGTATCTTTAGGTGGTGTCTTCAGTCAAACACAAATGATTGGACTCAATGCAGGGGTGATTCTGTGAAATCCTGTTGCCAATGTTATAGATAATGTCAGACTAGATGATTTGCCCTTAATATCTATGAATTAGAAAGAATCTTGAATTTCATCTGCAATTAAAGCAGATATAATTCTTGGACTTTCCTGCTATGGTCTCTATGGGTATCAATCACCATGGTAATTTTACATCTTAGAATTTCGAGCATCCTATCTTCCCTCAAAATCTGCTTTAACTTTAGGATCTCTAGTGGCTGGGATCCTCACTTTACATTGGCAGCCATTCTACAAAATGGAGTTCCAATCCTGAAAAGTCCTTACTCACGTGAGCAGTCATACTGATGTGTCTGACTTGTATTACATGACATGAGAAAATGCTGTAGAAGACACAACCTTTTCGTGCAAAATTCTACAAAACAACAGTGGTGAATATCATACAGATTTTTTACCTGATAACAAGACTTTTAAAGCAATAACCTGAATATATTTTATTTAATGTCAAATGCATAAAACTAGTCTTTTTTTAAAATACCTTATGGCTTTTCTAAAATTCACACCTAAGACTGAGCTTCAGAAAATATACGAACGAAATCCTGAATAAAGAGCAAAACCAAACAAAAAAGGGCTTACATGTGGTATTTATTTCTGATGTTAAAGCAAATGTGGACACAATATTGGGAGATCACTACAAACAAAATAATGTAAAGTGTGGATTGATTTTGCACATAATCAACATGGATGATATTTACCAATTTGGATTAAATTCAAGCCATTCCACTGCACTGAAATGATCATTTCCAAAGCTATGTTTTTGTTCCACTTTTTTTCCTTTCTTCTGTTCTATTACAAGCGCTGTTTAGCGTTGTGCTCTTTTCATAGCTGAGGCATTTTCAGAAAGTGAACACCTTCAATATATTGTCTGTTACAAAAGCATTCTGTGTGTGTCATAAACAGAGTGTTAAGGGTTAATGTCTCTTATACCTGTAAAGGGTTACAAGCAGGAAACTGGACACCTGTCCAGAAGACCAATCAGAAGACAAGATACTTTTAAGTTTGGGTGTGAGTTCTTTGTTCTTTGTTCTTCTCTTGGAGGGTCTGAGAGAGACCAGACATTACTACAGGCTCTCTAAGTTTCTTTTCAAATAGAAGGTAAAAACCAGGCGGTTTAGGCTTTTTTAATTGTTTTACTCTATTTGCAATTGTGGATCTGGCTGGTTAACTTTTATATGTGTAGTTGCTGGGAATATTTTGATTTGTATTGGTACCGGGGGGAAAGTCTGTCTCTGGCATCTGTAAGCTATAGGACCCTGTATATTTACATCTTGAAGTTACAGAGATAATTCTTTACTTTTTCTTTCTTTTATTAAAAGATTTCTTTTTAGAGAACCTGATTGATTTTTTTCTTGTTTCCCTTGTTTTATCCCAGGGGATTGGGATAACTCACCAGGACTTGGGGGGAAGACGGGAGGAGGGAGAGATAGAATCTCTCTCTGTTTTCCTTGAATCTGTTTGCCTCTTTGTGAGAGAGAAGGAGATGCTTCTCTGCATGGTGATTTAAGAGGTTGGATCAGTATCTCTCAGAATAGCCCAGGGAGGGAAATTCTGGGAGGGGGAAAGGTGGGGGAATGGTTTATTTCTCCTTGTTTTAAGAACCCAAGGGATCTGGGTTCTTGGGGTCCCCAGGGAAGGTTTTGGGAGGACCAGAGGGTATCAGGCCCTGGAAAATTCCTGATTGGTGGCAGCATATCAGACCTAAGCTGGTAATTAAGCTTAGGGAAATTCATGCTAGTATCTCATTTTCTGAACTCTAAGGTTCAGATCTGAGAAAGAATGCTATGACAAAGTGATATGACACTTTTCAAAACACTGGGCCTAAGAGGTTCTTTTAATGGAGTTGAAAGTGAAGGTATTATACTCACATATCAAGTTAACCTTCTAACTAAGTCAAGTATAAATAATCATGACAATGTTCAAAAGCCTTTAAGTTATATATTTAAAATGTAAATACTTGATATCTGTTTAATTCATGGCCTTTTGGTATCAGCAGCAAAAAGAGGCAGAGAGTTTCTATCAGATGCTTTATATCAATTACTTTGTCCATAGTTTTTACTACAAAACATACATCAAAACAATTGTTTTAAAGGACATTTATTGCTATACTTAAATTTCACTTAGAGTGAAATTAATTCCTGTGCAGAGGACCAACACGTCTTAAATCCTTGGAACAGGGCATCAGTGATGTATGGCCCCATTTATTTGGACCCATGAGGTGAATTTAACTTATACATTTCTGTGAAGTTGTGACAACTACAATATTTGCCATTACTAAGTTATAAAACTAGCCATGTTTCTTCTTCCTAGTCTATACTGTGAGGATATATGGTTAACATTTTAAAGCAGCAACAATGGCTGGATATGGGTATCTCTAAACTCACTTTAAAGGGACATATTTCCAGAAGTCTGTACTAATATTACATCCAGAAAATGTGTGAATTAACATGAAAATGGATAGCCTTTACATGCAAACATGGTTAATTGCACAATAAATTGAGTATTTGTTTATGTGCCCGTGTACCTAATTTGTACATACATTTATCCTTTTGTCCACATAGTATCCTAACCTGCAGAATATTCCTATCGCACAGTGGTTCCCAAACTTGTTCCTCCGTTTATGCACGGAAAGCCCCTGGTGGGCCAGGTCAGTTTGTTTACCTGCCGCATCCGCAGGTTTGGCCAATAACGGCTCCCACTGGCCATGGTTCACTGCTCCAGGCCAATGGGGGCTGCTGGAAGCAGCGCAGGCTGAGGGATGTACCGGCCACCACTTCCAGCAGCTCTCATTGGCCTGGAGCAGCGAACCGCAGCCAGTGGGAGCCGCAATCGGCTGAACATGCAGACATGGCAGATAAACAAACCGGCTCAGCCCGGCCCACCAGGGACTTTCCCTGCACAAGCGGTGGAACAAGTTTGGGAACCACTGCTCTAGCATTATTCCTTACAACTGCCAGGAGTCCCATTGCACTCAGCAGAACTCATTCTAGCAGTAAGGAAACACCACTACCTGATCCCATTGCATGATTAGGGCCATTCTTGGAACATGAAATTAAAAATCTGATTTTTTAAAATATGGTCTGATTAAAACATTGTTTCTCCTGGTCATGTACACATACTTGTGCTCTCTCATTGAGCTAGTGTTAATATAAATAACAGTGTTGCTGCAGTGGTGTGAGTAGCAGCCATGCCGAGTACAAACCTACCTGAAACACAGTATGAGTATCATATCCTAGTTCATAGCGTTGATATAGCCTGAGGGTATGTCTAGACTGCAGTTTGAGCCAAGGGTTAGTGGGACTTGAGTTAGCTGAACGCATGTTAGAAATCCCCAGGGCTTGAGCATCTACACTGATTGTTAACTCTCCATTAGGGATTTTCTAACCATGGCTTGAATCTGGGGCTCTGGCACCCACACTGCAGTTCACACACATCCAAGTTAAACCAACTATATCACAGATTCCCTACTGTCCTCCTGTAATGTGACTGTTCTAGCCCTTTGACCAAGGTGCCTGATGGGAAAACTTTATTGCCCATCCTGCTCATTATGGGAAGTTTGAACAGCCCCCTGCCCCCCAAACACAGCCTGCTGAGCAACATGGAGAAGACACTTTTCAAATAGTTTTCTCTTGTTTCTGCTCTCACTCTTGTCAGGAAACAAGCAGAGCTTCCTTGAGGTGCTGATGGACATTTTAGTGGTATTTTCTGATGCACCGAAGGCATCTGGCACAGCTTATAATAGAGCAAGAGGAGGAAGCAGAGGAGGAGGAGTAGCCATGCATGGCAGACTTGCACTAGCCAATGCTGCTCAGGACACTCAGTACAGTTGCTGATGCCCCCTACATAGACTGCTGCTTCTGAGTCAGGGCCACAAGCACAGACTGTGGGACTAAATCATCATGCAGATCTGGGATAACCATCAATAGGTCCAGAATTTTCACACAAACATAGTTATATTTCTGGAGCTTTATGAACAGCTTGCTCAGAGCCTCTATCTTAAAGAGATATGCCTGAGGCCATGCTTCCCAGCCCAGAAACAGGTTGTTCTTACCATCTGGAAGCTGCCTACCACAGACTACTACAGATTCATTGCCAACCAGTTTGGTGTTGGATGCCAGCGTCATCAATGCTGTCCACATTACTGTGGCTTACTGTGGTCTTCAAAAGCTTTGTGAAACCAGAGGTGAGCATCTCCCCCTACATGGACCTATGACTGTGAGGTGTTGCTGAATAGGCACACTCAGCCAGAAAGTGCACCTGCCACAGCGGAACTGGATACACCTGGGCAACAGAAACTAGGGATGCTTTGTGCTCCCACATTATGGACTTGGATGGCTCAGTGGAAGAGGGGGAATAGTACAATCGTGAATGTGCTTTTGAGGCACATGAGGCTAACTGATGGGGGGTGGTACAGTGCTTGGGGAGAAGTAGGGGATTGATTGCCATAAAATGTACTTATGTGTGACATGATTTATGAAATGGGGGTGAGGATAATTCACCATATGGATTCATATAAGGAAGTGATTGAAATGTGAGTTCTGTACCCAACTGCATAGGGGAATAGTGTTTGCTTACTAATTCCTAATTGTTCTTTATCATGTATTTAGCGTTATTATTTCAAATACTGATTGTATGATGAGATGTAGTGATAGCAATAAACCTTCCTGACTATATAAAAAGCTGCCAATACAACACCGAAGGACCAGTTACAACACAACCTTTCCAAAACACACACAAAATGTGCATGAACAAATGAAAACCCCCTATGGCTTCATGGTCCCTGGCCGCCATTCTTCTTTCCCTTCTTTCCCTGTTTTGCACACACTTGGCACCAGAAGCATCCACAGGAGAGGGGGTGCTGAATGGGACTAAGCTGCCCTGCCCAGCTGCTCATGGGACCTGATTGCATGAGTCATCCAGCCATAGAATTTTTTGAGTTGTTTCTGGACTGAGGGTATGTCACAGGGGAATCAGGCAATGATGTGGGAGAGGCAGCAGAAGCCAGTGCTCTTGAGGCCAAGATTGAGCTGAGCCGTTCAAACAGTTCTCTCTGCTGATCTTTATCCTCCTCCCTTATCTGCCATTTCTATTTCAGGAAGTATGTAGCAAATGCCTGCTCCTGTGCTGAAATCTTCTCCTTAAGCTGTGAAATGAGCCTCAGGCTTTCCTCCTCCTCCCAGCATGCCTTTTCTCCAGTCTTAAGTTCCTCTTTTTCTGATACTGGTCTTACTTGTTGGTTCTCCTCAGAACTTCAACCATAAGTCCATCACAGAAACATTTCCTCTTGGAATGGTCCATGAAGGTACATTTTGCCAGGCTTGTTCTGCACTGTAGGTGAGTTGTGGAGGTACAGCACCCAGTAGAGGTTGAGGGACCATAGGAAAAGATAGAGAGGGGTATTGTCTCAAATAGCTCAGTAGAGCAGCACAGAAATAATTCTTGTGGAATTTCAAGGATATAAAATGTTACATTTCAAAACTGAATTGCAACATATTGTGAAAGGGATGCTTCAGTCCACATAATCTTCCTGAACACGGCCTGGTTAATCGCTGCTATATAGTTAAAGAAGTACAGAGACAATGGAAGTTAAAAAATCTAAGTTATTTTTATTTTATAAAAAGTGTACTACTACTTGCATGGGAGGGAGGGGGAGTCAGTAAATGGCCTTATTACACAAAGATTGTTCAGGACTTTCAACATTTTGGAGGACATAACTGTTCTATCAGCAAAGGGATATGTTACAAGCTGGTGGTGGAAACCAACAGTGTTTGTAACTGAAGCATTCAAATCCATTGTGACTGAACAGTGCATCTGTGAATGGAGTGGGCTGATCAGCTACTGAGGTAATGATGGAAAATATGTCCTTCCCTGCAATGTGACTACCAATCTGGAGTTCCTGCTTCAGTAAAAGTTGCAGCTATCAGCACCCAGGATTGAGGGAATCAATAGGATGCTATGTTAGCTTCCACATGGCTTACCCTGTTATGGCTGCATGCAAACAAGGAGTACTCCGTAGCCTTCCTCCTCCCCGTCCCCGGCATGTTTCTGGACAAATATCCAAACCCCGATTGTACTTGGGACACATGATTTTGTCAGCTGTGGACTTCATGGACTACCTCTAACTGAAATGGACTAGATTTGGAAATGGAATGTATTTCCCCAAACATACACACACAGTGCTGGCTCCATGGATTGTTGAGTGGTTACAGGATGGCAAATTTAGACATGGCAATCTAAGATTATTATTTTTAAGAAGCTAGTACATCCCTATAAAAAAAACAGTGTCTTGCCAATAAAAATATTCTTTAAAGATGTTCTTTACTGTTTGCATTTCCTGGTTGCCATTTTGAACTCCATGTGGAGGTGGGGTAGAGGAGAAGGATTGCCAAGGAGCTGAGATACAATCTACCATTAATGGTTACATGCTGCTAGCTCGGGCTTCTCATAACTTTTGCATTGGTTTGTAGAGCAGAAATCCCTCCCATTATTATTAATAAACATTACAATAGAGCCAGAGGCTTACTGCGCTCAGGAGCAGCTTTGATACCTACCACAATTGCTGTAGGCCCAGCAGTGGGCTGTTGCTTGGGGGTTATGTCAAGCAGCTCCTCTGAGTATGGACCCAGAATTTGCTGCTGAACAATTGGCTCCATGCTGGTTGCAGTTCCCAGCACCCAGTCAAACTCCTCATCAAACAGACATAATGTCTGCAAGTTTCCCATGGTATAGTTCTGGTCCTTGATTTTTTGGTACTCACTCCTGAGCTGCTTAATACACTCCCTGCACTGGCCACTGGTATGAGCTTCTTCACCATCTGCTGGTACGCATGATCATTCCTTGTACTTTTACTAAAGTCAACAGTTTTGCTTACCTTGCACCAGAAATTCACGAAATTTGGCTGTACTGTGACTATGAAGCAGTGCACTTTGAAAAAGGAATCATTCTGGTCATTCTCCATTTCAGACACAGCAGGCTCTCTGATGGTGTGTTTGCAATTTGGTGGGCAGAAGACAATGGACGGGTTAATGCTGACTCACTGAGTTGCTGCTGTACACCAAGGGGAGCTGTGTCTGTCTTCAGTTGAGTTGACTGGAGATAAAGAAAGTTGGCCATGGGATTGTAGGATACTTTTGGTTGCTCCCATGCCCTAAATCAATCAGGGCTGCATCTACACTGCAAAGCAATAGTGCTTGAACCCTATGTCCTGGCTTGACTCAGCTCTGACTTTCCATCCCCACACAGTCAGGTCCAAGCCCAAGCCTGAGTGATTGTGTATAGACCGAAGAGGGATTTTGGGAACAAGCCTGAGTCTGAGCCAGGGCTTACATTGCCATGTAGCCAGACCATTTGAGAGTTTCCAGCCTAGAATTATTAACACCATGTATGAGAGAGAAATAGGTAACAGTTAAGATTTTAAAAATACATCTTTCATTTTTATTGAGTATTTTTATGTTGGTGTTTTCTGAAAATAAATTAAAGTAGAGATCAGTTTCAGAAAATCAAATGCACATAAAAGGAGTATCAGGTAAATAATCCATGTAAAAGAGGGACTATATCTGGAGTTTTAAAATTGCAATGAAAATGCATTAGTGGTGTTTCTTTAAAAGGGTTTATATAAATTGTAAGGGGAAAGGAACTTTATTTTCAATGTCATTTTCCTCATGTTCCATTTTTTTTCTATAACAGCTGAGATTTTAAACACCACCATGGAGATTTGGATGCTCAATTCTCATCAATTTTAATGGGAACTGGGTGTTAAAATCCTTTGGGGTGACTGAAAAGCTCATCCAGGATTTCCCTTTGTTCATGAGATCAGTCTCTAAAACCAGCAAAGCACACAAAAACCTTACTCTATTTGGAAATCTGTCAGCATATCTGTTGGATCCCCACTACACTGAGTGGAGTGTAGAGTGTGATTTTACTCCAGTTTAGGATCCCAACTCTTGAAACATGGAAACAAAATTACTTTGCAGAAGCCATGATATAAACTGGACACTAGGAAAGTTTAGACTTGAAATTAGATGAAAGTTTCTAACCATTAGAGAAGTGAAGTTCTGGAACAGCCGTCCAAGGGGAATAGTGGGGGCAAAAGACATACCTGGCTTCAAGACTAAGCTTGATAAGTTTATGGAGGGGATGGTATGATGGGATAGCCTAATTTTGGCAATTAATTCATCTTTGATTATTAGCAGGTAAATATGCCCAATGGTCTGTGATGGGATGTTAGATGGGGTGGGATCTGAGTTACTACAGAGAATTCTTTCCTGGGTGCTGGCTGGTGAGTCTTGTCCACATGCTCAGGGTTTAGCTGATCACCATATTTGTGGTTGGGAAGGAATTTTCCTCCAGGGAAGATTGGCAGAGGTCCTGGAGGTTTTTTGCCTTCCTCTGCAGAGTGGGGCACTGGTCACTTGCTGGAGAAGTCTCTGCACCTTGAGGTCTTCAAACCACGATTTGAGGATTTCAATAACTCAGACATAGGTTGTGGGTTTGATACAGAAGTGGGTGGATGAGATTCTGTGGCCTGCATTGTGCAGGAGGTCAGACTAGATGATCATAATGATCCCTTCTGACCTTAAGTCTATGAATCTATGAAACAGTACAGACAGTTATCAAAGCTGGATTGTTTTCCCCACTTCTTTTGTAAAAATGTGATATTTTTGGAAAACAGGGAATGTCAGAGGCTAGAGAGGTAAAATGCTCTCAGATATACCTTGCAGAAATGACTAACGTCCTGAGTAAACCAGTCTAAAATTTAATTTACAAGAAATTGTGAAGTGGAAGATGTAGCTCTCAATAATTTTTCTTTTCACAATTGACTAGGTCTCACTAAAGTCACTAGTGATTCAGCATCTATTGAAATCAATGAGAGACCTTCCATTAATTTCAGTGGTATTGATAAGTTCCTTATGTGACTAAGTGATACTTTGGGTTAATACACTAACCTTTCACTTCTGGCAATCTGAGTTCAAATTAAGGCTTAGATGTCAAGATAAATGGGAAAAAAGCTGAATAAATTATTTGTGATGAATAATTTCTCCAGCTCTAGTTTTAACCTGTTTTCATGGGATGTTACTGCTCATCTCAAAATGTCTATATATTGGTACAGAATTTTAGCAGAACACAACATGAATTAATATTTCACTACAGCTTTTTCCTAAGCAGGCCACCAGCTCCATATTATCCTTTCACACCCAGCAGGGAATAAGGAGCACATAAAAGAGAGAGACAGAAATATAATGGACTCTTCAAAACAGGGATCTGGTCTTTCTATGTATCTGTATAGCCCCTAGGATAATGGGATGTTGATCCTGACTGAAGCTTTAGGGTGCTACTAAAATATAAATAAAGTAATGAAACAATATAAATTAATAATATGGGTCCCAGTGATAGTGAATGATATCTTTTGGGGAAGGCATAACATGACAAGGTGTCTCATAGATTTTCCACTTAGAATGGTTGGGGATTGTGGGTAACAAACTTGCCCATTTTGTATTCATCCTGATCCTGATTCAGCAGCCTGAAGTATGGTTTATAGTTAAGCCCACTTAAGTATGGACTTAACTATAAATATGTCCATAAATTCCATTGAGTTCAAATGTTTTTTCATCAGTAAAGCCCTATATCTTTAATCTACTAAGTATTCATTTTGATATGAAAAATTAAGAATCAGGGAAGGCCTTTTAATTGTACATATCTAAATTTCAATGTCTCCCATTATAGAAACCATTTTCTGTACTTTCCTTAGTTTATAAAATACAATCAGTGTATTCAAATGAGTAAACGCTGTTTTGCTATTGCTTTGTTGAAATTATTTTGTTTAAGTTAATGAACTTAAATCAATTCCTTTTTTTTCCCAAGTATCTTTATAATTTATTGTGGAATACTAAACTACCGGGATCATCAAGAACATTAATCTTTAATAGAAGGATAATGTAGTTGTCTTTCCAGAAAATTTTAATTAGAATGTACTCTTCAGTTGCTCGATGCCAGATAGAATTCATCATCTTAATGTTCAATTTATCATGTTTTGGAAAAAAAAAAGTAGCATTTCTGTGTAAATGAAATGCAAAGAAAATGTCTTCCCTCTTGAAGAGAAAAAGATGTTTCAAACAACTGTTTTCAGTCGGTGCTGGAATACTATAGGATAATATATTCCACTTTCCACTTTTAGTCAAGCAGTTTCATTCTTCACTTGACTGGGAAAGTCCTTGGAATAATTTTTGCTATCTGTATCCAAAGTCTCTGTTTTTCTAAACCTACCATTTGGAAAACCTGGAATGAACATTGTGGTGTAAACAATTCTTCCCTACAGACTGGCATCAAACCAGTACACCCATAAACTCTCTCCTTCATATCAGCAGCAGGCTCTGTCAACATCCAAAGATCTTATTACTTCTATAAACAGTTGCTATCAGTCTGATAACCTTAAAATATACAGTCATATCATAAAAACATTAAACTTCAAATCTCCAAAGGTTAGGCTGAAACTTTGAAAATGCACATATGCAGTTGAGTAAAGGGAAGTAAATCCCTGGGTGGGCTACTCAGACTTTGGATTAGCACGTGTAAGAGGAAGGACATGCTGCATACCTGCTTACTCCCCCACCACTGCAGGTGAGTAGGGAGAGATGTAGAATGCGCAGAGTCTTGGCTCCACTCTGACTTCTTGTTAAGTGTAGCTAAGATGACATTCATGGTATGGATGGAGGGAACATGCTGTATTGTTGACCAGCAGTGAATCATAATCCCACTGTGGTAAGAAGGAAGCAGGGGGGGAATGGCGGTGCCCCTGTGTTAAAATGCTTCCATGGGCTCCATGTTGCTTATGCACCAGTCTTTGCTCAGCTGGTATCAAGCGAAGTGCCCCAAGGATCGGTCCCGGGGCTGGTTTTGTTCAATACCTTCATTCATGATATGGAGGATGGCATGGATTGCACCAGGGGTCAGCAAACTTTTAGAAGTGGTGTGCTGAGTCTTCATTTATTCACTCTGATTTAAGGTTCTGTGTGCCAGTAATACATTTTAACATTTTTAGAAGGTCTCTTTCTATAAGTCTATAATATAGAATTAAACTAATGGTGTATGTTAAGTAAATAAGGTTTTTAAAATGTTTAAGAAGCTTTATTTAAAATTAAATTAAAATGCAGAGCCTCCAGATTGGTGGCCAGGACCCTGGCAACATGAGTGCCACTGAAAATCAGCTTGTGTGCTGCCTTCGGCACATATGCCATAGGTTGCCTACCCCTGGATTACACCCTCAGCACGTTTTCAGATGACACTAAACTGAGAGGAGTGGTAGATACACAGAAGGGTAGGGATACGATACAGAGCGACCCAGACAAATTAGAGGATTGGGCCAAAAGAAATCTGATGAAGTTCAACAAGGACAGGGGCAGAGTCCTGCACTTAGGACAGAAGAATCCCATGCACTGCTACAGACTAAGGACCGAGTGGCTAGGCAGCAGTTCTGCAGAAAAGGACCTGGGGATTACAGTGGATGAGAAGCTCAATATAAGTCAGCAGTGTGCCCTTGTTGCCAAGAAGGCTGATGGCATTTTGGACTGCATTAGTGGGAGCATTGCCAGCAGATTGAGGGAAGTGATTATTCCCCTCTATTCGGCACAGTTTTTGGCTCCCCACTACAGAAAGAATGTGGACAAATTGGAAAGAGTCTAGCAGAGGCCTTGAAAATGATCAGGGGGCTGAGGCACATGACTTAGAGGAGAGGCTGAGGGAGCTGGGCTTGTTTAGTCCACAGAAGACACGAGTGAGGGGGGATTTGATAGTAGTCTTCAACTACCTGAAGTGGGGGTTACAAAGAGGATGGATCTTGGCTGTTCTCAGTGGTGGCAGATAACAGAACAAGGAGCAATCTTCTCAAGTTGCAGTGGGGGAAGTCTAGGTTGGATATTAAGAAACACTATGTCACTAGGAGGGTGATGAAGCACTGGAATGGATTACCTAAGGAGGTGGTGGAATCTCCTTCCTTAGGGGTGTCTGTTCCGTTTTGTTTCTTACAGCTGTCCCCATACTCCATTTTGTTTTTGTTCTCCTCCTGTGGCCACCTTTTCCTGGCTGTTAAGTTGCTTACCAGGGCCACTGCCCTTCTCAAAGGGAGGGCCCCTTGAGTTGTTTAACAAGAGCCATTGCCCTTCTCAAAGGGATGGCCACTTGTGCTGCGTGCTAAATGGGACCACTGCCCTGTTCAAAGGGTTAGTCCTGTTATCACCTCGTTGAACCTGGGCTCGGTGTAGGGCAGGCAATGTCCAGAGCTGCAAGACCTATTGTGTTTTTAAGATCCTGGGCATGAGTCATAGGCCTCATGTGCTTTTGAGTCACCTATTGCACAGGACTCTGCCCAGACATGTTTCTGTGCTCACCTGCCTGGTTTTCCCCCCATGCCTCCTCCCCTGTGACAGAGGGAGCCTATCAGGATTACTGGCAGGAAACTGCCTGAGTTTGCCTTTAAAAACAGACATTTTTTAAACCAACATCAGAAAGGTTCCTGCATTGCTGCCTGGTCTGATCAGCCAGGGGTTCTGGGGGGTCCTTTCTCTGCTCTCCTTTTATTTTTTGAGCTTACTCCAGTTTTTTTAACCCCCTCCCCACGAAGAACGAATTGCTGCCTGAGAGATCTCCTGATTATTGAGACTGTACCGAGCCCTCCTTGCTTCTTCTGATGTTGCTGCTACTTCTGCCTTTGCTGCTGTCTTGGTGACTGGGAAGAATCCCTCTGTGAAACTTTCCCTACTTTTATTTTATTACTTTAGCTGCTGGCTCTGTTTCCCTAGCACACAGACTCAAGCTAAACCTTGGTCTGTGTCTTAAAACCTCTCTTAAACTCCGCAGCGCTTTGCTGCTAAAAAATAAGTTTGTGCCGCTGCTAAGCTCTGCTCCTGTGGGCTTTGCCTCGGGGCTCCCTGCTTTCAGCTGTATCCCTTGGCTTTAGCCACCATCCCTTGGCTTCCTTGGGAGCTGTATCCTGGGCACATACCACTCTGCCCTCTGTGACTTCCCCATAGCATAAGGTGCACCATAGGTTTTGGGTTTTTTTGGTTTAATAAGTCATAGTTTGTTAAGATTGCAGAGCTTGTAAGTTCACCTGCCTTGTTATAGTTTACTGTTCTGTTGCTCCGTATAGTTGCTTGTTATAGGTTTGCTTAGAATTATGATATTTGTTGTTTTGCCTAGTGGTTGGTTAACATAGATAAGGTTTTTGCTGCTTAAATTCGTCTTCCCGCTGTCCCAATCTCTCCATGAACTTTCCCGTGTCTGTTTTTCCCCCGCTCCAATCTCCCCCTCTGTGTACTTCTCCGTGTCTGTAGATAGGGTTTTTGCTGCTTGAATTTGTGTCTGGTTTTTCTCCCGCTCCAATCTCCCCCTCTGTGTGCTTCTCCGTGTCTCCCGGTTATAACCCTTTGCCGCTTTTTCCCCCGCATCTGCACTCCCTCCGAACTTCCCAACTCCTTGCTGCTTACCCCCCACCCCGCGTCTGCATCACCCTCCGAACTCCCCAAACCTCTTGCTGCTTCTCCCCCTGTGAAACTTCCCAAACCCTTTGCTGTTTTTTTCCCTTTGTTTTTGGTGTTCACTGGTTGCTTAAATCTCTCTCTAGCCCTTCTTTACACTTCTCTGCTGCCCCTCCCCTACCGAAAATCACCATCACGCTGCTCCATTGTCCTTACCCTGCAGGGCTTCAGAGTCGCTCGCTGCTTCCAGCCGCACTCTCCTCTCATCAGTTGCCACTAATCATTCCCCCCCCTCCTGTTCCTTGATCCAGCACAAATTAAGTCATTAACTTTCTTTTATACCGTTACATTGCATAAGTTCACTTATATTCACATTTTACTTGTAATTATAACACCCCATTGGTTGCTTCCACTTTTCTAATATACTTTGTATTTGCATTGATACCATTGTGTTACATTGTGTATAAGGCCACCAACCACTTAATACATTCTATCTAAGATTGTTGACCATTTTATATAGAAGCTACCATTTTATTTTGCATTTCTTTTTGATACGCTTATTGACTGTACTGTACCCCATTGTGCTGAACCCCACTTACTGTACCCCACTGTTAGAACTCCCTACACTGTTCAATAAGAAGAACCCCCCCATCATTGTCTATTGTAAACACCCTATACACCCCATCCCATCGTATTTCATTGTTAAATTCCCACCACTTCCTTTTTCCTTTAATAAAGAAATTAATTGGCACCCCACCTGTGTGGTAATTGCTCCCCAAGATCCCATATACCTGCAGGCAGGGACAAGGGGTTTTTGAAAAAGCCCTGGTTGGGACTATTTAGTTGGTCCTGCTTTGAGCAGGGGGTTAGACTAGATGACCTTCTGAGGTCTCTTCCAGTCCTAACCTTTTATGATTCTACGATTCTATGACTTCTGGTAGCTGAAATATGAATCCATTATCTTCTCAATAGTCTATGGACCAGATCCTCAGATGCTGTAAATCAGTGTAGCTTCTAGCCTACAGTATCATCCAGTGTGGTACGTATAGACTGGCAGCATGTGTCCTTTATGACTTCAGGAATGTATTGGATATTTTTGCCAGTGCAACCCATGTAATTACGATCATACTCTAATTAGTAGTGAATGCAAGCTAATGCACCCCATACATAATGCAGCATTTGGTTGCATGTACAAATCTTAAAGAGTGAAATTAAGTTTGAATATTAACTTTAACTCTACCTCCTTGAATGTATTCATTATAGGTGGTTTTAATTATGTGATCACATACTATTTTTCTAATAATCAGTATACACTTATCTAAATAACCCTATTAATAAATTGAATGTATTAGAAAGAGTGCCTGTGAAACATTAAGATCTTAGTTACACTGCTGGAAATCCATTTACCTCAGTAGAGATATTTTGAATTTAAACCAGCATTTCTGAGAAGAAAAGCTGGTTCTGTCTTTATTGAAATGACCTGGTTATACCTCCAGCACGAGACGATAACGTTCTATTGCTTATCTGCAGGAATGGCAATGGAGGGTGTTCTGTTTCTTTTATATTTACAAACACGGGAACATTTTATTTGTAGCCACCACCTAAATTATTTAAATCGTAAGAAAAAATGTACTGGCATTTTATTTGGAGTAAATTTAAAATTGGTGGTTCACCTTTCTTCCTTATTCTGATAGACTTGGCCAGGGGTAGGCAACCTATGGCACGCGTGCCGAAGGCAGCATGCAAGCTGATTTTCAGTGGCACTCACACTGCCCAGGTCCTGGCCACCAGTCCAGGGGGCTCTGCATTTTAATTTAATTTTAAATGAAGCTTCTTAAACATTTTGAAAACCTTATTTACTTCACATACAACAATAGTTTAGTTCTATATTATAGACTTATAGAAAGAGACCTTCTAAAAGCGTTAAAATGCATTACTGGCACGCGAACCCTTAATTCAGAGTGAATAAATGAAGACTCGGCACAGCATTTCTGAAAGGTTGTCAACCCCTGGACTAGGCAGAGTCTACTTCCTTTATTTCATTATGTAAGCTTTCAGCATAGCAACTATTTATTATTATAATGATTCACAATCTACGGTATACTCAGGGTCTTGGAAGGGAAAGGTGTTTGTGAGGAGGAGGGGAAATAAAAAGGCTAATTGAAGGCCCTGTACAATAGTGAATACAACAGCTCAATTCTTCAGACGATATAATTAATTCAATTTCAGGAGTCTGCAATTACTTAGGTTTCATAAAGGTATTAGGCTGCATCTCAGCCATAATGTATTTTTATCAGTGTCTCAGCATAGCAGTGTTCATGCGGGGGAAGCAAGTGGAAAGCTCCAAACTGCCATTTCCGTGCATTTCTAGGTCTTTATCCATCACCAACAGATGAGTCTATAGTTTGTAGATCCCCCAAATTGTTCAGCCCACTTAAGATTGTTATTCAGCTGAGAAGCACTATTCTTTGATTTATAAACTCAGTAATAGTCTGATTTGAGATAACAGAAACCAATTAAGTAATGAGAGACTGGGGATTATTTACTTGTATTTTCTGTCAGAAGGCATGGTTGTTGAAATGATATGCATCTGACAATGTAGTGTTATTTCTGTTGACAAAATTCAGAATGTCTTCAATATGGCAAAAAGCATATTTTAAATCTCCTGGAGACTGAGGAGTTACTGATGGGCATTGTGCACCTCTTCCCTGGTGATGTGAGGAAGGGATGAGCTACGTCCATCGGTAAGTCTCCAGCTTCCAACTAGATTTCAAATATAACTGTCGCAGAGTGTGTGTATGTATGTGTGTGTGTGTGTGTGTCACTTGGCCTGTAGTGAAGATGAGTCCTTGACCTCTCAACCCCCATGCACTAATAGTCATCAGTTAAAGCCTCCCAGCATTTAAACCATAACTTTCTGTCAGAAATATACTAATTTGATGAGGGGTACCCTTTTTGTTGTGTTATTGTGGAAACTTCTAAGAAAAATAGAAATGTCAAACAACCCAAGCCTGAGTCTCCAAAGAAACGTTAGGCAAAGTTAACCTAGCGGTTTCTCACACATAACTTTGCAGTTGTGAAGAACTTCCTAACTACCAAATTTGATCTTTAATTTCAAGTTATACATGAGCTCTCTGAAGATATGGGAGACATCAAAGCTTGTTTGACCTACCTACATAACAAACCAAGAAAAACTGCCATAGAGCTGAAGAAGGTTAAAATGCAGAATGTTTCTTTAAGGCAAAGGCTATCTAGTCTTCAGGAGAAACCAGAAGATATTGAAAACAGATAATACAATTTACGGTTCCTGGGGGTCCCTGAAGGGCTGGAAGGGGGGAAAAAAACAACCACCATGATCAGCTTTCCCCAAAACACACTCTCTGAGATACTGGGATTGGATTCCAGCTTGCCTACCCTGGAAATGGAAAGGGTTCGTCAAGTGGCTGGGGTCAGAAGGAGCAAGAACAATGATAACTCCAAACCCATCATCTTTAAATTGCTGAAATTTAATGACAAAGTTAAGCTCATGTCTGCTGCTTGGCAAATTGAACTCTTCAATATAAGGCTTTTAAATTTTCTTTGTATCCAGACTTCTCTGTAAATTTAAGCAAGACAAGAGCAGCATTAAATGACATCAAACGAGCCCTCAGGGGATCAGATATTAAATACAGCCTTAAATATCCTGCAATCCTCATAATGAAGCTGACAGTCTCTGTGAAATATTTCAATACCCCATCGAATGCTTGGCAAGCACTACAGGAATTGAGTCCAAATCTGACTAGGAGTAAGAGCGTGATCCTCTCATAAAGGAAAAGAAAATAGAGAGTATAAACCCTGAAGAAAAGGATTAGGAAAACTAGGCAACTCATCCACAAATCTATTTGTCATATTTGATAGTGTTATAGGGTACAATTAGACAAGCTATTTAGTATAGCTTGATAATCAGTACTTTCAATATATTGATTAGCCAATATATAAGTATATCCATATATTCATGTCAATATTACCTCCTTATTTCTACTTATATTTATAGTGATATATATCTGTTTATGTTCATAATATATACACAAGGTTAATATATTTATAACTATTTACTTGTGTGGTATTTGTGACTACATGCATCACTTTAAATGGGTATCTGCATATTTATTTTTACGTTTCTACCCATACTTAACATTTATATATTTATATCATTTATGTCACTTTATGTTTGCCATTTCATTAGTTTACTGGTATAAATATTGATATATCATATGCATATTTGCAATTATATACTATTACTTATCCATTAATATCTATGAAGCAATAGCTTTTCATTTACTGATGTACCTTGGCATATGTAGGTAATTTGGTAAATATATGTATATTTCTGACAGACTCCTAATTAATTCATATTATGTGCGTGGGGTGGGTTCAGACATATACCATTTTGGATCTGAACATTCCAGTCTTGGAAATCTGGGATATTAAAGATAAGATGGTGTATAATATCAGAGGGGTAGCCGTGTTAGTCTAGATCTGTAAAAGCAGCAAAGAATCCTGTGGCACCTTATAGACTAACAGACGTTTTGGAGCATGAGCTTTTGTGGGGAATACCCACTTCGTCGGATACATCCGACGAAGTGGGTATTCACCCACGAAAGCTCATGTTCCAAAACGTCTGTTAGTCAAGATGGTGTATGTTTTCATTTGGTTTGGGGTTTGTTAGCCTGTAGAGGCTCTTGGAGACTGTCAAAATTAACAGTGCCAATTAACAGCTAAACCACCATGGATTTTTCATGAACTCTTTTAAGTTTTGCTCCTGGAACATATTTCTTAATGAGTCCCTCTAAGAGCATCAAAACTTTGAGGCACTTAAAATCAAATGAATGCCATATAGCTTTCCTCCAGAAGACCCATTTAAAGAATGAAGATTCAGACAAAACTATGGATGGGATGTAAATGTCACACCTCTTTCAACTCAAGAAGCAGGGGAGTAGCAACAGTAATCCACAAAAGCCTAACTTTTCAATTTATTCTGTCATCAGATCCAGAGACCGTATACAACATAATTGAAGGCATTTTCAATATTAAGAGATTAAGTCAGGCGAGTGTAGATAATCATAGTGGTGGGAACACCTTTTATTGCAGAAATAATGGACGTTATTTCCAACAAAGCTGATATTCCCGTGGTACCTGGAAGAGATTGGAAAGTTGTCATGGATAATATTATAGACAAATCTCAGTGTTCTAGGCAAAAACCTCAGACCTTTGCAAACTATCTGTTATCCCTACTGAAGGAGTTTGGATGAGTGGACTTTGGAGACTAAAGCATCCTAGGAAGTATGATTTCACATATTGGTTCATGCCTCCTAGTCCAGATTAATTGCATTTTATGTTATCTAAAATGGTAGCTCCTGCATGTCTGGAGATAGAAGTTGGTAATATCATCATCTCTGATCATGCTCCAGTTTCTCTTCATATAGATACTGGTCATAGTACTACAAGATTATTAAGATGGAAGTTGAACACACATCTGCTTAGAGACTCTACATGTCTTTAGTTGCCAACTTCTAGAAGGAAAATACAAATAGCTTCTCCTCTACTACAACTTTATGGGAAGCATTGAGGGCTACTTTAAGGGGAGAATGCATAAAATTAGTATCTGAAAAGAAGAAAGAAAAGAATGAATTACTTAATCCTTTAACGGAGGTTGTTGATAAGTTTGGAGTGGGGGAAGAAGAGATGACTCATAGCTGCTGATACCAGGGAGACACAATGTAAAGGTGTAGAGGCACGTGACCGCTCCATGTGTCACCTCTGGGAGGAAACTTCCAGACCCATCACCCAATCCTGCTGGCTCCTAGGGGGCTGGGGCCACAAGAGTGGGGAGCATGTGCCTCTGGGCCAGGGCTGTGGAGACTCACAGCACCTTGCTAGATTTACCTGTGTGTGCAGGGGGGGATCTTTATCCTTCTCCCACTGAGCTTTCCCCCTGACCCCGACTGTTTCCAGCTCACTTGGTCCCTCTCCCTGGCTTGGATGGGGAGTGGAGAGGGCGGGACACAGAGCTGCTTCTCACGCAGGCTGAGGGTAGCCATTTCATGGGTGCTGCCTCTGTGCAGTGCGGTGGTTCCCTAAGAGAAAGTCCAGCTAGGGAGGTGGCAGAGTCCCACTCTTTCTTCTCCCTGCTCAGGCTCGGCTGCAAGGGACAGGGGCCAAGTAAGGTCGCCAACTTTCATTTTGTAAATATGCATCCTGACTTCCACAATAAGCCAAAAATCAAGCTAGTCCCATTTCAAAACAAAGCCAATCCCTAAGAACCACACACTGTATGTAACTAGATCCCCCTGGCATGCAGTCTGGGACTGTTGTGGGCCTGCTGTGCACCCCCAACTCTCTGCCCCCCATGCCTCTGCTTGCCCCTGCTTCCCTCCCCCACCCCCATTGCTCCTCCTTGTCAGGAGCTGATTAAAAAAAAATAAAGAAGAAGCAACAAGCCAATTAAGCCAAAAACAAGCACAATTTCTGATTCCTCAGCACATTTCCAGCTCACTCAGCCCCACTTCCCACAGCCGAACTGGGAGCAGAGGGGCTGGGTTGCCGCGGCTCCCATACTGCCTTTTGTGGGCAGCCGCCATGATGCACAGAGGCAACAATCTGGAGTGGCTACCCTGATATGATAAGCAGCTCCATCCTACCCCTTCCACTCCCTGCCTGGGCCTGGCTGCCATGGAGAGGGGCCAAAGGAGCTGGAAATATGCTGGGGGTGGGAGGTGCAGCAGGAGAAGTAAAGAGCTTTCTTCTCCACCCCACCGGTAGGCTGAGCAGAGCAAGTCCTGCAAGGGCAACTTGACTCTCACAAAAATATGGGGGGCACCTGACCGTGGTGACCCCCCATGAAGCATAGCCTCTGAGGGAAGCATAAGAACTCTCAGAATAATGAGCTGCTGCACTCTGTCATTACTTCTAAATACAGATACAATGAGTGCATGTCCACCCATATTGAATTCACGCTTAATAGAGTAAAAAAGAGGCATTATGAATGGGAAGATAAAGCGGGCAAACTCCTGGTGAGGAAAGCTAAAATGACTTAATCCAATAACACTTTATCTTCTTTTGTATAGAACAATGGTCTTTTGGTACTAGAACTTGATAAAAAATAACAATTTAAAGACTTTTATGAATTCCTTTACACAACTTATGGTGAGTTGAATTCCAATCTATTTGAGCAATTCATGGAGGGATTACACCTAAATACATTGTCACTACCTCAGACAGATTATATGGAGAAAGATATCTCTCTTGGCTCACTCAGCGTTGGCAAAGCAGCTGGATGCAGTGGCTTTCCAGAAGAATTTTATAAGACATTTATCAATCAATTAGTACTAATATCATCAGAAGCCTATAAAGAAATATTTACAAAATAAATAATGCCATGGGACATGAGGAATACAATAAATTACTCTAATTCTAAAAAAAAGATAAGATGATTTTCAGTGTGGCAATTAAGACCCCATCTCTCTGTTGAACACATTATAAAATTCTGACAAAGATTCTTGTTTCATTTTTAAACACCATTTAAACACCATTTCTGACCAAGATTTAAACACCATTCTGACAAAGATTTAAACACCATTCTGACAAAGATTCTTGCTTCACTTTTAAACACCATTTAAACACCATTTCTCCATCAATCATTCATATAGACCAGATGTGTTTTATATGCAGCAGATTAGCAGCGGAAAATTCTCCACTTAACCGCCAGGAATAAACAACTGATGCTCCAGCTGTTATAGTATCATGGGACGCTGAAAAGTTCTTAATTTTAAGTGGAATGGTCATATCTACAAACAATCCTGAGAAAATTGGGATTTGGACCTAAATTTCTTTCCTGGATTGATATTATTTACAAGGATCCCTTGCCTCTGTTCTGACAAATGATGTTATCTCCTCCACATTTTAAGGAGCACTTCAGGGATGCCCTCTATTCCCTCTACTATTTGATATAGCCATGGATTCTCTAGCAGAGTATATCAGGCAGACACCATCCATTGAAGTAATTACCATTTGGGACAAAGAGTACAAGAATAGTCCATATGCGGATGATATTCTGTTCACTCTCAAAAATTCTTCCTTTTCGATTCCACTGCTACTATCAGCAATAAATTACTTTGAAGAGCTATCAGAATTCCAGACAAACTAAAACAAGTCTCAAGTGATGGATATTTCTCATAGACTAAATCCATCTCAAACACAATCATTCTCCTTTCGTTCGTACAAAGGATAATGTACATAGACATCAGGATTTGCTCTGATTTATCAAAGATAGTCACTGCAGACATGGATGTCATACTGAGACAAGTAACAAAAAACATGAAGAAATGGCATTCACTACCAATATCTTTATTGGGAAGGGTGGAAGCTATTAAAATGAATGTAGGACCAAGATCAATGTACATGTTTAGATTAATTCCACAGAAATTTCTTGCTTCAATTTTCACAAGAATAAATACAGTTGAACAACAATTCTTAGATAATACATAGTCACAATGGATATGCCACAAGATACTTAATAAATAGTGGGCAAATGGAGAGGTGGGAGAGTGGGATTACCTGAATTATATCACCTGGCTTTTCAATTTAATTGTTTTAATAAGATGGTTATGTCCCTCCAACGCTTCCCAAGGTCCAGTGTGCCTTGAGATTGAAAAAAAAATGATTCACACTTTTGACTCTCTTTTTCTGCACTTACATTCTTAGAACAGTTGTCTGCACCTTTAAGGGAAAACACAATATTTACCTGCTCTTAAACTGTTCATTGGAAAATCAAGTCCGTTATCACATCTGATCTCACCAACTCTCTTTCCACACCAATCTGAAATAATGCCTGATTTAAATTGGTTAACACAAATCCACCTAGCTAACCAAGGGCATAATAACCGTATAAGATATCAGTGAACAGATCATTTTAGCTTCTGTCACATATCTTCATGATAAATACCAGCCACAACGGAGCAAGATGCTTTCTACAATACCCTTTGACTCAAAATTACAAAGGAGCTGGGAAATTGTTGGCAGGCGACAAATAACACCACACTTGAAGTGCAACTTAAAAAGTATGTTAGCCAAAAACATCTTGTTGGTAACACATTCAAATGGCTGAACTCCTTGATTTATCCTGCTGACCACACCATAAAAGAAAAATAGGAGAAGGAGCTAACATTTCCATTTCCTCTGACCGTTGGGAAAATACCTTGTGTAACAGTTGTCTGTTTTTGCATTTCTTTCAGGACAAAATTCCAAATAGTTATTATCTGTCTCCTGAGCAGCTGCATAAAGCTGGAATTGCCCCATATAGTAAATGTTGAAGATGGAACAGCTCCAGTGCAAACCTGTCTCATATAGTTTTTGATGATCAAAAACTATCTGAGACAGGTTTACGTTGGAGCTGTCCCATCTTATCAAAAACTATATCCACATTTTGGAATGAAGTGTGAGATGCTTTTTCTAAGGCATCCAAGCTACATCAACTCTCTGTGTTTTGGACTTTCTAGTAGATCTACTCTGTTCAAGTAATTCCAGGAAATGGACTGCTGCAGCATTTATTTTGGCCAAAAGAATCATTTTACAAAAAAAAATCTAATATTCCCCTTACATTCTTTGACTGGCTAACTAAGGCCTGGTCTACACTACACGTTTATACCGAATTTAGCAGCGTTTAACCCTGCACCCGTCCACACAACAAAGCCCTTTATATCGATATAAAGGGCTCTTAAAGCTGATTTCTGTACTCCTCCCCAACGAGGGGAGTAGCACTGAAATCAGTATTGCTATGTCAGATTAGGGTTAGTGTGGCCGCAATTTGATGGTATTGGCCTCCGGGCGGTATCCCACAGTGCACCATTGTGACCACTCTGGAAAGCAATCTGAACTCAGATGCACTGGCCAGGTAGACAGGAAAAGCCCCGTGAACTTTTGAATTTCATTTCCTGTTTGCCCAGCGTGGAGCTCTGATCAGCACGGGTGGCGATGCAGTCCCAAATCCAAAAAGAGCTCCAGCATGGACCGTACAGAAGATACTGGATCTGATTGCTGTATTGGGAGACAAATCTGTTCTATCAGAGCTCCGTTCCAGAAGACGAAATGCCAAAGCATTTGAAAAAATCTCCAGGCTATGATAGACAGAGGCCACAGCAGGGACTCAACACAGTACTGTGTGACAAGCGTAACAGAAAGCCAAAGAATCAAATGGAAGCTCATGGTGGGAGGGAGGGGGGAATGAAGACTCGAGCTCCCACAGTTCCTGCAGTCTCCGAAAAGCATTTGCATTCTTGGCTGAGCTCCCAATGCCTGAAGGGTCAAAAACATTGTCGCCAGTGGTTCAGGGAATATGTTGTCAATTTACCCCCACTTCCTCCCCTCAAAAAAAAGAGAAAAAAATCATTTCTCCCCTCTTTTCAATGTCACCGTATGTCTACTGGATGCTGCTGGTAGACGAGGTGCTGCAGCGCTAAACAGCAGCATCCTCTCCCCTCCCCTCCCGGGTGGCAGATGGTATGGTACAATATGACTGATAGCTGTCCTTGTCATCATTCTGTGAGTGCTCCTGGCTGGCCTCAGTGAGGTCAGCCAGGGGCACCTGGGCAAAAATGGGAATGACTCCCGTCATTCCCTTCTTTAAGCTCTGTGTCCTGGAGATTCAGTCCTGGCAGATGGTGCAATAGGGCTGGTAACCGTCCTCATCATAGCAGCTGGAGGCTGAGCTCCTCTCCCACCCCTCTTTCATGTCTAATGGAGATTCCAGACTATCATAGCAGCGGGAGGCTGTGCTCCTCTCCCCCCACCACCCTTTAATGAGTAATGGAGACGTCCTGCCTGGAATATCATAGCAGCTGGAGGCTGCTTTCCCCCTCATTTTATCTCACTAAAAAGTCAGTGTTTCTTATTCCTGCATTGTTTATTACTTCATCACACAAATGGGGGGATAACTGCCACGGTAGCCCAGGAGGGGTGTGGGAGGAGGGAAGCAATGGGGGGGGTTGTTGCAGGGGCGCCCCCTAGAATGGCATGCAGCTCATCATTTCTGCGAGATATCTGGGGCTCTAACCCAGAGCGGCTGTGCTCTCTGGTTCTTTAGTAGACTTGCCCCATATTCTAGGCAGGACTGATTTTATTTTTAGACAAAACATAAAGAAGGGAATGACCTGGGAAGTAATTCCCATTTTTGTCCATGCACCCCTGGCTGACCGCAGCAAGGCCAGCCAGGAGCACCCATGACAGCAGCAGATGGTACAATATGACTGGTAACTGTCATCGCCAATTTCCAAAGCAGCAGACGGTGCAATAGGGCTGGTAACCATCTCTGGTAACTTGCAAAGGCAAATGAATGCTGCTGTGTAGCACTGCAGTATCGCATCTGTCAGCAGCTTCCAGTACACATATGGTGAGAGTGAAAAAAGGCTAAACAGGTTCCATGGTTACCATGCTATAGTGTCTGCCAGGGCAATCCAGAGAAAAAGGGCGTGAAATTATTGTCTGCCGTTGCTTTCAAGGAGGAAGGACTGAGTGACGACATTTACCCAGAATCACCCGCAACAATGTTTTCGCTCCATCATGCATTGTGATCTCAACCCAGAATTCCAATGCGGGGGAGAGACTGCAGGAACTATGGGATAGCTATGGGATAGCTACCCACAGTGCAATGCTCCGGAAATTGACACTAGCCTCGGAACATGAACGCACACTGCCAAATTAATGTGCTTAGTGTGGCCATGTGCAATTGACTTTATACAATCTGTTTTAAAAAAACGGTTTCTGTAAAATTGGAATAATCCCGTAGTGTAGACATATCCTAAGCTAACCAACACTGCCCCTGTGGGAAAAAACTGACAATCTATAGAGTCACAGGATCCACCTATGAAGACATTTGGTTTTTCTTTAGAGCATTCCTGATAGATTGGGTTTCTGATGCATCTCCTTTCTCGGAGGGGCTGGGGAATGCAGGGAGGTGGAGGCATTGTTTGAGAATTATTTATCTTATAACATTCAGGAGCATTTATCTACAGATATTTCATATTGTGTTATTTTTATTCTGTACTCTGGCTGTGTCTTCTTTGTCTTTGTATTTGAATATGTCTCTATGGATAGTTAAAACTTCTGAAAAATAAAATTAAAAAATAGATATTCTATATGTTAGAATTCTGCTACCTTCACCAGGGAGCAATAGTGAAGTTCTAAGGCTATAGAGGCAAGTACTCATAGTGTGTGCATTGCTCAGAGCTATTGGGGGGCATGGTGATTTGTTTGCTACCTGTTTCCCTGACCAATCTAAAACTCTTAAGCATGTGCTTAACTCCAAGCAGGAGACAATGACATATGGGATGTACTTGAGCTCTTTGTAGGATGAGCCTACATTTCTGACCCAGGAAGTGGTAGTTCAAGTTGTCAAGGGTTTATGTGATAGACAGGCACACCTTTTGTGCCATAGACTATTATGTCTCCCTTGGGAACAGCTTCCCCCCTGGACATGCAGGCATTTCAGTCTTCCTTGCAATGGAATG
This sequence comes from Gopherus evgoodei, assembly GCF_007399415.2. Lineage (NCBI taxonomy): Eukaryota > Metazoa > Chordata > Testudines > Testudinidae > Gopherus > Gopherus evgoodei. The sequence continues at coordinate 146,222,338 of NC_044323.1, forward strand.
ATACCAAAGCCATCTGCTAAGGAATCTGATTGGGCATCCTAAGACTAGCTTCATTCACAAGTGCGTTCAAGCCACTAAAGGGTTTTCCACTCAATTTCTGCATGCTGTTCAGTAAGTTCTATTTCTCATTAATGGAATTGCTGAACTGCAGTGGCAACAATTTAAAAATATGCACACACAAAACTGGCCAATTGCAATGAGGATTCAGATTTAATGCTTGATCTCAGACCGTGAGATAACTTTCACCTGGGTGAAGGGAAGTCCCATCACAGAAGGGTATTACTGAGAGAATAATCCATATTGAGAAGATGAAATGAGGAAGAAAATAACACAATAATAATTAATATCAGGATTGGGTTAAACTGATGGAGGTAATAGGTGCCCTTATCTGAAACAGTAGCAGCCTCCATCCAAAACACAGGCATATGTCACTGCCCAAAACAGAGGCGTTTGGCTGGGTACTCTTTAGTGAAGGTCTGTGTGTCTGTGAAAGAGGCAGAGAGAGGAATACTGCAAGGAAGCACCAGACACAGACAAAGAAGTACTTGTAGCATTTCCCTGAGAAAGAACTAGAAGAAAGCTTTGTGGTGACGGCTGCCTAGAAATAAGCTTGGAGCTGTGAGCAAAGCAATGGTCTCCTGTTTGACTCCTACTGTGCTCAGGAAACAGGACTTTGTATATTCTTTTTAAAGGAACACAACTGTATCAAAGATCTTTGATTCATCATTAATTTCTCTCCATATCTGAAACAACACACAGGCTGCTCAGTTTGGGCCAACCACTCAGGTTAAAAAGGGGTAACCCTAACAATCATCATGCTTCATGCTTATTTCTCCATTTATCTGCTTAAAAACTTCAAGCATTAACCACCAACCATTATGATGGCCAATGACTGAGAGAGGCTTTTTTTTTCTGATTTCCTGAGCCTAAATGCCATCTTAAAGAGCATGGTGGTGAAAGCTAGAGTAATTGATTAAAGTTAATATATATTCCTGCCTTTGATCTAAAGTTGTGAAAACTTAGGCACCGAAACTGAAAATGCTTGCAAGTGCACATAATTATGAATGTTTGTAGTCTCAATGGAATATGCATAAAATGACTTGTACAGAAGGGACAGCAGAATCAGGGCCTGAATTGATATGGAGCAAAGGGACATGGTTTGTTGTTTTAAATTGCATAATGGAACAGATGGCGTGATTTTCAGAAGTGCTGAGCACCTGCAGATCTCAGTGAAATGAATGATCATGGTGAGCACTCAGCTGAGGCGATGTGGGATATGGTGGTGGGGCATGTGGAATCATGTTTCCCCTCCCCACCTCCCATTTGCTACTTGGCTTGTACTGAACATGCTCACACTGACTGAGCATGCTCAGTAACACTGCTGAAGCTGGCTGCCCTCATACCCTCCCCCCCCACACACACACACTATTGTCAGGTATGGGTTGTCACGCAGCATCTCTGAAAATCAGGCCAAATGCCATTATTTCTTTCTTAAGTCATTGACATTCCCATATCTTGGAACTGCTAGTGAACACACTGCTCCTAGGGAACCTACAACTCTTGAGACTTCCATTGTAGACTAGCTTCCCAGAATGAGCTAATGTCCAGAGCCATTATAGAGCTTGAAAAGGTTCATTGGCAAATCTGAGTTCTGAGCAGAAAGCAGTCATGTGAAATTTTATTTAAGATTTTATTATTTTAATATTTACTGTAGATGGTCACATGATGCTTGTTAAATCATGTTTGACCTGTTTCTTTTAATTTCAATATTTATGAGGCAGATGTAGTCAGAATTTTTCAGTCAATTTTTTTCTGAGGCAATATGGGAAATTCTGCCATCAGAAAATACTGAAGATAAATGTTGTCATTTTCAGAGCAGCTCTAGTGAACATAGAAGCTGTTAGCTCCTTGAGGCAGGGGCCATCTTTTAGTTCTGTGTTTATAACGTGCCTGGCATAATGTGCTCTTGGCTTATGAACTGGGACTTCTGGACGCTCCTGCAGTAGAAATGATAAATGAGAAAATATTTGTTTTTAAATAAAATAAAATAAATGAGTAACATTTTCAAACCTGAGGGTGAAATCCTGGCCCGGTGAACTCAATGGAAGATTTGTCATTGGCTTCAGTGGGGCCAGGCTTTCAGCTAGATGACTAAAGTTAAACTCTGAAATCCATATTTAGGCAGCAAAATTCTGGGTGGCTGGATTCAGTGATGACAAGCTAGTTCCCTTTAACCTCAGTGGGAGGTGCAGAAGCCCACTGCCTCTAAGAATAAAGTCCTTTTTACTGAGGTGCCTAGATGTAGGAGCCTAACCTTAGACATCAGGTTTGAAATTTTTGGACTTTATGAATAGTTGTTTGTGAGTGGTATGAAAGGTAATTAGACGCAACTCCAATTGACATTCAATGAGAGTTGGGTGCCTAACTCACTTACGCACCTTTGAAAACCTGACTCATCCTTATTTGTCCAGCTTCTATTTATTGCCATTATTAATTCATGGTAGGATGATCACTGGGACTCACTCCTTCCAAGGAGAACATTCAAACTATCCTATGGCATTTCAGTGGTTCCCAGACTACTTTACAAAACCCTGCACTTCTTTATCCTTCAGATACCTTTAAGGTACACATTCAACTGCAAGTTTCTGTTACAAAGATTTAATTTTCTAAAGTTGTTTCTTGTAAAAAAAAAATCCACACCAGGAAGAGTCACTTCTGAGTGCTCAACACATCATCTGACTTCAGTATGGGCACATATACTAGAAGAACTTATCATAGAAAGCCAAATCCTGAGGTCTTTCCTCAGTTTTCATTCAAGGCTTGGATCCAGATCCCACTGAAGTTAATGGAAAGTCTTCAGTGGGATTTGGATCAGGTCTTCAGTACTTATTTAGGTAAGTGACAAACTGAAAATATCTGTGTATAATGCAAGGGTTATGTGCACTTTACTTGAAATATGAAACTAAAGGCTAATAAAAAAGAATCTATGTCCTAAAAAAGAGAATTGCAGTGGGCAGCAGTAGAGAGAGAGTTGACACAAGTCAATATCACAGGAAGAGCGTTCCCATTTCCCTTCTCACTAAAGAGAAATGGAGAAAGAAAGCAGCCAGGCCTTTGTATATGTTTTTCTTTCTGTGATTTTACAGATCATTAAGATGGAATAGTACCTTTAAATGGCACAAGCAGTAGGGGTTAAGAGAAGCTGGCTCATTGACGTTTCAATAATGATGTACTGGCACTGAGATCCTTAAAGAAATGGGTAAAGAGACAGTGGGGTGGTTGACCTCTTCTAAAAGCATGGCATGTGGCCTAAAGGGACTGTAAAAATAATTCTCTTGGGAGCCATGAAAGTTAGTGTCTAGGGATTAAAATAAATCTCTGCACCGAATGAAAATGTGAATACTTCTTTTCACTTGCATTTTTCACAGTCCATGCTATTATTAACCTTGTTGCATATTTTAACTTTAACATTTATTTTAATGACGTGCTATAAAATACTAACTACATGTAGAAAATTATAAGTAATTTCTTTGAAATGTGTTATATAAAGCTTGTTTGTAGGTTCAAAGGAACTGTAAAAAGCAATTAGCCAAACCTATATGTGATTATTACTTTTAGTTGTGATTTCTACTCCAGAAGTACCATAAGGCCTCAGGATCAGGGCCCGACTGTGCTTACAAACATATAGGCAGTTATAGGGTCCCGTGACTGTCTTTTTCTTTGTGCTACTTTACATTATTATTTTTTTCACAGAGTCTTGGGGCCCAATACTTTATGGGAGGGTAAATGTATAAATGTGTGCAGGGTAACAGAGAATTAAGCTCCTGGAATTGTTCTGATGCCAATAATACAAAGTCCTATTGAAATCAGTGAGAGAATTTTGCCTGATTGCCAAGATTTGGTCCAAAGAGAATGCAGGAGAGTCCGTTATAATAGTCAATGGAATTGTTCATGGGTGTAAAATTAAGCAAATTACTGAGGGCTTGTCTTCACTGCAGAGTTAACTTCATTTGTTACACAAGTGTTGCCCCTAACATCCCATCTATTTATAAAAACCATTAAAACCACCACCACATTTGAGTTAAATCCAGTGGGCTGGCCTACTTGGGAGATAGGTTACTGTTCAAGTTACTAGAGCTTGTCAGCTGCTGCCAGAATTATTCTGTGTGGTGACCCAAACACTTTGTGAAGCTCAGGTATTATTTTGCACTGTAACTGGAGAAGAAGTCAATGCCCTGGGATAGCAGGGGAAAAAAGAAGTTGGCATGGTGGCACTTGCCTGAAATACAAAACAGAAGATGGAATTTTGTCTGAATTATCAGAGTTACATCGGGAACCTGAAGCTGAACAGCTGTGACCCTTTATGAAGCAAGAGTTGATAGGAAAATGTGGTGTTGCATTTGTTTTTTCACTATAAACTGAAAAGATTGGAGTAAAATAATTCTCTCCAATATAAATTTAGTTGCACATTAAATACTAGAAGTGAGATTCTGTGCTGAGCCCCTAAGAGGAGCATCAAAGAACTCACAGTCGGGTTGTGGGCGGGGAGGGGTCTTTAAGCCACCTTTATGCCCTCCAGATCCTGGTCTGCTCTGTGGCCTCCAGCATAAATTAGACTCTTCAGGGAGCTCATCTAAATTATCATTTCATGTACCACAGGCTGGGTAATAACATGAGAGCCCTCCATATTTCTAAAATTAAATTGGCTCTCTATTAAGAGAACTATTTACAGAGGTGCTGCAACTACAGCTAGCATTCAAGCCATGTGCAGAGAGACGGCTTCCTGGTGCATCCTCCAAACTCTTCTCTCCTGCAACCTGTGTTCCTCCCTGCAAGTTCCAGGTGCCACAATTATTGTAGCTTTTCCCCAGCTGTCTGTAGATTGAAGCACTGCCTGAAATCTCCACACCATTGTGTGCTAAGGTCTCCCCCAATAAAGTTCTCCCAGCTCTAGCCCTGCCTCCTGGACTGTCCCCTACCCCAAGGCTTTTAAGGGGGTCTTTCAAAGATAGCATTACTGTTATCTTCCCACCAGGGCTTTTAGAGTTTCTTTACATAACTCTAGCCCTTTATGCTCAGTATAAGGAGGCCAGAATGGGGCGAGTATCAAGGGTTTTCAATATAGTTTAATATGTGTTTGACTCAGTGTTTCTCTTTAAAATAATGGTCAATATGGAAGTCCAGAGGTTGCAATAAAAAAACAGTTTCTTTCACTTAGAAAGATGCTACCAATTTGAAAACTATTCCCTATATTTAAAATGTGGGTTACTGTTAGAACTGGCAGTATCTCTTCAAAAAGAATAAACCTTTTAAGTGTGGCTGCTGTGATTAATTAATATATATTATACGTTTATTAAATATCCCAGAGCTATCATGTTAAATAGCTTGTATATATTTCTAGCATTCATTTATAATTAATCACACAGTAATTTTTTTTAAAATCACTTGGGGCTTGATCCAATGCACATTGACAACAGTGGGAGTCTTTCCATAGACTTCAGTATCCTTTGAATCTGGCCCTTGTAGGGAATTAATATTTCTGTAAGAGGTACATAGTTATTATACATTTAATTGTTATTTGCAATGATTTAGCAACCATATTTTCAATCAAATATGTTACGTTGGTAACAAAAGATGTAATTGAATTAAGCATATATATAAAAAAGTTAAAGCATGGCTGAATCTTGGTCACATTATCTCTTCAGCCTGCATTCACTTCATAAAATAAAGTTCCTTTTACATTGAATAAATAATTAAATACTGACTACTCTCTGCTCCAAGGCAGTGTTTGCTTTGGCACTGACTCAAATGTACTTACTGATATACAACAGAGAATTAACTATGGTCTCTATGTCTCCAACGTCCCCTACGGTAATTGAGCTTATGGACATATTATTGGGGAATATGGACATATGAAGAAAACCTTGGCTCCTCTGCAGACCCAAAGCCAATGTTGTGAGTGGTAAAAGCAAATCCCTATCCCCAGGCAGGGCCTGTAGGGGTAACAGAGCAGGTAAAAATGGAGCCATTGCAACAGCTACTGCAATGATTGCAATATCAGCCCTGCGATAGTCCTCCTTTAAGAGGTGGCAGAGCAGATAGTATCTTCATGTTACCTGACTGAGTGAGAAGAAAGGCTTCAACTCTTCATCCAGTCTCTCTAGACACTTGTTCATTTTTATTGGTCATCTCTGAATTCCCTCTACCTTGTCCATCTCCTTCTGATATTTTAATAATAAGCCACTTCTATTTTCCAATTGGCTCACGAAAAAACATAGATTTTTCTTACAGGTGTGCCTATGTCTTGCCTTTGCAAGGCTTTTAATAATCTTTTCTCACAGAACCAAGAACCTTCTTAACGTTAACAAATTCTAGACTGTGTCTGGTAATATTCATTTTTATTCTCAGTAGCTCATTTATTGAAGTGGGGTAGCTCACTCTGGGGTATCCTGGCCAAAAGCTTATCTGCTTTCTTAATTGTTCTAGTGATACTATTGCTCAGTAACTTAGTGTTCGATAGGCAGAGGGGTTATAAGTTGAAGTTTGTAGCTAGTATATTACTTTTTTTGTGCAGATAGATAGTAATGGTTGCATTATATTACTTCATTTCTCTGAATTTTTTGTCTTTCTCAAACATTCTTTCAGCTATTTTGATGGTTATTCTTCTACTGGAATTTTTGTCTCTTATAGCAGTGTTTCCCAAACTTGGGATGCCGCTTATGTGGGGAAAGCCCCTGGCAGGTCAGGCCGGTTTGTTTACCTGCCATGTCCGCAGGTCTGGCCGATCACGGCTCCCACTGGCTGCGATTCCCCGCTCCAGGCCAATGGGTGCTGCGAGAAGCGGCGCAGGCTGAGGGATGTACTGGCCATCACTTCCAGCAGCCCCCATTGGCCTGGAGCAGCGAACCATGGCCAGTGGGAGCTGTGATCCGCCAAACCTGCAGACGCAGCAGGTAAACAAACCGCCCTGGCCCACCAGTGACTTTCCCTATACAAGCAGCGTCTCAAGTTTGGGAAACGCTGTCTTATAGTATAAATAGAACTACTGTCCTCCCCAAGCATTCCTCCTTTCCCACACCCACATCCCGTGATCTTTGGGTGCATATTACACCTTTTTCTTAAGAGTGGGAAGGATATATTTTAGGGCTGTCAAACAATTAAAAAATTAATCATCCTGTTAAACAATAATAGAATACCATTGATTTAAATATTTTTGGATGTTTTCTACATTTCAAAGATTTTAATTACAACACAGAATACAAAGTGTACAGTGCTCACTTTTTATTTATTTTTTATTACAAATATTTGCACTCTAGAAAAAAACAGAAATAGTATTTTTCAATTCACCTAAGTACTGTAGTGCAATCTATTTATCATGAAAGTTGAACTTACAAATGTAAAATTATGTATAAAAGAAACTGCATTTTAAAATAAAACAATATAAAATTTTAGAGCCTGTAAATCCATTCAGTCCTAATTCTTGTTAAGCCAATCGCTCAGACAAACAAGTTTGTTTACATCTGCAGGAGATAATACTGCCCAGTTCTTGTTTATAATGTCACCTGACAGTGAGAACAGGCATTCTCATGGCACTGTTTTAGCTGGAATTGCAAGATATGTATATGCCAGATGCACTAAAGATTCATATGTCCCTTCATGTTTCAATCACCATTCCAGAAGACATGCATCCATGCTAATGACAGGTTCTGCTCGATAAGAATCCAAAGCAGTAGAGATTGACTCATGTTCATTTTCATTATCTCAGTCAGATGCCACCAGCACAAGCTTGATTTTCTTTTTTGGAGGTTCAGGTTCGGTAGTTTCCGCATTGGAGTATTGCTCTTTTAAGACTTCTGAAAGCATGGTCTACACCTCGTCCCTCTCAGATTTTGGAAGGCACTTCAGATTCTTAAATCTTGGGTCAAGTGCTGTAGAAATCTCACATTGGTACCTTCTTTGTGTTTTGTGAAATCTGAAGTGAAAGTGTTCTTAAAATGAACATGTGCTGGGTCATCATCCGAGACTGCTTTAACATGAAATATATGGCAGAATATGGGTAAAACAGAGCAGGGGACATACAATTCTCTCCCAAGAAGTTCAGTCACAAATTTAATTAACACATTTTTTTAACGAGCACCATCAGCATGGAAGCATGTCCTCTGGAACGATGACTGAAGCATGAAGGAGAATATGAATGTTTAGCATATCTGGCATATAAATACCTTGCAATGCTGGCTACAAAGGTGCCATGGAAATGCCTGTTCTCATTGTCTGGTGACATTGTGAATAAGAAGAGGGCAGCTTTATCTCCTGTAAATGTAAACAAACTTGTTTGTCTTAGTGATTGGATGACGAGAAGTAGGACTGAGTGGGCTTATAGGCTCTGAAGTTTTACATTGTTTTGTTTTTGAGTGCAGTTATGTAATAAAACAAAAAAAATCTACATTTGTAAGTTGCACTTTCACAACCAAGCGATTTCACTACAGTACTTGTATGAGGTAAATTGAAAAATACTGTCTTTTGTTTATCATTTTTACAGTGCAAATATTTGTAATCAAAAATAATATACACTTTGATTTCAATTACAACACAGAATACAATATATATGAAAAACATCCAAAATATTTAATACATTTCTGTTGTATTCTATTAACAGTGCAATTAAAACTGTGATTAAATGTGATTAAATGTTTGAGTTAATCGCGTGAGTTAACTGTGATTAATCGACAGCCCTAATATTTTTTTTTATTTCCTATTAATTCTCCATGTTGGATCTCTCTGTACCTAGGTCTGTAAAAGGATATGGTAGTAAAATATCTGTGCTGTTCCAAAGATGCTATCGGTGTTTGAATGAAATTGTTCTATCATTGTACATGAGATGATTACTAATGTTAACTCTGCTAGTTAAGAGTGGTTGTTTCCTATTTTCCTATCATTTCTGTCTATTTTGGGTGTACCTCAAGTACTGTCCTCTTTTTCTCAGATACTGCACAATTCTTTGTACTTAACTATTTCCTGTTCTTCATCCTTCCCCCTCACCCTTTGCTATCCTGATTTAAGGAGCTCTTATTCATCTCTCTAATCTTACCATTTTCTACTACTCCACTGAAAAACACACTAGACCTTGAGTTTCCAGCCTGCTTCCCAGGCCAAGGAAGTTCTTACACATTTGGCAAAGATTTGTTTAAATATCCAAACTCAACTGAACCTCCAAGACTTTTGAGATTTTCCCATTGTTTACCATAGCACAGCTCCATGTCGAATCAACATCTATGCATCTGCATTAGCAAGAGTGAGATTTTCAAACTACAAAACCTTATGGCAGCTGGACAAGATGAAGACAGATGTTTGGGCTTGAAAACTAGCATGGAAGCCAACTAAGAAGTCCCATCCCAACCCCATATTTCTTCTCTAGCCTGGGATAAATGCTATGAGCTGGGCCATGTGTCATCACAAAGTGAGAGGGGGAGTTAAGAAGAGGATGTAGGAAATCTGTCCTGTTTGTTTCCCATTTAAACCAACTCCCTTCTGATAAATATCACAAGAGACAAGCAGTGGGGGATATAACTTGCCTTGCCTAGTTGAACTCTTGGTCAAGGTAAATTAGGATGATCCTGAAGCCTTAAAATATCTGAAAGCAAAAACTGTGCTTGAAGAGAAAGCAATTTTGTGAATCTTGTCCAGTATCATTTCCAATACAGTCAAAAATAGAGGCAGAACTTCAGCATTTACAGGACACTAGAATTATATCCAACTTTAATTGGAGTACATCCCAGTAACAAAGAAGAATGGGTCTGTCTATATCTGTGATGAGTTGTCTTTCCATTTACCAAATATTGCATGTAGATCAGTATCCTTTTCCTAGAACATTTATTTGTCTCATTAACTGGTAGCAAACATTTCTCCAAGATTGACCGAGCCCAAGCCCACCCACAAATGCAGATTGTAAGAAATACCACCTCACAATTAATGCACACAATAACCTATTTCAATATAACAGATAAATGTTTGGAACAGTGGCCACGCTGGCTATTTGGCAGAGAGCATGGACAAGGTATTAAAAGGCATTTCTAGTACTCAGTGCCACTTGGACAATATACTGGTCACAGTAGCTTGTGATGAGTAAAACCCTGAGACCTTCTAAAAGTACATGTGAGTCTGTCCAAGTATGATCTTACAGCAAACAAGAAGAAATGTGTGTTTTTTCCAAAGATTCATTTGCATATTGTGGTCATTCTATTGATAAAGATCATTTGCATAAATCACAAGAGACAATTAAGACAACCCAACCTTTTGGGTCACAATTACATTCCTTTCTGGAGATGGTGAGTTACTGCTATATATTATTACCTAACAAAGATAGCACTATAGTCTCTAAATGAACTGTTACACAATGTATACAGTGTTGCTGTAGCTGTATTTGTCCCAGGTTATTTGGAACTCATTCGTGTTGTGTCATTTCTGTATGGTCTTAATGTTGTGTAGCAAGTGAAAGCAAAATACTATCTCCATTCATAATTAGAGTTCCTGTCCCCAAGAGAATTTAAAATGGAAAACACACACATTATGAAATATTTTTTTAAAAATTTAAAATGAAGGATATTGAATCTGGTATTTCAAACTGTTCGCAGGGAAAAAAAACTTTCAGCACACACACCCTTTCTCAGACACACACATTTTTTGTTAATCTAATTTAATCTAATCTAACCTAATCTAATCTATCATTTTGTTTGTATGAGTATACCCTGTCGCTATCAGTTGTGCATCTAAGAAATCATCCAGAGAGATTCAGGAGGGGAACAAGCTTTACTCCGGTATTTGCTAGTTTCTAAGAGAGAACTGCACCACAGTTAACAACAAATATGTCTGCTCATTCTAACGGCTATGCATACAATTAAATAGAACTTTTACACCCATCTGTAATAGTGCCATCTGGAGATTCCCTATAGCATTACACTCCGCACATTGATTATTGGCTCACATTCTCTGCTATACCAAGGAGCAGCTCAGTGCAGTGAAGAAGGGTGGAAGAACAGTCAGGGAGCCATTTAAGACTTATTCTTAGGTCAGAGCTATACCACATTGATTCCTGGCACAAGATAGAGCAGAGTGGGCAAACTATGGCCTGCAGGCCACATCCAGTCCGTGGGACACTCCTGCCTGGCCCCTGAGCTCCTGGCCCAGGAGGCTAGTCCCTGGCTCCTCCCGCACTGTCCTCCCTGCCCCGTAGCCTCAGCAGTGCAGTTGCAGAGCCATGGCCTGACCCACTGCTCTGGGCAGCGTGGCTGTAGCGCCACCAGTGCTCCAGGCAGTGTGGTAAGGGGGCAGGGAGTGGGGGGATGGGGTTGATAGAGGGCAGGGGAGTTGTGGGGAGGGTTGTCAGGTGGAGGGGGTGTGGATGGGGGTTGGGGCAGTCAGAGGGTGGGGAACAGGGGGGCTGGATGGAATAGGGTTTCTGGGGGCAAGTCAGGAATGAGAGGGGGGTTGGATGGGGCAGAAGGAGGCAGTTAGGGGTGGGAAGTCTGGGGGTGGTCAGGGGACAGGGAGCAGGGAGTGGTGGATGGAGTAGGAGTCCTGGGGGGGCCATCAGGAGATGGGTGGGTTGGATGAGGCAGAAGTCCCAGGGGAGCCATCAGGGGGCAAAAAGCATAGGGGGGTGTATAGGAGGTGGGGTCTGGGCCACGCCTGGCTGTTTGGGGATGCACAGCCTCCCCTAACCGGCCCTCCATACAATTTTGGAAACTCGATGTGGCCCTCAGGCCAAAAAGTTTGCCCACCCATGGGATGGAGCAATCTAGGGCCTTTCCAGCTCTGCAAACTGGCTACAATCCCTAAGGACCACAGTTGCAGAAATTAAACTGTTGTGCTAATTTCCTAATCTTTTCTTTGTAAATCAATATACTGCATCTCTATAGAGGCAGCCTCACCAAAATATGTTTATATACATCTCTCAACAAACAGTAGCAACTAAACTATGACCACCAGTGTTATTTATATGCTAACTTGTGAAGCAACTGAGTTGTGACAACACTGCATTTTAAATGAGCCAATTTTAAAATAACTAATGCCATTAACACTTCTCAGAAATACTGTAATTCTCTAGCCCTCTACGAAATGCATCTTTGCACTGTTTCAGGCAATCTGTCATCTGGGGGAAAAGGAATTTCTAGGAAGCAGAATGGATGAGAGAAGAAAATTTAAGGGGAAGAAGCACCTACAGTGAAGACAGGCACATAAAAGATGACAACCCTCTCTGGGTTGATTTTACAGATGTCTTTGCAGCAGGCCATAGCTGAAACACAAAAAGAGCTGTGCAAAGTGCATAAGAGATAGGCAGATCATCTCTGAACCCTGCTACTTCAGCCCTTCTTGATAGATCCAGGATTAGTTGCCAGTAGAAATAGAAGGTCCCTAAACTGATTAACAGAAATAATATTGACAGTATAACAGTAATCTCTGGCATCAGTAGAGACTGGTTCCTGCCATCTAACAGGGATTATAACCCATTCTTGAAGCACATCGTGTGATGAGGACCAATAAAGATATTTTCTTTTTACGCAGCTCTAGGCACCAGAAAAGTAAGCACGTGCTTGGGGCAGCCCATTTGCAGGGGCGGCAGGAATCCAGTACTGGAGCTGAGAGCCAACAGGGGGCCCTGGGAGCTATAGTTCCTTGGTTAGCTCCCTGCCTACGGAGCCAGCCCTGGCGAAAGGAAAGAACTACATTTCCCAGCATTCCCTTGGCCACTACCAACTGGAAAGAAAGGAGAGGGACCTCATGCTCCAGCCTGCTGTGAGTGGAGAGCTGCACTGTGAAGGGTAGAGGTGCCATATTTTAACATTCAAAAAACAAGACACTCCGGGGGAGGGAGGGTAGCCCCACCCTGCCACCATCCACTCTCTCCCTGTTCCCTTATCACCCCCTCCCAGGATCCCACCCCCTATCTAAGTGCTGCTGCTCCTTGTCCCCTGATTGCCCCTCCCGAGACCCCTGCCCCTAACTGCCCCCCAGGACCCCACCCCCTATCTAAGCCTCGCTGCTCCTTGTCCCCTGATTGCCCCTCCCGAGACCCCTGCCCCTAACTGCCCCCCAGGACCCCACCCCCTATCTAAGCCTCCCTTCTCCTTGTTCCCAGCTGCCCCCTCCTGAGACCCCCCTCAGCTTCCCCCCTAGGACCCCAACCCCTACCTGTCCCCTGACAAACCTCTGGGACTCCCATGCCTATCCAACCGCTGCCTGTCCCCTGACTGCCCCCCCCCGAACCTCTGACCTATCTAACCCCCCTTCTCTCTGCCCCTGACTGCCCCCGAACCTCCACCCCATCCAACCCCCCTGCTCCCTGTCCCTTGACTGCCCCCCCCCGAACCCTCTACCCCTTCTCCAACCCCCCAGCCCCCTTACCGTGCCACTCAGAGCAGGCTGTCTGGCTCCGTGGAGTACCAGACACGCTGCTGCATACATGCTGCCATGCTCCCCCGCGGAGCCCACAGCCCCCCACACACACACCCAGCACCTGCCTTCCAGATTTGAACACCTCAAAATTCAGCAGTGCTCAAGCTCAGTTTGGGCAGCTGTTACTTCATTTCTCCCATGTCAAATATACTGATCCACTGTAACTTGCTGTAAAAAAAAAGTAGGATAAAATTGAGCAAGAAATGCTTCCCAGTGGTTATTAGGACTGGGATTGCTATTTTCAACAGCCAGTGCCTTTGTCTGTTTGTTTGTTTAAAAGGAAGACAGTGATATTGCACTGGCAAATTCCCCATAGAAAGAGTGGAACAAAAGAATAATAAAGGCACCTCAACTTTTTCTCATTTATGGAGGACAGTCTTATAATATGCATCCAGATATCCTCCAGTCACACAAGCTGAAAATTGTTCCACTTTACTACAGCTCTGTAACCATATGGGAACCAATCCTGTCTATGTTCTGTGTACATCCAAAATTCCTGCTGAATGACCTGCCCTGGGAGCGAGTTACCGGTGACCCAGGGCTGCGGCAGAAGGAGGGTGTAGGTGGTGGTGCGGGGGGAGACCAGGGCTGGGGCGGCAGGAGGTGTGGGGGGGGGGCAGCACAGGGCTAGGGTAGCAGGGGGTTGCGGCGAGGAGCCCAGGGATGGGACGAGGGACAGCCAACATTTTTTTTGCTTGGGGTGGCAAAAAATCTAGAGCCTGTCCCGTACATCAGCAGACAATTTGGCCAAACATATTCAATTCTTTCTGGTACAAAGATCTGTTTTGGATGATCTGTCTAGGTCCTTTTGTTATAATCAAGGTATAGCCTTTCTTGGTTAATTGCCTTTCTTTATTAACATTTCCCTTTGGGATAGAAACTACCTCCATTTTATAAGAAAAGGTAAGATCTGACTCTCATTTCACTGAGTAGTAAATGAATATTTGACCTTATTTTGGTCACAGAGTTGTAGTGGAATGAGAGCTGGCCCTTCTAAGAAATCAATCTTCATTAACAGATGCTGGTTATCACTTTGGCTATGTCAGTACTGCACACACCTTATGGTGGCAATTAGAGTACATACACTGCACATCCCCCTAGCATGGGTATAAACAGCAATGTAGGCAGTGAGACGCTGCTTTGGTAAGTAGAGTAAAGACATGCTTCAATCCTATTAATACCTCTATATTATACACTGCTGGCAGAGGTGTTTAGTGCACACCTAGCAACATGCTTGCAGTGATAAGCAGGCTGCATGTGGAGACCTGCACAGATACAAAATTTATATCCATAGATACAAAGTGGATATCTGCCAAGCTGCAGGGCTCTACCAAGAACTTTATATCTGCAGATATACATTTCGTATCCATGCCGGGCTTTAGGCTGCATCCACAACCACATAAACCTACATGTGTCAGTGAAAGGCTCTGGAAGAGGTGAGGCAGCAGGGAAAGGCTTTAACAGCTCCCTGCTGCTGGAGCCTTTCCCCTCTGCATCTCTCCTTCCAGAGCTTTTCCCCACTGCTGGACTCTGTCACTGTGGCAGGGAAAAACTCCAACAGCAAGAAGGCCCCAGGATCCTATTCTGCTAAACATAGCAGTGTAGCCAGAGGATGCACGGCTTGGACACGTAAAGAGCCATCTAGGGAATATATCCTAAGGTTCAGAGGTGTCATTACCCACCTAAGATGTACCTCATCATTTACACTACTATTTCTACCTTTGCTAGGGAGGTCTGAGGGTATGTATTCTATACGCCGCCATAAGGAGTGTGCAGCATAAACACATTGATAGGACTCTGTGGGGAACCCAAATTTGTTATCAGTGGATTTTTTCCCCATAATCTTACATTAGGATCAGATCCAGCCCCGCTACGAAATCCTGATTAATTTACCAAGTATTGGATCTGATCCTAAAGTGACTCTGTGGGAATACCCTATTCATTAAAATTCCTCCAGGAGGTGAAAGGAACTGGAAGTTCCCATGAGCAGCTTTCTAGTTACAGCTGTCTTAGAATTAATGATCAGAAGCCAGTCAGGAATTGCATTAAATGCCAGTAAGGAGAGAGGAAAAAAATCTCAAAGGAGAAATGAAAAATAAAACATTGTTTTCAAAGGATCATTCTTTTAAATTGGTTTTGAAACATTTAGCAAAATGTCAGAGGGAATGGACATAAAAGACAGCATGATCTGAGATCCACTAGCGCCTGCAGAAAGTGGTGTGGGGTACACCTGCCTGATCCTTATGGCTGATCCTTGCTCAGTGGGACCGTGAATTAACACAGGGGCCTGTATTAGCCAATCTTTAGCAAGAATGGTATTTATGTCACATTAGGAGGGAGGAGAACTAAGTCTCCAGACCAGTTTTTGCCCTGCTTTACTTTTGCTTGACATTAGTATAACTTCACTGCTGGCAATGGAGTTACAGAGGTGTAAAGTAGGTATACATGAGATTAGATTCAGGCCCTCCATAACAAAATAAGGGCCCAATCCCGCATATTGTTATTTACAGCGGTTATCCCACTGACATCAAATGTGATGGGGTGTATTTATTCATCCAGTAAATATGTTCTATATTTGCTTTTGGTAGATATCTATAAACTTTAAAATAATTTTTCTGCATTTTGCATATTGAGAGTAAGTTTTATATTACCACTGGGGGTGTGACTGGACCCATATATCACAAAATTAACATATAGGTATATTTTTATATAGTTGTAGAACCCAAAGACTACTGATGTTTTGGTACCCAAATATTTGGCTAAAAAAGCTATTAAAAGCAGATTCGCAAGACTTGATTTGTGAAAATGTTCCAGTTTCATTTTTTGTTAAGAAGCATAATTAAAAATATCCCTTTTAATTAATAGCGATCCATTTCCAGGATTGATTTAATCCATCCCTGCTTTGGAGAGCAAGCAGTAGATTCTTGGACAGGAACTAGATAGAACTCATCTGGGGAGAATAAACCCTTTAATGAGCATAGAGTAATAATATCTCACTCTTATTTAGTAGATCAGTAGATATCAAAGCAATTTACAAAAGGAAGACAAGTATAATTATCCCCATTTCACAAATGGGGACACTGAGGCAGAAAACAGTGAAGTGACTGGCCCAAGGTCCCTTACAGAGCAATGGCAGAGCTAGGAACAGACTCCAAGTCTGAAGCTCAGTCTAATGTTCTACTAGGCCATGCTACCTACATGTATTTAAAGCACTTAACTTATTTTCTGCTTATTGGGCCCTAATTTAAACCAATGTAATCAGGAAAAAAGGTTGATGTCAGTGGAGTTACAAAGGTTTCACACCAATGTAAATAAGAACAGAATTAAGCTTACGTGTTTGTTCTTTTTGCTTTAACAGTAGTAAATTATATGGGTGGGTCTAAAAGATAATTGATTGCAGAAAAGCAAATGACTTGAATTACAATGCATTCATTGTCACAACACCATTTCCATCTGCTTACCTGCTCTGGAGGGCCAATTCTGTTTGACAGATCATTATATTTTTAACAATATTTTTATCATCCATTATGAATAGCAAACAAATGTGTTGACAATGCAAAACGTTTTCTTTCATGAGTGTTAAAAGACAGGCTAATATTATTTAGAACATAGAAAAAGGATATGACAGAGATCCGGTAATACAATTATAGTTGCCTTATAATGTCATTCAGATGTTATTAGCAGCATTTTTCTGCCATTTCCCTCACATCCTTTATTTCAAATATCAGAGGGGTAGCCGCGTTAGTCTGGATCTGTAAAAGCAGCAAAGAGTCCTGTGGCACCTTATGGACTAACAGACGTTTTGGAGCATGAGCTTTCATGGGTGAATACCCACTTCGTCGAATGCGTGCGTAAGGTGCCACAAGACTCTTTGATCCTTTATTTCAGCAATCCACATTCCCTTAAGGTCCAGTTCTGCAATCCTTAGTCAACTAAGTTCCTATTTGAGTCCATGGGAGTTTTTCTTGAGGATGGATGACAGAATTTACCCCATGATGTATACATATTTGTACCCATAAAGTCAACATGCATTTTGTTGTATCATGGCCTAGAGTTTCAAACAGGGGATGGGGATAGACGAGGCCTGGATTGTATTCTACTTTCCAGTTCTGGTTTCTGTGTAATCTTGTGCACATCACTTAACCTCCCTTTCCTAAAGGTAGGAAGAACTTTATTATTATACCCATTTTATAGATGGAAACATTAAACAAAGTTTTTTTGAGATATTCTGATGAAGGGCTCTATATGCTATGGGCCAGATCATTCATCATCATCATCATCACTCCCATAACAGCATTGGTGATTGGTGCATGGTTGTGGGGAGGCTGCCCCACTCCTGGAGAACAGGGATTAAAAGCAACCAAGCTAGGCTGATTTGGAAAGCAGCCACAACTGTGGCCAGCTCAATCAGGGCCCAGCCTGCCCTTATAAGAGGGCTGGGGGCCAGGAGCTGGGGAGTCTCTCTCCCCAGCCCTGGAGGGAGAAGGACTAGCTGCCTGAGAGGAAGGTACCTGAACTGGAGCAGGGCTGGGGAATAGGGCAAGGGAGCTGGGGAGCTTCAGGCTGGTAAAACCCCAGGCTGCAGGCCTTGTTGAAGGCCTGCAGAGGTACTGGGGCTGCAGAGATATAGCCCAGGGATAGGCAAAGGCAGCAGGTCCTAACTCCTTGCCAGTGATGAGTGGTTTACAGACTGCAGTCTGCCCCAGTGAGCAGGAGCTAGATGATGACTGGCAGTAGCCACTGAGGCAAGGTGGGAAGAGAGGTTTGGGGGTTCCCCTTGGGGAGGAAACCCAGAGAGTGGGGTACTGCTGGGGCAGAACCACAGGAAAAGGGCACTGGGGTCTGGGAGGGACACAAGGGCCTAAGGCAGGTGAGCCACCAACCAGCAGAGGGTGATCCATGCTGGAACCAAGCTAATTCCCAGGACAAGCAGCAGGAGGCACCGTGCTGGTGAGTATCACTTCACTACAGGCACCATCATTGATGAGCAATCAACCAATTGTCTCCACCCCTGACGATTGTGTGTCAGTGCTTAAGTCTCTGTGAAGACCATTCCTGTTCACTCTTTTATGTTGTCAGTCCATCTCTGCTTCTGTCCACCTCTTCTTCTCTTCCCCTGTACTGTCCCTTGGAGGATGATCTTGGATAGGCCAGATGATCTTGTTGCATGGACATAACACTTCAACCTGCACTTCTTCACAGTCATTAGGAGGTCTTCATATGAACCAGCGCATTGGTTGAGGATGTTGCGGATCTCTTCATTAGTGACTTGGTTGAAGTAGGAGATGCCCAGTTTTTTACGGAAGCATCTCATCTCTACTATCTCTGTTTTCCATTCAAGTTCTACTGTAAGGGTCCATGTCTCGCACGCATACAGAAAAATGCTGATGACCAATGCATGCAGCAGTTTCAGTTTGGATTCCAGGGAGATGTTCTTATTCCTCCAAATTGGCTTTAGTTTTGCCACTGCTGCTGTTGTTTGTGAGGTTCTTGACCAAATTTCTGCCTTGGATCCCTCATCAGTGATGATTGCCCTCAAATACTTGAACTGTTTCACTGTCTCCAGCTCTTGTCCACTGACAGTGATATGTGAGCTCATCCCAACACATTTATTTGTCATCAGTTTAGTTTTCTCTGCACTGATTTCCATGTCATATTTTGTGGTGGTTTCATCCAATTGTTTCACAAGGTTGGCAAGTTCCTCTTCACTGCCTGCCAGGCCATCAATGTCCTCAGCAAACCGAAGATTTGAGATTGTTTGCCCCCATAATGCTGACTGTGCATATGTGATCTTTAGTCCAGGGATAAATCACCTTTATGGTGTTCCTGACATAGGAGAATCCCCTAATGATGTGAAGCAGCATAGCCCACTTCACAACACCCACTCTCCCATCTAGTGTGTGTATGTGTCGGGGGAGATGGGGGACCAGCAATTGTAGGCTGGCAAAACAGCAAAAAAGACCATTTCAGTCAATGTGTGCTCCAACTTATACTCAGGGTGTGATCCATCCCCAACCTGATCCACAACTGTGGGAGGTGGAAAGGTGGATTTCAACTAGCTTTGCTTTCTGTTCTTCATCTGCACAATGCACAGGCTCCATGCATCTGAAGATTAAACACTGTATGTGTGAAGGATTAAAATTAGTTTATTATTGCCAGGTATCTTGTACAAATTCATCAATTTCTACCTTTAATATCAGGAAAGCATCATTTCTTAATTCCTCAAAGCCATATTGTTCTATTCCCAATGGTAAACTCTGGGCCAAATTCACATACAGTCATCTTGTTTCAAGTGGCATGGTTCCACTTATCATTGAATTGGAAGGGACCTTAGGAGGTCATCTAGTCCAACCCCCAGACAGATTTTTGCCCTAGATCCCTAAATGGCCCCCTCAAGGATTGAGTTCACAATCTTCGGTTTAGCAGGCCAATGCTCAAACCACTGAGCTATCCCTCCTCCGCTTATTGGCAGGGTGGGTTTTGTCCCTCAATCTGTCTGACTCTTCACTCTTTCCTTTCCTGAATCTTGTTGCTCCCTTCAGCCCTCTTCCGCGCCTCGCCCCGCCCCAGCATCATTCTGGATTATTATATGCTTAATATGAAAATAAAAGGATACTCTGCTGGTGATTATGAGTAGCTGCTGAATAGTCATCTTTCAAGTCACTTCATTTATTACTTCTACCCTCACAGTTTACAGAAAATGTTCTCTAGTTCACTTAACTTCTGGCAATACAAACTTTTAAATAGTGATATAAACAACTAAGCCCAAACCAATTTAGCTTAATACAACCATATAAAACTGTTGTATGACAAGTATAATAGTTTTAGACATTTACAAAAAAGTTACATTTTGACTAACCTGCAGCAAAACTATTCTGTAGTTCCGTATAGAGACTTGAGATGTGCACATTAGAAGCAGACTTCCAGATCTTTCACAATAACCAGTACAAGATTTTGAAGACTACAACATAGTCATTTTACCTACTGAGGAAAGAAAGAAAAAAAAACATGTTAAGGTAGTTAAGCTACCTCTGTTGTTTACTCTTATACCAACTAATTCCCTTTTTCCCCATCACCAAGATCCATTGATTATAAAATTCCTGTTTTTGTAGTGAGCCTTCTATACAGTAACTTCCTTTTTTTGCCTCTCTTTAACCTTGCTAAAGCCTCTCTTTCCTACACACTTAGTTTTTTACTTCCACACTTTGCCAATATCCAAAATATTTCTGGTTCTTCTCCCTAAATATTTCTGCTTTATAATCCTGCTTGGTCCTTGTGTCGGGGCACTATTAGTAGCACCCTGGTCACTGAGGTTGCTACAGCACAGGAAAGAGTGCAGACTTAACAGAAGCCAATTTCTGTCGGGGATTATTGATATTGGGGTAGCAATTGCTAAATTAATGGGGCAATTGGTTCAGTAACTAGGAGGAACAGAAAGCGGACGAAACTCAGAGGGTGAGTTGGGGCTGACAAGAGAAGGCTGTATGGAAGTCTTCTCTTGCTGTAAGCCTGCCGTATGCTCTGTTATATTTGTACGGGAAGAATAAATACATATGTGATGAAAAGGTAACAACCTGGTGTGTGTTTGTGGTTAAGAAACCAAGAAACTAGCCAGGCAGTGTAGCACACTGGGTAGCAACAAAGGAACTCTGTGACAGTCCCATTTCTTTTTTCATACTTAAATTCCTTTATTTCTTTGCAGAAAATATTGTGTAGCTTTGATCCACTAACTGTTAAAAATAAAGTTACTTCATCATTCAGAATAATCATTGTTTTAATGTGTTTTTTTCAGTTATAAAAACATATACAGTATGTGTATACACATACATAAGTAGAGAAAAAAACAGGCTGCTAGCAGATGAATGAGAGTCCCATGATCCTTTGAAAATGATCAAAATCCCAGTATGCCTTGTATTTATAATCTTCTGCAATCAGGCTAAATTTTAGTGTGCTGTTGAATGATGGGCTGTTTGTGATCACTTGCTCTGATCCACTGGTTCTTAGAAAATGTCCAGATGTCCATGAAACCAAGACACGGGATGCTTCTTGTTACAGGTCTTTTGTGACTGACAAGATAATTACTTGTGACGGATGTCTTTAGCTTATCAGTTATGTAAATGGAGATGCTACGAAAAGAACTCCACAGGTCACAAGAATGGAATTTTCTTTGGTGGTGTGTTTTGTTTTGTTTTGTTTGTAAACAACCATGATGTGTAAATTGGTGAGGTTCTGAAAGATAGTTAAAATGGAGCAGGCTATGGAACTGCTTCCCCTGATCAGTAAGATATTTGCCTTCCTATATTGTGCTGATTAATCTTTGAGTTCAATCCTTGAGAGGGCCATTTAGGGAACTGGAATAAAAATCTGTCTGGGGATTGGTCCTGCTTTGAGCAGAGGGTTGGACTAGATACCTCCTGATGTCCCTTCCAACCCTGATATTCTATGATTCTAATAATTTTTGATTATAAATTGACTGAGTCTGATTATCTGACCACTTAACAAGAAAATCAAATCTTGAAATAAGAAAGCTCTATTATAAAGAATGTGGGGCCAACTTCTTCCAAAGTATTTAGATATCTAATGGGATTTTCAAAATTAGATGAGGTACCTAACTTCTACTGAAAAACACTTTTGTAAGACCCACTGAATAGCTATCTGCATCATTAGGCCCCTAAAAAAATTTAAATCTGGCCTCTATGACCTGAATCAGAGCCCAAAGAAGTAAATGGAAAGGCTCAAATCAGTCCTTTAATGCCTGATTGGATGTGTTCCCGAGAGCCAGTATGCAAAGGAGAGAGAGAGAGAGAGAGAGAGAGTGTGTGTGTGTGTGTGTGTGTGTGTGTGTGTGTGTGTGTGTGTGTGTGTGTGTTCTCCAATGTATTTGGAAAGAGACAAGTGCTTCTTTCATTACATGTAGCCAGCTCCCTCTTGACCATGTAGGAGCCCTTCTGTAGGTGATCTGTAGCTTGCAGGTTTGGAAGGGGCCTATTATAGATTTCATGTTTTTGAAATGATCGTTTTTTGCCCTTAGACCTAAACACAAATAATGTATTAAAAAAAAGTTTATTTATTCAAAGAAAAAAAATCCAAACTGACTTGAGCATTTTTTTAAAATATCAAATTGTACAAACTATATCTTTCCTTGATAAAGGGTTGGTATTCTCTTTCAGCCCACAGGAATATCTTTAATGAGTTAAACATTCCTGAAAATAGCAATTAAATGAAAGTGCTTAACATTGCTTGCACTATAATAGTCATAATTCAAACATGACAATTGTGAGTAAATCATCAGAGATTAACACGGACATCTCATTGTTTTTTCTTATTGTAAGACAATTCAAAAATTAATATTTTAAAAAACTGAGTTGGGTTATTAGCCACGTCTTAACATTATGCATTGCACCAACTAAAGAGACTGTTTCATTATCAAAAACCTTGTACTGGAACATTAGGGGGATCTAATGAAGATAAAGCAACCTATCTAATTTTCTAATGGATGCATTTTTCTAATCTGAGCACTCTTTATGAATCTTTAATAATGATTTATTTTTTGGGATCCCGAGAATGACATCATTCTCCACACTGGAGTCTTGATAAAACCATTAGGCGATCATAAAAATACCACATGAACTCCTACTTCCAGCACAATTTTTGTAAACTGTCTCCATCCTACGTAAAAGCTAATTATAATGCAATGTGATTAGCTAGATTTAATATAAATAATATCAATGGCTCATGTTCTCGCAACATGATTCAGTTTAAACATTTAAATTATGAATAACCGAAGAAGTTTTTATACATATTGCTCCTGGGAAAGGGTAAAGTTGTTTATAGAATGGCTGCTTGGAGCTATAAAAAAGATTACATCTGGAATATGTTACTCTTTTAAAGGCATATGTACTGCCTCTTTCATGAAAAAAAAATAAAGTTCTCTGTCCACCTGGTGGCAAAATATAGGAATTTGTGAAGACTATATTCATATGTTGTTCTCCTTAGAAGCTGAAGTTACATATATTTAAAAGAAATGTATTCGAATAAGTTATTTTGAATTGACCACAAACACTATTTCATTGTTTACATCATTAAAAAGCAGTTCTGTTTAAAAATACTCTTTCTACATATATCTTACATTTAACTAGGGCCTTTCTTCCCATTGCCCGCTGTGGGAGACTTTAAAAAACAATGTCCTATTTGCACTACTATATGGTCATTAAATATTGCACACAATTTTTTTAAAATGGGGATTTGACTAGATTTTCTTAGCCAAAAATGTTCTTCACCTGCACCCATTTACACATGCTATTATAGGAGGGAGGGATAGCTCAGTGGTTTGAGCATTGGCCTGTTAAACCCAGTGTTGTGAGCCCAATCCTTGGGGGGCCACTTAGGGATCTGGGGCAAAACCAGTACTTGGTCCTGCTAGTGAAGGCAGGGGGCCAAACTCAATGACCCAGGTCCCTTCCAGTTTTAAGAGATAGGATATCTCCATTACATAGAGAATGCTCTGCATCCCTTAACTACCACCCTTCACCCAAGAGGTGGCTGTATTTCAGTGGTGACAGTTTCATCCCAAATATCATGCATACACTAAACTGTACAACACTCAGTATAACCACTGGTGAAGGACTGGATTAACTTCATCTGCATTTGGAGCAGTGGTTGAGGGAGTTTAGGCATTTCAAACATGATGCTTAGACATCTAAGCCAACACAAAGACATGCTCTCAAAGTGCAGCATTCCCAGGGATATCTATATTTCATGAAGTAAAGGCTGAGTCAAAAGCACTGACTTCAGTCCTATCCTTAGTGACCACTCCAAGAACCTACCTACCAAATCTACATAAAAAAGATGGTAGTTGCTTCAAGCAAAGCCACAAAGACCCATATGCCTCTGCAGCCATGGTCAAGGGGTGCACAGGCAGCTAGTGGTGGGGAAAGGTGACTTTAAGCCGCTTTTGTTCTCCTCCTCTAATCCTGTGCTGGCTGTTCATTGTGAGCCAAGTCTGCTAAAATTAAGGGCTGCTCTAAGTTACACTGGCTACTAATGACGCTGAGTGGCCAGTTCAGCAACTAGTACTGAGAAGTCTCAGCATACCTCATTTATCCCAGACACACCTCCGTATGTGCAGGGGGGAGAGGCTGACGTAAAAGCTGACATGCCATTCATAAGCCGCCAGAGGGTCTTCCTAGAGTGGGATGAACCTCACAGTGGATTTGGAGGTGCAGCACATGGGGTTTGCACTGTAGCTCAAGATCGGGGTAACTGACTGCACCATGAATGCCTATCCTACGCAAGAACTTGGGGTTCCAGATTTGTAGACACACCTTTGTTTCTTTCCTACTTTTTGTCCGGTCCTCAAGTGTGAAACTTGTGTACAGCTCCCTATACAGTGCATTTCTTCTGCATATAAAGGAGGAGATCTAAAGTCTAGTGGGGGGGGAAACTTTAAGAAATTGTCTCCTACAGCAGATTGTTTAATCTGCCACACACATCTCACACATCTCACACATGAAAGCGGCCACATTTTTTTTAATTAAAAAGTAACCTGAGGTGGCTTCACCAAGTCTAATGAGAACTAATCCTTGTTTCTAGGAAAATAAATTCTCAGGTCTTAATTTGCCCAGATCCATCTCCTTAGGTTACTGTCTTTCCCAATTAAAAAATGTTTTTTAAAAAATATTTCTGGCTATGATTTTTTCTTCCAAATCTTCTCAGCTTCTCTGAAGTGGAAAATAAATACTCTTTTTGCACTTTTGATTTAGAATCTCTCATATCAAGTTCTGAAAAGTGTTTCACAGAGGTGAAGATAATATCATCCAAAACATTTCACCTATAATAAGAGGCATTATTAAAAAAACAGTTCACCTATAGTAAGATGTAATATCTCTTTAAAGAGTGCCATTATAAATGGAGTAGCTATTTAGCGTCATCTCTAAATTAGGATTAACATGTAGCCTGACACATACGCCATCTCGTACCCTACAAGGGAACCCTGATGAACTGGTGGGGGGAATCAAGTGAAACCTAATTGTGGCCTCATTTTTAGGGCTGGTCATGTGACATAGAAAGTGATTGGCAAATAGTATGGTGAGTTCAGTTCACGATTACTCAAGGAATCACATTGTTAATGGTTCGAGAGAACTCGCATGACATCTGGTTTAATTGCAAAAATGCTCATGCACCCTAAAAGTGCTATACATTTTAGAAGAGATGGTTATTTGGACAGATGTGCATTATTCTTTATTCAGCATTAATTGTTCTGCTGTTTAAGGATTTCCAGGTCACAGAGTGGAAATATTAACATGTAACTAAGACAACCAATCACACTCTACAAATAGCAAATAATCGAAGCAAATAACAATTTGAAAATAACCCCTCACATGATATTTGTTTGTATAAACTATTGGTTGAACACTGGGAGAAACTGGGATCACTTTGCAAATGATTCACGCTCAGAAAAAATAATATCTAAAGAACTCATGGGTCTGATCCTCAGCTGAGGTAAACTGATGCAGCTCCACTGACTTCAGTGGAGATGTGACAACTTACACTTGCTATCTATCTGGCCCATAGTTTTTAAAGAATTGAGAGAAGAAGGAGTGGGTATATAAGGGACAAAAAGAATCCAATATCAAAAATTGACATTTGCTTCCTGACCCCATGGTCAACAGCTAAATCACATACGTACCTTTGACTATTAACTTTATAATTGTAGGTATCCTCAGGACCTTCACGCAACAATAAAAGAAAGAAAGAAAGAAAGAAAGAAAGAAAGAAAGAAAGAAAGAAAGAAAGAAAGAACTATAATACCCCTTGTTATAATTATGGATGAACTGTAAAAATATCAAGACATTAGTACATATACACACATAGGCATTTAAGGTAATGTTTATAAAGAACAAATATTTGATACATTTATTGCATGTATGATTGTTATTTTATCAATAATTAAAGAAAGTTCTCTTGAGATAAACCTCTATTCTTTGACCTCAGGGTGTATAAGAGTTGTTATCATTTTGGGGAGCCACCCAAAGAGGACAACACAGTCATATATACAAGGAGTAATTCTGACTTTTTGTCAAGCAGAAATTAATAGTGCATCAAAAAATATAAGATCAGTCACTCAAAAGCCAGGAAATGCCAAGGTGGCAATAGGTAACCTTGACTTTGTCTCTGTGAGCAAGCAATAAGAGTAAGCTCTGAGCACCACATATCAAATTATATATCAAACAAGATATGTTACTATGAAACCATTTAGTACAATGCTCCTATTCAAGATTAGTACAAGTTTTGAAACACACATTTATATGGTGTAGAAAAAAATTACATTAAAAGTGTGATGGAAGCAAAGTCAAGCATTCAGAAGTTGGACATTTCCAGAATTAAGGTGGCCTGCACCACCTTTATTTTCCCCTCTTCTGCTTGTGTATCCATAAAAGATACATTCTTTAATTATATGGTCTCACACTCTCTCTGCCACATTCAACAAGATTCCTGCCTCATTCAGCACACAGGATAGATGGGTACACAGATAAGGACCTTTATCACATTCTGGGGTGCAAACCATACCAGTAGGGATTTTGCTACAGCCTCCCCTGCAACCTTGGGTCCTTCATAATGCTGTGCTGTTATAGCTCCCAACCAGCTGCTCACAAACAGCCTTCCAGCACACAGGTCATACCCTGAGTGTCTAGGTATAGCTGCAGCCTTGGTCCAGCAGCTCTGATCCCAGCAGACTTGGCTATTACTTGCAGGGTGACCCCAATGCACTCCTGTTCCCAAAATGTTTGTTCTGTACTGTCCAGCCCTCTTCTGAACAATTCAGATATTAAAGCCTTGTTGCTCTTATAAAAAGTCAATACTCAACAGTTTGCTACTGTAACTGGTGTTACTGGACAGTTCAGTTTAAACACAGTATTGGATGGAATTAGATTTAAAATATAACACAAGTTTATTAATAAAAAATAGAATTTTAATTAATGTATAGGTGATAAAGTTAGAAATGGTTACAAAGCAAATTAAAGTGAAAACATGCATCTAAAAGTCTAAAACTTAATCTAGCAAGTTTTGGTACAAGCCTTTGTTTAAGATGGCCTTTCTCACCCAAAGCCTTCCAACAAGACTGACTGACCTTTCTCTCCCACGGGTGCAAAGGTTCTAGTGTCTTTGTTTTCTTAGGTGAAAGACAGACAGACTGAAAGAGATAACTTGGAATTCTTTAACCCTTTCTTTTATAGTGAATCATAGAATATCAGGGTTGCAAGGGACCTCAGGAAGTATCTAGTCCAACCCCCTGCTCAAAGCAGGACCAACACCAATTAAATCATCCCAGCCAGGACTTTGTCAAGCCTGACCTTAAAAACATCAAAGGAAGGCAATTCCACCACCTCGGTAGGTAACCCATTCCAGTGCTTCACCACCCTCTTAGTGAAAAAGATGTTCCTAATATCCAACCTAAACCTCCCCTACTGCAACTTGAGATCATTGCTCCTTGTTCTGTCATCTGCTACCACTGAGAACAGTCTAGATCCATCCTCTTTGGAACCCTCTTTCAGGTAGTTGAAAGCAGCTATCAAATCTCCCCTCACTTTTCTCTTCTGCAGACTAAATAACTCCAGTTCCCTCAGCCTCTCCTCATAAGTCATGTGCTCCAGTCCCCTAATAATTTTTGTTGCCCTCCACTGGACTTTTCCCAATTTTTCCTTCTTGTAGTTTGAGGCTCAAAAAGGACACAGTACTCCAAATGAGGCCTCACTGATGCCGAATAGAGGGGAATGATCACATCCCTCGATCTTCTGGCAATGCTCCTACTTTTACAGCCCAAAATGCTGTTAGCCTTCTTGGCAACAAGGGCACACTATTGACACATATCCAGCTTCTCGTCCACTGTAATCCCTGGGTTCTTTTCTGCAGAACTGCTGCCTAGCCATTCGGTCCCTAGTCTGTAGCAGTGCATGGGATTCTTCCATCCCAAGTGCAGGACTCTTCACTTGTCCTTGTTGAATCTCATCAGATTTCTTTTGGCCCAATCCTCTAATTTGTCTGGGTCCCTCTGTATCCTATCCCTACCCTTCACCATATCTACCACTCCCCCAGTTTAATGTCATATGAAAACTTGCTGAGGGTGCAGTCCACGCCATCCTCCAGATCATTAATGAAGATATTGAACAAAACCGGCCCCCGGACCAACCCTTGGGGCACTCTACTTGATACCAGCTGCCAACTAGACATGGAGCCATTGATCACTACCTGTTAAGCTTGATGATCTAGCCAGCTTTCTATCCACCTTATAGTCCATTCACCCAGCCCATACTTCTTTAACTTGCCAGCAAGAATACTATGTGAGACCCTATCAAAAGCACTGCTAAAGTCAAGGAATAACACGTCCACTGATTTCCGCTCATCCACAGAGCCAGTCATCTCATCATAGAAGGCAGTTAGGTTAGTCAAGCATGATTTGTCCTTGGTGAATCCATGCTGACTGTTCCTGATCATTTTCCTCTCTTTGAAGTGCTTCAAAATTGATTCCTTGAGGACCTGCTCCATGATTTTTCCAGGGACTGAGGTGAGGCTGACTGGCCTGTAGTTCCCCGGATTCTCATTCTTCCCCTTTTTAAAGATGGGTGCTACATTAGCCTTTTTCCAGTCACCTGGGACCTCCCCCAATCTCCAGGAGTTTTCAAAGATAAAATACTTGAATACTTGAAGTGGATTCTGTTGAAAATTATTCTGTTGAAGCAAAGTTTATTCAAACAGTAAAGGGGGTGACATGGAATCTGGTAATGAAGGATGCTCCATGCACTTTCTTCTCACTTCTCTTTGCTGAAATACAAGTTTGCTTTATTTCCTACCATCTCCTCTCCTTGCTGTCTCAAGGACCCTGTTTACGCCTTAAAAGTAAATTGAGGTAAACCAACATTCCTTGGTTTGGGATAAACCTTTTTAACATCTTTTGCAAGGCTGTGTGGTTTTGAACATGTGCTCATAACATAATACTAAGGGATTTCATAACTTAACAAATAATGTTGCTACATACATTTCACCATGATATTATAGACGAGTGTATTATTAGTTTTCAAGTGATTACTCAGAATGCATATTTTGTACAACGATTATTACAATAGTGTGTAGGGTGTGAATACAGGGATGCTTTCAGCAACACCCTTTGTTTTTAGTTTCTGCTGATTTTTACTGAAAAATTCCCAAGTATTACAAAAGCTTTTATTTGTTTTTGTTGGTTTTTTTACTGATTTTCAGCAGGCTTTATGCCACTCAAGTACATGAAAATATTGATTATGTTAAGAAAATCCTGCACATTTCCTTAGGTAGATATGTTTTTATTTATAAATTAGACTAAGTGTGAGGTTGTCTTAAATAAGACAGTGTAGTGGAAAATACACACAACATGCATGAAGATACCCACAAACTCATGAGTATGCATATGTATGTACAGTTCAGTAAAAAAAATCCACCACAGCATTAAACTGTTTTACTTGCTGTATTCTTACATTTCTCGATTCATTGCTTTTTATTTTCCTGTTGCCCCCTAAAATTAATCCCAAAATTTATCCAGAAAACCATAAAGTTCATTTTTGCAAAGATTTTCACCTTTTTTTTTTTGTAATAAACACTGATAAATTCCTGGGAAATTTCAAACAAAATAAAAACTGAAAATGAAGAGCCTTATGCATGGAGAATTAATCGGGGTTGTACAGTGAATAATGAATATGTAAAACGGGAGAAGAGTTAAGGTAGCACAAGCAAACCTAACATTCCCAGTTACTGATTTCATAATAACACTGCATCATTGTTCTCACAACAGTTTTCGGAGATAATTTCCTACTTTTTTAAAGAAAAAGGCAATACAATGACAAAACTTTCTGTAAATAATATTCACAATTACTTATTTGACCTTCTCTAGTTACATGTATATCTTTATAGGCTATTTTATATACAGCTAGTAGCCAAAGGACAAACTGGGTGCCTTTTTTTTAGCAGATATCACCCAAAAATCTATCCAGAATGTATATGTTAGATAGAATTCATACAACATACAAAAAAAAAGCCCAAGAGAATTTCCGATTAGCAATATTGTCATTATTAATTACCACAATAACAATACAAATTATGTACAGGAAATCAACTGGAACAAGTATCCCAAAGACTAGTTCACAGTGTCGGACAAAAATAAGATCCAAGCTCTACAGAAAAAGCTAAGGGTGACTTCCTGGCTTTATTGACCTCAATGGCAAAATTCCCACTAACTTCATTAGGGCCAGAATTTCGCTATATAAAGTCAACCATGAGCTGCACAAGCAACACTTGATACAGAAACCTAATTAAAAGTGGAATACATAGGAGAAGGCCTGAGTGAATTCCATACTGAATACACAGAGCAGCATTTTTAAAAGGAGAAAATTGTATCTGAAGCTGAAGACCAAAAAGCCCAGAACATGCAGGTGCATTGCATGCTGAGTAATTTTATAAGAGAAATCTGTGTATTCAAAAATGTTTGAAAATCAGGACTTGTGGCTCCAGGAACAGTGGGAGAAGATTTTCTCTCTTTGTGACTTTTGATGGAGAAGAGTACAATCAGTCCCATTGTAATTAAACCTTACAAGAAAACTGCCAACCAGTTTCAAACTCTTTTGCCAGTCCAGACTGCCTGAGAATGGATAGTAGGAGTTATGGCATACACTTATCTACTCTGTGACTACGTCTGTTGTGTGATAGTCTGTCTCCCAGATGCCTCACACATTCATAGAATGGAACCTCTTCCTTTCTGTTCTGATGGTGTCCTCAAGGGAATGTGTACAAAGTGTATTGAACCATGGATAACTGTGAAGAATGAGTTGTCATAAAACTTCCTCATGACTTACCTGTCTGAGAGGAAGTCATAATAATTATTAACCCTCCTAACAATGTCTGTTATTTATACAGCATCCAGAAATGTGTTAGACATTGTACAAAAAAGATATGTTCCCTGCACAGGAGAGCTAGAAACAAGATATGTTGAGGGCAGGCAAGAGCCAGGGAATCAGAAGAGGAAATGGGCAATACTCTTACAACTGCACTTATCCTACCTCTGGAGTGTTCCACTCCCTATTCTCACCACTCTATCCCCTCCCCCACCCACCCCACACTTCACTGAAGGGTCAACAGGGAAATGGTTACTTTCCCTGCCACAGAGAAGACATAAGGAAAATCCATATATAATTCAGAGTGAGTGTGCAGGATACTTTATGAAACCAATACCTTCAGAGGACTTTATTGATTGAGAACGCTTACCCACGCCCTTAAAGCCTATCTTCAGGATATGGTCAGACTAGATAGCATCCTGTTTCCTTGTGGCTCTTCTATTTCCTGATCAGTGTCAGAAAGTTGCTCAAAATAGCTGCAAACATCATCTTCGTAAGTCCTGGTTGAACAACAGCAATCATTTGCCACAAAAAAATGTGAGCACAGCCCAACATTTTTTTTCTTTTGTTTGCATTTTTCAATGGATTTGTGTGTGTGTGTGTGTGTGTGATTATAACTCTGGAGGCCAAAAATCTAGGAAGCTGAAGGAGATCTAATAAATTTTTGTTTAATTCCACTGATTAAAATTCATAATCAAACCAGCAGCACAAGGGTTTTCAAAGCTAATACAGTTTTCAAAATGCTACTGATGTGTGACTTTTGACTCCATTTTTTTCATCATAAAGTGATTTGTACTGAAATTCACCCAGATTTTTTATTTTCAGACCAGTTCAGTTCATAAGATATGTTTCCCACCTCTGAAAAATCAATGTGAACACAAGCTCTGACAGCCTGTTATCAATGTTTCACAGAACCTAAAATCACCCTAAAAAGATAACCTTCCAAAACTCAGAACAAAATACATATTCTCAAATTTGCCTGCCAATATTTCTCAAAGGAGACAAAAGATAGCAAAGTGTCTTTAAGAGGTGATGGACTGCTATGATTCATTTCTAGAATTATGTTTCCCTTTGGACAGATCTTTCATCAGAATAGGATAAAGCTTTCTGCTATCTTGTTTGACAGTGAAGCCCACATTTCACACACCTTGCTGCAAGGTTCACATAGTTTAAAGTACTCTGTGATCTCTATACTGTTTCTCCCATGGAACTATTTAAAGATGGACCTTACTCAAAGGAATGGGGGGAAATACAGCATTCAAAACTACTGTTTCTCATTTTAGAACATTGGTTCCATCCCCATTACCTGTTTGGCACATGGGAACTGCAGTTTCAAATTATCCAAAAGGGAGCATTCAGTGGTTCAGAGAATTCATAGTCTGTAGACTACTGTAGCAGTATTTAGTATGTATATAAAAACTCTTCACTGTACATCCAATGAAAACTATTTAGGGTCAGATTCTGTGGTGCCTTCCAATGGATACCAAAGGAGAACAGTGTGCAAGGAAACTTTCACATGCACCTGAGACAGTGCTCAGGGTCAAACAGTCTCTGTATCCTGGGAAGGAAAATCACTACTATTGTTATGAATCCATAGAGCTGGGTACGCCAAGAAGAAAAGGCTGCACTATCATAAAGGATGAAGCAGGCTGTGCATTCCCTCTGAACACGGGGAAGTTTGTGTGGCTCCTGAGGGACAGGGTTTGGCCAATTTTCTTAGGCGATCATTAATTATATTGAGGGTAAAATCCTGACATTAGTACCAGTGAACACAGGCTTCTTGGCACTAATAGCATGCAAACTACATCTTGTGTGAGCAAAACAGCACTGACGTTGAAAATTAAAGTATTTATTCTACTGAAACCCATTATTTTTGCCAAGTTTTAACCTCTGTATTTTCTCTCCCATGTGTAACAACATTCTGACTTGGTGAATTCAAAGGTAAGACACACAGTGTCACAGTTAGAAAGGGTCAGGAAGGAATTTTACCTCCCATTGACTTCATTGCATGTGGTCAGCTGTGCATTATGGAGTAGGGATGTAGGGCATCTGCAATGCAATGGCCCCACACCCGGACAAAGAGACTCTCCTGCCGAGTTCATGTAGTGGGAGCTAGAGGAGAGGTTTGTCTGAGGAACAGAGCTTTAGAGTGGCTTGTGTGTGTGAAATAAATGTAACCCTTCTGCCCCTCTAGTTGGCAGCAACAAGGGCCGGGTTCAGTATCCAGGGGTTCCGTTTCAGTAACACAATGCATAACCGGCTCGAGCCCCCACCCAGTGACCTGGGACACTCACATACCACACCCCCCTGGGCGCCTCTAGGAGGCAATACTTCCCCTCTCGCAAGCACGGAATCTGAGTGTAGCAAAATCTTTTTTAATAAAAGAAGGAATCAATGCGGCATCCCATTGGAGAAACACCACAAACAGGGTTATAACACAAACCATAAACAAAAACCCACCTCCAAGTACGTTTGCCACTGTCCTTTTTCCGCTTAGGGTTTTAAGTCCAATCACCCCAAAGTCCAACAACCCAAAAGTCTCTGGTCAATGCCACCCCAGAGTTCGAGAGTCTATCTGTAGAGGTCCCCCCTCCAGCCTGGGTAGAAAGGGGCACCTTACGTGGTCCGGGGCCAACTGCCCTGCCTCTCCGTGGGTTCTGCTTCCGCCTTCTCCACGAACTGCTCCGCTTTACCAGCTGCTCCACTCTGCTCCTCCAGCCATCCTCAGGAACTGCTCCGCTCCACCAGCTGCTCTGCTCCATGAGCTGCTCTGCAAAACTGCTCGGCTCTGCTCACTCTGTGGGCCACTCCACCCGTCCCACAGCTACTCCGCTCTGCTGCCACCAGCTGTCCCGTGATCCACTCCAGCCGTCCCCGCAACTGCTCCACTCCACCAGCTGCTCTGTTCCACAGCATATCTTCAGGCTCCCCCACTAGTTAGCACAATGCTCAGCTCAGTTATTTCAGCTTTTTTGTGATTTCAACTCTTAGTGATCTCAGCTCTTAGTGGGGGAGCCCCAGTGCTAGTGCACCATTAGCCCAAAGGGCATTCAGCTCAGTAACCTGTATTTAGATTCTTGAGAGAATAAAAAAATCAACTCTGACATTCCACAGTGGAGAGAGTGCAACTGGTGCTTCTAGCTCCACAAGGAGACTGCACCACCAGGCACAGATACCTGTTCCCAACCTCTCTCCATTCTCTGGGTTTTGGAACCCATGTCCCATGTCTAGCCAGTACCACCCAACTGAGGGTGAGCAATTTGTCACCAAACAATCCCACAGCTTGGGAGTCTGGGATAGGGTGGGCGTGCCTATGCAAATACACTCTCTGAACTTCTTTCCACCAGATGTCAGTGTAGAGCTTATCCTGACTCTGCTTACATCCTCCCCCCAGCCAAGAATTTGTCGTCCCGACAAATCACATTCCCTACTATACCAACTTATTGGTCCCCTCCAAAAGGCATTAGATAGCCCACTTTAGCTTTCACAAACCTGTGTGCTAAATGTATAGGCTCCTCACTAATCACCCCAGGTGCATCGTAAGTTAACCGTTTCACTGGTCTTATTACCCTGTCTCGCCTATTAAGAATCTCTGTTGCTATGGTAGGGGGGACATCCTCTTGAGTGCCGGATGGGAAGGTTTCCTGTGAGTTCCCCTCAGATACTGGCATAGGCTCCTGCATTTCTAGTTCTAACAGTGGAGGGTCGCATGTGCTCTGGACATCCTCCATCTGTATGTCACCATTGTCCAATAGCCTGTGTAAGTCATTACACGGGGGTCCCACCAGTGGCTCAGGGATGTCAGGAATGGGCCTAAATACTTCTGCCATAGGGTTTAGGGCGGAAGAGGATGTGCTCTCTTCTGATTCAGCGGATCGAGACTGAAATCTTGTCTTCATCCCAGGATACACCATGGTTGTGTCTTCCTCCTCAGACTCACTGTCAGATGTGCCGAGTAGGGGTAGGTTAGCTGCAGGAGGCCGGCTGTCCACATTGGAAGGCGGCTTTGGTACAGCACCTTCGTTCTGCCCAGTTGCCCTGTTGTGGCCCATCTCATAAGGGCTGCCTACCAATTCTCCCACAGGGAGCAAAAGGTTTCTATGCACGGTTTTGGTCTGCCCTGGACCCTCTTCAGGTTTTATCTTGTAGACCGGCAGGTCTCCTAGCTTTTCCATCACTAAGTAAGGTATTGCCTTCCATCTGTCAGCTATCTTGTGTTTGCCAGCAATACCCAAATTTCGCAGCAGGACTCTGTCCCCTGGCTGGAGCTCTTGCAGACGTACCCTAGCATCATATCGATGTTTGTTGCGGCCTGCATTCTTCTGAGCTGCAGATGTAGCTAAGTGATAAGCATCCCGCAGCTTTTCTCGTAGACGGGATAGATATTGCTGGTGAGTTTCATAGCTATCTCCATCCTCGGATACACCAAAGCACAGGTCTATGGGTAATCTTGGTTCTCGCCCAAACATTAAGAGATATGGGGTGACTCCCGTAGCGTCGTTCTTTGTGGCGTTGTAGGCGTGCACTAGAAATGCGACATGTTGGCTCCAGGTTGCCTTCTGCTCTGGCCGCAAAGTCCCTAACATATCTAAAAGGGTTCGGTTGAACCTCTCTGGCTGAGGGTCACCCTGTGGGTGATAAGGCGTTGTCCTTGACTTTTTAATTCCTGCTATCCTCAGCACCTCCTTTAGAAGGTGACTCTCAAAGTCTCGTCCCTGATCCGAGTGTATCCGGGCTGGGAATCCATAAACTGAGAAATATTTTTCCCATAGTACTCGAGCGACGGTAGTGGCCTTCTGATCACGTGTGGGATATGCCTGCGCATATCGCGTGTAATGGTCGGTCACTACTAGGATGTTCCCAATATTCCTCTTGTCCACTTCTAAAGACAAGAAATCAATGCAAACCAGCTCCAGAGGTTTGTTGCTGGTGATGTTCTTCAGATATGCAGCCCTCGTGGGCAGAGTTTTCCTTTGCACACATCGCGCGCAGGTCTCACATTTCCGGCGAACATCTTCAGCCATCCGTGGCCAATAGAATCTACTGCGGATAAGTTCCAGGGTCCTCTCCATCCCTAAATGTCCAAAGTCATCATGCAGGGCCCTCATGGCCAGGGCTCTGTAATCTTTTGGCAGCACTAGTTGATTCCGTTGCTTTTGTAGAGGGTCTGTGGTCGTGTGGTGTAGCACTCCCTGAATCAGTTTTAGTTTGGTCCATTCTCTCAATAGTAGTTTGCCCTCTGGGGTAGGTGGGACAACCTCAGCTGGGCCTCGTCCCTCTCTTTTGGCAAGTAGTGTATCACGAATGTCAGCATCTTGTAGTTGGGCCTCTTGCCAGTCAGCCGTATTGAGCATGGGCAAAGGAGATTGGTTCCAAAGCAATATAGTTCACTGAAGCAGAAGGCACGCCTTCAGGGGGTAGGCCCAAAGCTTCAGCAACACATCCATGAAGGCTCTCAGGGGACTCCGGCTCTCGGCGACTCACACTGCAAATAGCTCTCACGCCATCCGTGGGTATCACAGCGACATCAGGTGCCTGCGGACGTCTGGACAAGGCATCTGCATCTACATTGCTCCTCCCTGATCGGTATTGAATGCTGAACTCATAGCTAGCCAAGGCGGCCACCCATCTCTGGCCTGTAGCATCCAATTTAGCACTTGTTAACACATAGGTCAGTGGGTTGTTGTCTGTCCACACCTGGAACTGAGCACCGTACAAGTAGTCTCGGAATTTCTCAGTGATGGCCCATTTCAAGGCCAAGAACTCCAGCTTGTGGATGGGGTAGCGAGTTTCACTGTCAGACAGTCCTCGGCTGGCAAAGGCTACCGGTTTGCGTTTGCCTTCCACTTCCTGATACAGTACTGCTCCCAGACCCTCCAAACTGGCATCAGTATGCAGGATAAACGGTTTGCTTGGGTCAGCAAAGACTAGGACGGGAGCATGAGTTAAGCGAGTAATGATTTCCCGAAAAGCTCTCTCACATCTTTCATCCCACCGCGGCCCAAATGGTTCGAAGGGGCCATAGTGTCTCTGCAAAGGCGGCTTTGGAGGCCTCCGCTTATTCTGGGTCTTAGATTTGTTCTTGTTGGACTGGTATCCCCTGGTAAGATCATTCAGAGGTTTTACAATCGTAGCATAGTTCTTCACAAATCTGCGGTAGTAACCACTAAATCCAAGAAACGTCTTGAGTTCTCTGTAGTTAATGGGACGTGGCCAGGTAGTGAGTGCTTCTATTTTATCGGGGTCAGTACTCACACCCTCTTGGGACACGATGTGACCTACATACTTCACTGAGGTTTGGCAGAACTGGCATTTATCAATTGAAAGCTTCAAACCGTATGCCTCCAACCTGTCGAGCACTTTAAGAAGTCTTTCTTCATGTTCCTCCAGGGTTCTTCCAAACACAATCAGGTCATCCAAGTAAACTAACACCTGCAGTAAATTCATGTCTCCCACGACTTTTTCCATAAGACGTTGAAATGTGGCAGGTGCTCCAGAAATCCCTTGGGGCATGCGTTCGAACTGATAAAACCCTAATGGGCAGATGAAGGCTGTCTTCTCCTTATCTTCTTCACCTAGAGGGATCTGGTAGTATCCACTCCGAAGATCCAACACAGAGAACCACTGACTACCCAGCAAACAGTCCAAGGCATCTTGTACTCGAGGCATGGTGTACTGATCAACTGTAGTGCGCCTGTTTAGGGTGCGGTAGTCAATACACATCCGGATTTTTCCACTCTTCTTACGAACGACCACAATGGGTGAGGCATAGGGGCTTCGTGACTCTGTGATGATACCATTCGCGATCAGCTCTTGAAGATGATGGCGCACGTCTTCCATCTCAGAGAGGGCAATCCTCCTAGACCTCTCCCTGAAGGGTCGGGGATCTTGTAGCCTGATATGGTGTTCCACTCCCTTTGCACATCCCACGTCCCACTCATGTAGTGAGAACACTTTGGATCTCTCGCAAAGCTTCTTCCTCAGCCGATCCTTCCACTCCTCAGACAGCGGTGAGTCCCCGAAGTCAAACTTCGCAGGATCTATCATTGGAACTTCAGCTTCACACTGGGGTCTCACAACGCTTTCAAGCTCAAAAATGTCTGCAATCTTCTGCCCTGGTTTTACAAACACATCACGGCGTGTTTCATTAGCAACCAGTATCGTCACCTCCTCCTGGGCTTCAGCAGGTAGGGTTATGACTCCGCTGAGAACCAGCACTCCTTCTGGGAGCCCTCCCTTGGTTGGCTGCTCTACCACAGCTAATGTTCCCTTACTGCCTTTTAGGCAGGTACTCCTGACAATCACCTCCTTTTCTGACATGGCAGGCACCACTAAAGGGACTGGGCCCGCATACCTCAGTGCTCCGACTGGCAAATCAGGCATCACTTTTCTCGTGTCCTCAATTTTTCTGTAAGCCTCGGCACAGTGTGTGTGTATCACCAAGGTATTCAGATATTGGTCTCCTGCTCGCTGTCTGCAGTAATCGGCCAGTATCCTAAAGAGGCTGGAGTTGGTCCCTATTAGCACAGACACATCAGAGGCTCCTTTGGGGTCAGGGCATATTAAAGCTGCAGTGTCCACCTCCTGTCTTACCCCAGCAATCTCTTCTGGGAATTCCAGGTGTACTATGATATAGCCCTGATAAGGGTATTCATCCATGCTGAGGCCACACAGACCAATGCCAGTCAGTGGCTGTATGGGCAGGTGCCTAAGCATCTGTTGGTAGAATGACTGAAATATAATAGTCACTTGAGATCCAGTGTCAAGCACGGCTTTACACTCCGCCCCTTCAATCCTCACCATGACCTCTGCTCGAGGCCCTATCAGTCCTGCAGGGATCCCAGCTGGTTGGTCTCTTCTGGGGGAATCTTCAAATCCTCTAGGCCTAGGTGGTCTCCGTCCCCGGACCTTCTGGCAGCTACTGGATCTCTCCCAACTGATCCTCAGCTTTTCATACACTAAGGAGGGGTTCTCTTCCTTATGGCAGTTAGCAGCACTGTGCCCATCCTGACCACACCGGTAGCAAAAGAAGTGTCCTTTCTCCATTCGGCGAGGTGGGACGGTGACTCTAGATACTGACTTCTCTATCATCACAGTCTGAGGCTCCTTATTCCTGGAAGTCTTAGCTTGGTCAATGATGCTTTGCAGCTCAGCTATCCATTCTGTCAGGACCTGCATTTGTTGGGCAAGTTCCTCTGTGGTGCTCACCATCAGTACACTGGCCATTGGCGGTGGCGTCGTACTGGCTCGTCCCAATGTTTGGGCTTCCCAACACTCGCTGGCTGCCTGCCTTTCTTCTTCTTCCCTGACCTCCTTTATCAGCTGGGAGTAACTTGGGGGATGTTCCTGCCGTTCTCTTAGTCGGAGATGAAGTAGGATTGGGTTCCAATACTGAGTCCCTCTTACAACTTGAGCCAGTCTGGTCTGATCCATCTGCTCAGCAGTCACTGCTCCCCTCATAACAGCTCTCTGAAGTAGTCTCTCCAGCCTCTGTATATAGGCTGAAATTTTCTCACCCCTTTGCTGTCGGGAATTAATGAATTTACAGTAACTGTCCTCAGGGCCCTCTACGCTCCCAAAGGTATTATCAAGGGCCTCTAGGCAGTCCTTCACACTGACCTCAGGGTCAGTGAGCTTCAGGGTGCGAATTACATCTAATGCTGGGCCACTAAGGCTCTCTATTAGACATCGTCTCTTTTCTACATCGGGTACAGCCCACTCCCGCAGCATTTCAGTAGTATGCTCCGACCAGAGTTCAAACTCCTCTTCCCCATCAAATAACCTTAACTTACGACAAGAGTTTGACGTAGCATAGGCCAACACAATCTTTTCCAATATATGCCCCAGTGCTTGTGCCCAATCATAGGCTGAGTCTGCCGCCCCTGAGCTAGAGGCTGCAGGACTGGGGCCCAACAAACCCGACATATTAGCCATTATACAAACAGTAGTTTCCTCAAAATATAAACATAATTATTTCCCAATACAGTGGAACACTCAACAAGTGCTTGCGAGGGGTATTGACCCAGGGATCCCGGATGAGCCCCCAAAAATGTAACCCTTCTGCCCCTCTAGTTGGCAGCAACAAGGGCCGGGTTCAGTATCCAGGGGTTCCGTTTCAGTAACACAATGCATAACCGGCTCGAGCCCCCACCCAGTGACCTGGGACACTCACATACCACACCCCCCTGGGCGCCTCTAGGAGGCAATACTTCCCCTCTCGCAAGCACGGAATCTGAGTGTAGCAAAATCTTTTTTAATAAAAGAAGGAATCAATGCGGCATCCCATTGGAGAAACACCACAAACAGGGTTATAACACAAACCATAAACAAAAACCCACCTCCAAGCACGTTTGCCACTGTCCTTTTTCCGCTTAGGGTTTTAAGTCCAATCACCCCAAAGTCCAACAACCCAAAAGTCTCTGGTCAATGCCACCCCAGAGTTCGAGAGTCTATCTGTAGAGGTCCCCCCCCCCCAGCCTGGGTAGAAAGGGGCACCTTACGTGGTCCGGGGCCAACTGCCCTGCCTCTCCGTGGGTTCTGCTTCCGCCTTCTCCATGAACTGCTCCGCTTTACCAGCTGCTCCACTCTGCTCCTCCAGCCATCCTCAGGAACTGCTCCGCTCCACCAGCTGCTCTGCAAAACTGCTCGGCTCTGCTCACTCTGTGGGCCACTCCACCCGTCCCACAGCTACTCCGCTCTGCTGCCACCAGCTGTCCCGTGATCCACTCCAGCCGTCCCCGCAACTGCTCCACTCCACCAGCTGCTCTGTTCCACAGCATATCTTCAGGCTCCCCCA
This sequence comes from Gopherus evgoodei, assembly GCF_007399415.2. Classification (NCBI taxonomy): domain Eukaryota; kingdom Metazoa; phylum Chordata; order Testudines; family Testudinidae; genus Gopherus; species Gopherus evgoodei. The sequence continues at coordinate 146,263,504 of NC_044323.1, forward strand.
CTAGTTAGCACAATGCTCAGCTCAGTTATTTCAGCTTTTTTGTGATTTCAACTCTTAGTGATCTCAGCTCTTAGTGGGGGAGCCCCAGTGCTAGTGCACCATTAGCCCAAAGGGCATTCAGCTCAGTAACCTGTATTTAGATTCTTGAGAGAATAAAAAAATCAACTCTGACATTCCACAGTGGAGAGAGTGCAACTGGTGCTTCTAGCTCCACAAGGAGACTGCACCACCAGGCACAGATACCTGTTCCCAACCTCTCTCCATTCTCTGGGTTTTGGAACCCATGTCCCATGTCTAGCCAGTACCACCCAACTGAGGGTGAGCAATTTGTCACCAAACAATCCCACAGCTTGGGAGTCTGGGATAGGGTGGGCGTGCCTATGCAAATACACTCTCTGAACTTCTTTCCACCAGATGTCAGTGTAGAGCTTATCCTGACTCTGCTTACATAAATATTTTGGAGCTGAGTTGAGGGTGCTGAGATGATTGCTATGATGATGTTTCCATAGTGTCAGAGGAAAGAATCTACCCCTTAAGATGCTCAACATGAGGAGATTTTGGCAGATGGCTGGGGGAGTGGCAAAACACAAAGGGCCAATTCATGTTGTCCCAGCAGCACAGGTAGGGACTATGTCATGAAAATAGGAAGATCGCATGGGCATGGCCAAAATGTACTGCACTATCCTTATATGTGGTTTGCCAGGGCCCAGAGAAGGGCATGGGAAGTTATAATTTACACCAAGAGCTGGGCAGGCAACTCCACAGGCTGTAAGAACAGAACACGCTAAAGTAGTTTAAAGCCACTTACACAGAAATAGAGTAATATGAGCCTCAGGTCAGGCTAAGTGTCCCCTTCTACCAAAATAAAAGCAAACACTCTCATTTGTCCTTTTTTTACAGTACAGTATTTCTGTTTGATGTTTAGGAATTTCTTTTTCAGGCTATATTAGTCTAACTCAACTAATCTAGTAGCAGCAGTTTTCCACTTGTTTCGTTGCTATTGATACAGTATGCAGTTATCAGATTTAAATATCCATTAAGCTAACATTTGAATCCTGCTATGGCACAAAGCAAAATAAAACATCAGATCCTCAATTTTCTTCTCGCTGCTGGAGCTTCTGGCAATCCCACGAGAGCTGCTAACGTGATGAATAAACATGTATTGAATTGGTTCATTAGGGTGAAACTATAGATCTTTCCTAATGTTTCCTTTATTCTTTGGGAAAAAAAAGAAAGGAGTTTTATATTTGGTTGTTTCAGCTGTGATACTGCAAAGCAAAACACAAATGCCATACAATAAAATGCTACTGCTTATGGAAAATGCAAAAATAGAAAACAAAAAAGATAAACTGGATGCAAATTGAATGCTTTATCTTGCTGATTGCCATGCATATTTACTTGCAAAGGAAATTCTTTCATAAGTTATGAAGTGAAGTTACAATGACTTGTTGGAAACACTCTCATCAAAATCACAGCTCAGTAATTACAGACTCAAGAGGACTGCTAATGTATAATATTTACTCTATACTGGAATTAGAGACAATAATAAAGCACCTCTAAAATTTTCTAGCAGACTTCTTTTAAGGATCTCGAAACATGTTACTAGCAACTAGGAACTGAGTCTCCCTCTCCCACCCACCCCAGTAAGCAGATGTTTGTCCCTGCCTTTTCACAGGTGGGGAAAGTGACTTAATGACATGTTAAAATGTTCTGCTCTGTACAGTTAGTATATAATAATGTCATCTTCACCTCAACGGGTCTGCTCCCTGCATGTACTCTATCACAGGTGCTACTTTAGTATCTAAAGACAATTTTTACTACTTTTTTCTTCTGTTAGCCCAGCACATACAGAACTGTAATAAAATATTTGTATTTATATTACAGTAGTACCTAGAGATCCTAACTGATATTGCAGGCTCATGCTTTAGGTGCTTTACAATCACACAGTGAGAGTTAGCTCCTGTCCCAAAGAGCATATCATCTAAGTAGACAAGACAAGTGTGTGGATTGGGAAGGAGGTGACTGGACTTGGCCCAGGTCACACAGAGGTGAGTGGCAAGACTGGGACCCAGTCCAATCACCAAGAGGTATTCTAGTCTTTCCTGTGCTTCATTAACAGAACTGTTTACTAAGTTCAAATCAGTTACCCCTGTATAAACTCATGAAAGGCGAAGAGGACAAAATATACTAATGTACTGAAGGAATAAATGGGAAAATAACACTGGTCTACAATTTTTGAGAAGTCGTCTGCTTCAGAGATAAAATGTGATATTTATTATGTATTTTGATATGCTGAATTCAAATATAACAATTAAAACAACTGATTGGCTACTGTTTCTAAGATATTTACGTTTTTACATTTTATGTCTATGTCTATTGTGTAGATAGTAGAGTTTTAATCATAAATTGTAAACCTAGGTCTTTTCATGTGTTTATGGTTGCTTTACATGATAATATTTCACCTGTCCTGTTTATGTAACACTTTAAAAATCAGCAAAAGGGTTATATAAATAAAATTGATTATGAAACAAAAGGCAAAAAACTATTATGTACATAGTTTAGTCCTATTCAGTGTCTACTCGGCGCTTCTTGACTTGTCTCTTGTATTCATTAAATGGAGCATCTCTTGTCACTGTCCAGCAATAGTCTGCAAGCATTGATGGGCTCCATTTGCCCTGATAGCCTGCCAGGAGATTCCACTGCTGTAGTCTGGAGCCCAACGGCTCTGCCTTACTCTTGGGTAGTTCCAAATCCCTAACAAAGTCATTCAGTTCACCTTGTGTTATGAGGTGTGGTTCAGAGGAGGAGGATGGTAGAAAATGTGGGTCCTGTGACATTGATGGTTCAGGACCAGAAGTTTCATCCTCTTCCTCTTCCTCGTCTGACTCAAGTGAGAATGATTCTGGTGCATCAGGAACCAGCAGTCCTTCTCCGTGGGGTACTGGGCGTATAGCTGATGGAATGTTTGGATAATGCACAGTCCACTTTTTCTTCTTTGACACACCTTTCCCAACTGGAGGCACCATGCAGAAGTAACAATTGCTGGTATGATCTCTTGGCTCTCTCCAAATCATTGGCACTGCAAAAGGGTTAGATTTCCTTTTCCTGTTCAACCACTGGCCAAGATTTGTTGCACAAGTGTTGCAGCATATGTGTGGGGCCCACCTCTTGTCCTGATCTCCAATTTTGCAGCCAAAAGAAAGGTGATAGGCTTTCTTAACCATAGTGGTTATACTGCGCTTTTGTGATGCAAAAGTCACTTCACCACAACATAGAAGAAGCTATCTGCAATGTTCACACAAGTACAAGGCATCTCTGCTCACTTTGGCTAAACAGAAATATGTCCCTTTGCAAAATCAAACACTGACAAATAAGAGAGCACAACACTGTATGATTTCTAGAGCTGATATAGGGCAATTTGTTCAGCAGAGTGATGTAAGCTTCGTTATGATTGCATCATCCATGACTTCTAGGAATAACATGATGCAATTCATATCATGTATGACGCAATACCAGCTTCAGATTGCATCATTCATTGTTTTGCCTAAAAAGCAAGTACTGTCCAAACCCAGTCATACATTTATTCATAGATCCAGTCAAAGATGTATTTTAGTCATTTCTGGTTTCAATTGAGATCCCTTCCCTTTATAACTCACTTATCCTCCGCCATTCCCAAGTCAAGGGTCGTATCTACTGACACAATAGCATATCTTGAAAACTAGTGCCAATCAACAATTTTAAGCATCATTTTCGTTCTCAGTGACCCAGAATTAGTAAAGTTGGACTACATTTATTTCAGAAGCATTTTGGCTGTAGAGCAGTGTAATTTGAAGACAATCATTTGCACAAATTCCACAGAGGGCACTATGTGGCCTATAGAACCTTTGTTACAAGTGAAGAAAGCATCAGGAAGGGGGTGGAGACAACCCAACTTAACTTTTAGATCCCTCTGAGTATTATAAAACATATTACTAACACCTCCACTGCTAGCCATTTATGCTAAGGCTCCTATGCTGACCAGGGGTATATGAGCTGATGTTAAAAATAGCAGCAGCATATTTATGGTAAGGATCTCAACATTGTTAATACCAGTGAATCTGAACATTTTCATAATGTAAACAAGATGTATATGGACGTACATGTTCCTCTAATTGCTTCCATGTCCTCAGATCATCCTTACTGGTGGATTCCAGCAATGTTGATATTGTTGATATGGGTAATAGAATGGCTGCAACAATGCCTGTGTGGACTGTGATCTCATTAGATCCCATAATTGATCGTAAATTCTTAGGCTGTGTCAGCACTGTAATGGAAATTCTTTAGGCTGGTGCTGGTGATTCAGTAGGTGACATTCTTCTCTTTTGAGTCAGTTGCTGAGCTGATGCCCCACCATAATATACGGGGGTATTATGCTGCATGAAGTGCTTTTGTTCACCTGAGAAGCAAAATTGAAGGTTACCTACTTGAAGACTCCAAGTTGCTTTTTCATAAATGTAGGGCCATTATATAAAGTGTTCTAGACAAATTCCATCCCATGTAATTATTGTATGACTACCTAAATTCCCCCATACATCCTGTTGCAGAAACACAAAAATCTTCACATTTTTGCCTTAAATGCTATCATTATACAGTTGCCATGTTTCATTCAATAGTGTTAGATAAAATAACACCTATTTCTCGTTTGTATAGTATAACAGATTGAGAAAGCACCTTGTGATTTTTCTGGATAAAAGGTGCTATATAAATATGATATTGCCATCGTGTGTTTCTACTTTAAAAATTGTTTTTCACTAATGCACACAAAAAAAACCCAAAACACTAACTCAGGAAAGTGCTTACAAAAGCAAACAATATATGCTGATATCAATGGCCTCAGTTTTCCGCTTCTGAAATTGATATGGCACATAAATGACTGGGGTGGAATACAGAACATCTTATAATTGCAGTTTAATGCTAAAAGATCATTAAGATTTTCATTGCCTCTGTACAGTCTGTGCCATGCATCTGAAGAAGTGGAGTTTTTACACATGAAAACTTATGCCCAAATAAATCTGTTAGTCTTGAAGGTGCCACCAGACTCCTCATTGTTTTTGTGGATACAGACTAACGCGACTACCCCTCTGATACTCTGTACAGTACAAAGTCAAAAGACACTTCTCTGCAAAACTAGAGTAATTGTGACTGGGACAAATTCATAATTTATCCCAAGAAGCATTGAAAAATTATCTTTACCAGCTGTGACAGAGTGCTAGTCATAGTACCCTGATCACTGACATTACTGAGGCAGAGAAGAGGCAGCTGCCTCAGCTGGGAGCAATTAAACATTTTCTGCTGGGAGATTATGAACACCAGGGTGGCACTAGCTGGGATAATAATGATATAATTTGCAGTAATTGGGAGGTTCTAATGGGGAGGAACAGAAAATGGCGGGGGGGAGACTTTGGAGGGTGAGCTATGCAGAGGAAAGAAGCTACGTAGAAGTCTTCTCCTGCTATATATTTGTATCATGTTTTGTTGGCTGGTGAACTGAGGAATAAAGGTACATATGGTGAAAGGGAAACAGCCTGCGTGAGTGAGGGACCATAGAAGCAGGATAGGCAGTGAGGCACAGCAGATAGCTTAAGAAATATCCTGTGACACCTGCAAAAAAATGTGACGTTTAAAGCTGATTTAAAAATGATGCATACTTTTCCTAATTCAAATATTAGTGAAGATTGGCACAAGATGTGGTATTCTCTTACTGCTCTTCTCGCCTTGCTATCGGAATATCTCATTTAACGTCTTCGTTGGTAGATGAAGACCTTCTTTTCTGTTTCTCTCCTTCCTGTTGCGTGTACTCTCCCCGAGCCCCACACTTCAAACGGGGGAAATATGCTGCCTCTTGTAATCATCTGGACAACTTCAAGGGATCTGAACACTATGAAATTAGGTGAAACATTCAAAAAGTGGTTCTAAGAACACATGCTCCAAACTTAGATGTAAAAAGCCCGTGTACTGAATTACAGCAGCTGAATCAAGGCCCCTTTCAAAAAATTGCTGTATAGATTTACACCCCCACTTAAAATAGATGTCTGTGATGAAAACTTTCACTAATTTCATCAACAGCCTGCCCTAAATAGATAGCTGGGTTTGGTAATGACCTTTAATGACTGTTCCCATCTGGAATAAGAAGTCTTCTTCTGAGAATGTTGGCATTCACAGTTTCAGATTCCAAACAAGTTGCAGTTTTTGGTCCTTGGTGTTATTCATGTGGCATTAGTGGGCAGCTTCACTGGAATGTGACAACAGGGGACACACTCAGATGCTGCTGAATTGCGAATAGTGAATGGTGTAAATAGCAAACAGTACTTTAAATAGGGATGATAGTTTTTGAAACAAGTATCCAAAAGTAAGTGTCACTGGGAGGAATTACTGTGGTAAAGTTTTTCCCAGAAGATGTCAAGGACCACTTACTCATCAAAAAATTCAAATAATAATCCATCACTACAGTCCCTGGAGGAGATAATGAACAACATGGGAGACCTGAAAAAGATTTTAGTCTGCCTTGTAGTTTATTGGTGGTATTCTGCAGTGGTGAATCTGAGACCTAAGTTCACTTTCCTGACATTGTATTTCACTCTGTGTACAGGAAAAGCCTTGAAACACAGATGAGGCAACAAGTCTGCCCTTTGGATAAAGGTGCATACTCTGATATTGCATGTTGACTAGCAGTGAAATTGAGCATTTGGGGTGAAATTTACCTGTGCCAAGAGCCCACATAAGGCTTATGCACCAGTTAAGTCCTATATAAGCTATCAAAATAGGTCTTGAGTGTTACACAGGCTTTGTTCAGGGCTGAATTTCACCTTTAGTCCACAGTCTTGGAAGACTCTCACACAGCCGTGACTTTACACACTGTGAGTAGTCTCATTAACTTCAATGTCAATTACACTGCATAGCCAAGCTCATGCATAAAACACTGAAGGCCCATAAGCCTGCACTCTTCCTGCCACTTAGGGAGGCTTAATACTCTTAGAGATAGCATGGAGCAGAGGTCCGTCACCAGCTGAATTGCAACAAGAAGAGGCAAGTTCTCTGTAGCCTGTCTCCCTAGCAGGACCAGTCAGAGTCCACCCCTTAGTGTTTTAAAATATATTGTACTGGGTTTCCAGCCTGTCAAGTGTTCAGCAATGGCCAGCATCTGTAGGAATCTCAGAAAGGACAACTATAGCTGAGCAGAAAGCAGAAGGCTTTCTTTCCAAATGCTTTCCATTCAGTATTAATGTTGAAAAGTGCTTCTTACTATTGGAACTTTCAGATTGTCAAGCAGCAAAAAATCGATGGAGATTTCCTTTCAGGATTGCGTGTCCCATATTGGTGTGGTACAGTTCCTTTTAGACCAGGGGTCAGCAACCTTTCAGAAGTGGTGTGCCAAGTCTTCATTTATTCACTCTAATTTAAGGTTGCGCGTGCCAGTAATACATTTTAACGTTTTTAGAAGGTCTCTTTCTATAAGTCTATATTATATAACTAAACTATTGTATGTAAAGTAAACAAGGTTTTCAAAATGTTTCAGAAGCATCATTTAAAATTAAATTAAAATGCTGATCTTATGCCGCCAGCCTGCTCAGCCTACTGCCAGCCTGGGGTTCTGTTCACCTAGGCCAGCTGCGGGCTGAGCAAGGCCTGCGGCCGGGACCCCAGACCTGGAGTGGGGGGGTTTCAGGGGTCAGGGCAGAGGGTTGGAGGGTGTGGGGGGTGCAGGGCAGAAGGCTGGGTGTGCGGGGGGGTCAGGGATCAGGGCAGAGGGCTGGGGTGGGGGGGTTCAGGGGTCAGGACAGAGGGATGGAGCTATGGGGGTGCAGGGCAGAAGGCTGGGTGTGGGGGGGGGCTGTTCAGAGGACAGGACAGATGGCAGTGGGGGGTTCAGGGCAGTGGGGGGTGAGGGTTCAGGGCAGAAGGCTGGGTGCAAGGGGGGTCAGGGCAAAGGGCTGGGGGTGTGAGGGGTGCAGGGCAGAAGGCTGGGTGTGGGGGGGGGTTCAGGGGTCAGGGCAGAGGGTTGGGGGCATGGGGAGGGTGCAGGGCAGAAGGCTGGGTGTGGGGAGGGGTTCAAGGGTCAGGGCAGAGGACTGGGCATGTGGGGGGGTGTAGAGCAGAAGGCTGGGTGTGGGGGGGGGTTCAGGGCACAGGGCTGGGGTGCTCGGCTCATGGGGGTGCTTCCAGCCCCCTGCCCTGAGCAGCTCATGGGATATCCCTTGTTCCACTCCCTTCCCCAAGGCTCCGTCCCTACCTCTCTCTGCATCCTCTACGGAGCTGTGTGCATGCTGCCGTGCTTCCCCCTCCCCCTCGCAAGGGCCATCAGCTGATTGGCGCAGGGAAGGAGAGGGGGAAAGGCAGGAAAGCACCAGGCTGGGGGAAGAAGCGGGGGAGGGGGGTAGCTTGGCTGCTGCAGAACCAAGCTTCTGCCTCCTGCTCTGGCAGGGGAGAGCGGTGGGCGGGGGGCTGAGTGAGGCTGGGGGTCAGGACCGCGGCAGGCAGCTGCCTGCCACTCAAAATCTGCTTGCATGCCATGTTTGGCACATGTGCTGTAGGTTGCCAACCCCTGTTTTAGAAAAATTAGTGGAAAGACAAAATCTTGGCAGCCTTTTGACAGTAAAATGTTTTGTGTTTTCCCTGGGCCAGAAGAAAACACACACACACACACACACACACACACACACACACACACACACACACACACACACACACACACACACACACACACACACACACACACACACACACACACACACGGAATAATATTTCTGAGGAATAGTAAAACCACACTTTAAACACAACAGTCTTTTCCAGGGATATAAAACATATTCATGTCAACAGGAAGGATCTCAGTTAGTTTCAATCCAGCCAATATTGAGGAGAAGAAAAAAATCTACATTGCTTGTGTTAAATGGTAGCACAAGCAGTAAGTAATTTGTGCTTGGTAACTGGGGAGAAAAAGAAGCAATTTCAAAGATGATAAGCATGAAATGAGAACAAAAATGAGAAGGAGTGCAGTAAGAGACAGTGGCAGCTAGAGCTGGAAGTAGAAAAAGAGTTAGAAAAGAGGTTTTGATCACAGTCCACCAAAAGAAACAACTCAGCATGTCATCTTTTCCTCTAGAAAAGCAGATGATCTTTCAAGAGAGGATGAGGGATTTCAGATCAAGGACTTGGTACTTCAGCCCTTTCTCAGGCAGCATTTCCTCTGAAGTCAGGCCTGAAATATGCTGTGTACGTTTTATAGATGGTGTGAGGTCTTCTGATGTCTATCCAGCCACTTGGTGGCACAGTGCTGTTTGCGGGGCAGCGCATGTTTCATTATTGGGGAAAATAAACACAGGTCTCACAAAGGGCTAATGTCAGAGGAAGAGCAGATAGGCCCAGCTAACCCACCTTTGCTAAAAGCAGAGGGATAGTTCCCCCTCTGCTCTTTCTCTTGTTCCCTTGGGAGTCCAGCTTCCCCACCTTTTGACTCTTTACAAGGAGGTGAAATAAGAACAGTAGAATTTCGGAATCATCAGATGACAGAATTTGAAGTGGGAACAGCAGAAGGAACTGGTGTCTGACTGGGGAGTTTATTAGACTCCAAGGCCTTCTTACTGATGGAGAGAGCAGCATGATAATCTGACAGGGAGTTAAAAAAAAAGAGAATTGTTCAAGATGGCAGTCTCCTGTCTGCCTCGTTTTTTCTACAAGATCTGTCCTCAGCTACTGCATGTCCCTTCCAGTGGGCAGAGAACAAAAGGAAAACCTTCCATCTCCTGTTTTCCATCCCCTCTGGAAAGAAAGACCTTGCCGCTGGTTTTGTCTCACTTAGCCAGAATCCAGAGAAAGCAGAATGACCTTGACAGTTCCTTCTCCCATCTTGAAACTCCATAGTGGGTGTGTAAGTGAAATAGCTCTGGAGAGACTGATTATTGGGAATGTGTGAAATGTTCTGCTACAGAGCTCCACACTGTGGAAAAACATGGATTTTCTTTCAGATGCATGTATTACCTTGTTTCCATTCTCTTCTTTGTGCCATTTCCCATAGTGTGATGGGACGCGTCAAATTGATGCAAGTTGACTTCAGCAGATGACCTTCATACCCTTGATGTACAGCCAGCAAAATTGATGAGATTTTCCCCCTCTGACTTGGATCTACTTTAACCCCCAGTTATCACTGCCTCCAAGTTAACTCCTTTTTTAAGTGTTTCAGTTAACCAGACCTAAGGGTCATCTGTTTGGATCCCACTCTGAATTCTAAGCAATGTCCTGTGAAGATATTAAAAGTAGATTCTTTCCCCCTTTTGGTGTATTACTGGTATAATTTTAAATAAGTCAGTCTTCACTAGGCAGGAAAAGATGAATAAAATATGGTTACAGAATCTAATTAGCAATGGGCTATAGGTACACATTCATTTACAAAATAGAAGAGTAAAATTGAACCAAGCTCAAAAGTATAACAATAAGAAACTATAAGAATCATCAAAGGAGTACAAAACTACATTCATATTCAGTTGTATGTCTTTTATTTTACTCCTCATAATTATTACTCCTAATATTTGTCTTGAAAATTGAAGAAATTTTCCCTCTGACACATCAACAGCCAAATTTGTAGTTTGGCCATTCCCTAGAAGGGACAACTAATTCACTCGAAAATCTCAGCCCTTCAGGCCACTCCCTGGACAAACATAGGGCTTTGCTTCCATTCAAAGGAAAGTCTTTTTCCAGACTGCTCGACTGACCTTCCTTTTTCCTTCAGGAAAACTTCTGTAATGTGCATTTCTTTGGCAACTGACAAGCTGCCAATGTAACATTCTCTGGCATATGCCCATTAGCTTCACAGAAGGAATCAATGTTGTTGTCTTGATTGACAATGGAAATTAATTAGGATAGCAAACCTGCATAACTCAGCTCTTACTGAACTTCCAAAACCGAAGTATGATTATCCCAAAACAGAAGTATCATTCATAAATTCAGCAGCAATGCAATCTACAGTCTCAAAAATGTACTAGTGGTCAAGGTTGTTATTTTCCCAATGTGCTCATGCAAAGGGATAAGGGGGCATATTATACTTCTTTATTTGCTGATGTAGATTACCTGGGTTGTTTTTTAAATCATGGGGAAGCTAAAAAGCAGCATGGAGCCTTCAAAAGTAGGCTTGGATGGGGAATGGGCAGAACCTCAATTTATATCCCCAGAATGTTTTAGTGAGCCGATATGATCTGTCACAGGGTGAAGTCCTCCATTATTGGCTGGGAGCAGAAGCAGATCACTTCCCCCCAAGAGCTAGGGGAGAGAAACAATGAGTGAACTAAGGCTCAGTTGAACACACGTCACTCCCTGGCCTGCACTTGGAGCAGCACAGATATGTGCTGGCCCTTACTGAGGGACTGTATGGCAGACTGTAATGTTGTGCAAAAAAATAGCTTCTGTGCTAAGGAGCAAACCCTTGCTTTCAAAATAAGATGTTCTGGATTTCAGAGAGATGCACTGAAATGCAGATATCTTAAAAATAGCCAAGGCTAGAAATCAAATGACATCAACTCAGGAAACTTCATAAATTTGTTATACCAATTATATTAGACCAGTAAAAACCAGCAGGATCTTATTAAAGGGGACAAGACAAAGATGCCACATTTATTATGATAACAATTTGATTTATGACTAATAACAATATCTTAATTCTTATACACACACACACACATTATACCTAATACCTATACACACACACACACACACACACACACACACACACACACACACACATTCACATTATGTCTAATACCTATACACACACACACACACACACACACACACATTTATCAGGTGTTCTGCAGCTGCTGCATAGTTACCAGTCCTGAAGATAGCTTAAGTTTATGGCTTGATTTTGCAGCTTGTGTTCGTAGCTTGTGGCGGCTAACTGGCCAGGAAAGCCGGGCACAAGGCCGAGCTGGATCTCTGTTGGGCAGGCACTGATGTTCTTCCATGTTGGCAGCAGAATGTTACCCAGAGTCTCTCATCTCACCCTTCTTTTTTATAGGCTTTTAGTTTGGATTCAAAGTCTATAGGTCTTGCTGTGTCACGCTGCCTCTAGGTTTAGATTGATCACCCATCAATTGCAGGCATGATTTTCAGCCTTGAACCTGGCTTTGATCTTCCTTCTGTTGTTCTGTTGTCCTTTTCTTTTTAGGGTGGATGCTTCTTACTTTGTTTAGGGCTGTTGTCTAGTTCTTCAGCCGTTGGTATTTGAACTTTATCTCATCAGGACAGGCTGGGACTGGAGGTTGATTCCGTCATTCATACATAACTCATTCACACATCTAAACTAAACTAATAAGATTACAGCAGGGTTTGCAAAAATGAAGGTTGCAGGAAGCTTTTACAAAATGAAGTGAGTGTTTTAAAATGGGGTTTAAATTACAATATGGAACAGAAGTTACAGTGTAGGCAAGTGTAGTGAATGGTGAACAGAAGTTATATTAATAAAGTGAACAATTAAAAACAATTTCATTCATCAGTTCTACAAATTCAGAAGGAAATGATCTGCTGGCGTGTGTGTTAAAAAAGAGGAGGATAATTGACAAATGTACACAGAAGCAACAAGACCAGATGAGGTCCTGAGAAAATGATGGTTATTTATCTTACACAGATTTACTAAGAGGGCTAAAAAGATACAGTAACACTCACTGAAATTCTATCCACTTTGATCTGTCAAAAGTGATTAATGTGATTCAAGGCAAAAACAAACCCAGCTGGATTTTTGACAATGTGTAACCTCTCTGACCCACAGTGATCCAAGTAATGACCAAAATACCTGAGGTAGTATAACTTAGCTGCTTGAGGACCTAATCTTGTGACAGACGGTTCCCACTGAAATCAAGGGAATTCAAGGTAACTCAGGGCCAGATCCTTATAGGATCCTCCCATGGGATTGGGCACGAAGGGATAGAAATGGGCAAAGCCTCAACTCACTTCTCATGGAAGTTAGGTGCCTATATACTTTTGAGAATCTGGACTTCAGTGCCTTGAAGGATCTGGCCTCTTTTTATTAATGATGGCTTTTTAACTAATAACAAGCAATAGCTGTCTAACCATGCAAAAAAAGTGCTTCCGCATTTAAAAATAAAATTCTTGACTTGATTATGGACAGCAGCAGAATATAGTTTGCATGTTAACCAAGTAATGGGATATATCACGGGAAATTCTTCCTTACCTATTTCAACGTATCTTAAATTCTGCAACTCAGTAGCAAGTTCATCTCAAATGGACCATTATGGACCAGTTATATATATCATTAGTATCGGGTGTGACAGACCCAAACCAGTGGGGTACAGGAGTCTGGTAGAGGGCAAATATACTGGTCACTGGGTGAGTAGTTTTCTGTTCCCTGAGTGACCAGAGCAGGGGTTGCACTAGAGTAATCAAGAACTTGCTAGAACCAATTAAGGCAGACAGGCTGATTAGATCACCTGCAGCCAATCAAGGCAGGCTAATTAGGGCACCTGGGTTTAAAAAGGAGCTCACTCCAGTCAGGTGGGGAGGAGCTAGAGGAGAGGAAGTGCATATGAGGAGCTGAAAGCAAGAGGCACAAGGAGCTGAGAGAGAGAGTGAGAGTGAGAGGGTGAGCTGCTAGAGGACTAAGAAGTACAAGCGTTATCAGACACCAGGAGGAAGGCCCTGTGGTGAGGATAAAGAAGATGTTTGGAGGAGGCCATGGGGAAGTAGCCCAGGGAGGTGTAGCTGTCATGCAGCTGTTACAAGAGGCACTATAGACAGCGGCAATCCACAGAGCCCTGGGCTGGAACCTGGAGTAGAGGGTGGGCCCAGGTTCCCCCCAAACCTCCCAACTCCTGATTAGACACAAGAGGAGTTGATCTAGACTGTGGGGAAGATCACTCAGGTGAGCAAAATCTGCCAATAAGCGCAGGACCCACCAAGGTAGAGGAGGAACTTTGTCACATGGGGTACCAGACAACTTTGAATTCAGTCCCTATTATGGTAGTCACTGTTCAAACCTATTAAAAAGACATACTAATTAAGGGACTATGCTCCTTTCCTTCATTAGCACATGGTTACACAGGGATACCGCGGTGTGCTATGTTCCACTGGCTTACCAGAACCACTGACTACAATAAAGAAACTTTCCCCATCCTCAGCTTCTCCCTCTGTCCCAGGAGTGGGCTTCTTGGGTGTGAAATCTTTTGGGAACAAGATGAGACGCAGGTTGGCTCAGGTGAGTATGTCCTCAAGCAGTTTCTGGATTTCACGCAGTACAGCAGCCTCCTTCCCCATCGACAAAACCCAATGAATCTGAAACCCAACGTGATTCTGAGGTTTGGTGCACGTCTCGCTCACTTCTCTGCTGAGGACTCCTGTATTGTATTTCCAGAACTGCCACTTTCAAGTCATTTAATTTCCGTTTCTCAGTTACCCTACCTGTAAAATGGGATAAAGAGTTATCTGTGTCACAGGAATGTTTACATCCTGATCAGTGTTTGTACTATATTTTGAGACCCTCAGATGTGTAAATGTATAGTTATCATTGCTATTTGTGTCATTTTCATGCTAATTTTCACACAATCTTCAAACGTATGTGCTTTTTGCTGGAGATGTTCACCTGTCTCCAGCTCTTGCCTGAAAAATCCTTATACAAGTTGACCCCTGGACTCAAGCAGGACTATTTACAGGAACAAGGGTTCCAGGATCAGGGCCAAAATATCTTGGCCCAGCTTCTGCTATACAATTCTGTCCATAAAGAGCAACCTGATAATTTCCCTCACACTAGGGAACTTCCCACTGGTGTAAAGCTTATGGAGCTAATGGCGTCATCAAACACTATAGAAGTATGTATGTCAAAGTTTAAATTCAATAAAATATCTCCCAAGGATTTATTCTATTTTGTTTAGTTATATGGGGGAATATTATACATTTTAGCTTCCTTTAATGCTACATTGGCATACTACAGTTATGGATCAAGTAACAAATGTTATTTACATGATTTTTAAATGTATTTTTCAAAGAAAAATCAGGCAGCATGTCTTTCATTTAAATTACACAATCCGTATTCATCAATGTACGCAGATGAGTTTGTGCATTATTCAGTTGGCAGAGAGCATGCAAACTTTAAAAGAAGCAGAAATCAAGGAAGATAGGATGATGGTGGCAGAGACAAACAAGGGAGGGTTTTAATATGGGGAGGGCGGATGCAGATGGCTGTCTCTTTTGCACAATTATATTGACCTAGCATTTCCAGATTATAATTAGAGGAGCCTGAACCAAAATTGCAGCTCCAAACACCATTTGTTTTATCTCCCTCTTTGGGTGGTGAGAAAGGGGAAGAATCTGAATCTAGACCCAGTTCTAGATTTCACACCTGGCTCCTTGCTCCATAAATTGGTCTAACTGTAATACTAGGTCCATCCACTCTTCAAACTTATGCTATGCTATGAGTGTAATACTTAACATTTATATAGTACGCTTTGCCATTGTATCTCAAAACTCGTTAGTCATTACATAGATAAGCCTCAGTACACCCTATTTGATAGTGGAGGCCAGATTCTGTGCCCTGATCTGCTCCCTTTGCATTACTCTGTGACCCAAAGGGAGTGAAAATCTGTCTCCAGTCTCCTCTTAGGGATTACAATGTATGTGAGTCCTCAGAAGCCTGGGTCCCAAGCTGACTTCTACACCACCTTTCACTCAGCCCCTGGCGCAGGGGATGGGAGTGGAGAAGGGTGTGTTGGTGATAGCGAGACTGGTTGAAGCACAATTCTCTCTAGCAATCCTCAGCTAGCATATGACTCAGTAATCAGATGACACAATTTAGAGCTGCTCCCAAGCTGCTTTAACCTGGGCCCAGAGAAGAAAGAGAATCAGGAAGCCATAACTCGCCTGACAGCTTCCCCACTACCACCACCACCCCACCACACCCTCCTCCTATGTCCAAGGTGGAGCTGGATTCAGCAGAGAATTAGGCCTTGTGTGATTTATGACACGGGAAGGCACTGATTTCATGTGCCTCAAATTTTGCATTCCTAACTACAGATAATGCTGACTTTTTTCAAGGGTGTTGAGCAACCCAGCTCTAATAGACTTCACTGAGAGCTGGAGCAGCTGTTCAGTTATTCTGAAAATCAGGCCTTACGTATCTCAAACATTAGTGGATCCCTTTGAGAACTTCATCTTAAGTAACTTACTGTAGTTATATGCTGATCTACTGGTCAGGAAAAACATGGAACTCAGAAAATCTGATTAATGTTCCCTGCTATCCTATTAGGTCTTTCCAAAGCACCCATAAATGGAAGTATCTAAGCTCTGACCACATTTACTCCATCATTTACATTTATTTACATCATTCATAGCCAATAATTTAATTGATAAAACTCTGACATGGTAAAAAGTCACCGTAGACTTCTGCACATATAATCTGTTGCAGCTGGGCAAGCGGTTTTAAGTTGTTGTGTGAATCTCTTACTTTTCAGTGCTACTGAAACTCAGCAAATTTCAAAAGCTGGGGACAGAACTTCATCATTTTGTTAATGTATATATCTATCAGAGCATAATGATGAGAACTTTTCACATGACTTGCACTGACAAAGTGAGGTAACAATTCCAAACTTAATAATGGTGCATAGCAGAGAACAGCACTGTTTAAAATACAAACAGACACGTAAATTCTTACATTTTCTTCCCAGAAGCTTTTGTCACGGATCTGGCTGACCCTTTGAGAAAGATATAGGTTGGACTTCTGTAGGTGAATTCAGCTTGATGTTTCTTTTCATATGACATTCTTTCTGCAGTTTTCTTTCAGGGAAAGTATCTGCCATGCTTCCCTGAATGGTATGGTAAGAGACAATCAATATCTTAACGAAAATCTGAGGGAACATAGTGCTCTTTGTAGGTTGTGGTGTCTTTTGATACTGTTGGAAAGTATTTGTCTTCTGCCTGAAACTTGACCCTGTCATTCCATTACAATGACTGACTTCTTTAATCCTTCTTTTCTGAGCTCAGCTATATATGTGAAGAACTTTCAGATGCATGAAACAGGAAAAAAACACATATCCTAGACTTTCATAGATTGGAGTTGACAAAGCATAGTCAAACATATGATCATATATATGGTTCTTTCTAACAAGCACTGTATTCTTATTTTTACTTTCGTACTTCTTGTCCACTTGATCCTATTCATAGTTATTTCCTTGTCATAGGCACATCCATTCGTTGTTAATCCAAGGGAATGATTACTGTATGTAGATTTAATTTCAAAGACTGATTTAAAATAAAGCACTGAATGAAATAGTTCATATTTACCCATAAGTGTATATAGAGGGGTAATCATTTTTCCAGGCTTTCAGAAAGCTCAACAAAAGTTTACCCAGGGAACAAGAAAAAAATCTCAATAGCATAGTTTGTTTTATCTCCTGCTCAGATGCATCTTTAAAGATTGTAATTTCCAGAATACTGTACCCACCTCAAATGTCAAGTTTTGATGAATCAAATGGCTGGGGAGGGGCAGAAGCATTTCAAATAAAGATATTATAAATATTAAGGTTTGAAAAATACACATTTTAAAAAAAAATCACCCCCACATATAAGAGCCATGTTAACTAGGCAATGCTGTAAAGAGTTCAATGGTGGATGTATTGTGATATAAGCTAAGGCTATGGATACACTGGCTATTTACGTTGCTGCAACTTTCTCTCTCGGGGTGTGAAAAAACACCCCCCTGAGCAGCAAGTTGCAGCACTGTAAAGCACCAGTGTAAACAGTGCCCCAGCGGTCGGACCTCTGTGCTCCCAGCGCTGTAAACTAATCCCCTCGTGGAGGTGGAGTACCTGCAGTGCTGGTGCCTTGACCACACTTGCATTTCAAAGCTCTGCAGTGGCAGCACTTTGAAGTTTTGAGTGCAGCCACAGCCTAAGACAGAACTAATTCCAGCAAAGGTGTGTAAGAGACTTTATTTAAGTGCAACTATGTTCATGTGGCATCAGGCTAACTTACCACATTTTTTCATATCTTAAAGGTCTAGGCCAATTTTCAAAGCTAACTGTGTAAAGTTATGCTTCTGCATAAAAGTAGCTTGATTGTCAGAAATGCTACATATCCTACTTAATTCAGTGCAAGCTGAAGATACTCAGCACCACTGAAACCAAACCGTTTTTAATTACACATCTGTATTATACACAGGACATGAGCATTTCTCCCTTAGTGAATTTTTGGTTCTAACGGAGTCTTCCTAGTTCAGGCTTGCCCTCTTGTAGGAGGTTTTTTTATTTTTTTATTTATGTTTTTTTAGCCTCCCTCTGTGAGGCCCTTTCACAGTTGCTGCCCTAAACTTGTCATTTTGTAACTGGCTACTGCTTGTTGCATCTTCCCCTTTTCTAGTTAGTAAGTACCCTTAATAACCGAGACGCTTTCCTTTTCATATTTCCAAAGTACCAGACCTTTTCACCTAAATACCTAAATATGGATTTAGGACCCTAACTCTGGGTACCCAGATTAACTAAAGGCAAAACTTTCTATAGCAGTGAAATCTGCTCTGATGTATACATTTCCTGAACTGGTTTATTCACTAACAAAGGTCACAATTCAAAGGCCATATCTCTCATACAAGACTGATAAGATTATGCAATATATGTGTTTATATATCAGGAAATAGAACCACATTCTTTTTCTACATTTTACTTCTGAAGATGCAAGACACTAAGGAATTCCAGTTTCCACTATAAATTATTTATCAAACCATGAAAGATATTACATCCAAACCTACATTACAAGAATATTAAAGTTGCAAAGTCAAGCATTCAGAAGTTAGGAAATGCTAAAATTAAGGTTGTCTGTGTAAACAATTCAGTCCTCTTGTATGTGTGCATCATGATACAGTCTAATTACATGCTCACATGCAATTGTTTCAACGGAACCCTGTATTTGCTGTATGGCAGTTTTTCAATATTTCTTTTTATCTCCCTCTTTCAGTTTATGACCCCAGGCCTTATTTAATGCACACAATACAAACCCTGTAATGAATACAACATTATTTTCCTCCTGGGTGCTTTTATGGTGCTGTCACCATAATATCATCACCATAATATCATCGTGGTATTATTTCCTTTTTAGAGCTGGGGGATGGAGGCCCACAGATATTAAGGCAAAAATTGTCAAAAGTATCCATTAATTTGGGGTGCCCAGTTTGAGATACCTGAAGCCTGATTAAGTAATCTGAAGAAAGTACTTTACAGTACACTCCCATTTATCCAAAACCCTATTATCCAAATCCCTTCTCCTCCCCCCACACATGTGATACATGCTGCAGAAGGCATGTATCTCATGCTGAGGGGAAAGGAAGTGATTTGGATACTACGGAGATTTGGATAACAGAGTAAAGACACATCCCCGGTCAGGACTGTAAGGAAGAGGCAGAGGAGGGCAAGACCATGGCCATGTGGGAGGCTACCCTGCTGCTGAATGGATTCTGCGGCAGTGCAGGGAGCCCTCTATAGACCCACTGTTATGGGCTTTAGTGACAAGGACCATGACAGTGGACCTGCAGAGGGCTCCCTGTGCTGCCAAAGGGACAGTGACAACTGATCCTTGCAGGCGCAAGGTCCAGAGGGGAGGCTGTAGTACTGGCAGAGCAGAGGCTCCAGAACTGCTAGGACAGAGCAGAAACCTTCAACCAGGACTTCAAAAAAGAAGAGGAAGATAAGCACCCAGCCATGCCAAAAGGCCCCCATCTTCTTGATTATCCAAAATCTTGATTATTCATGTAAAATATTTGTGTCCCTGCTGCCCCGCCCCCATGCTATTTGGATAATCAGGAGTGTGCTATGTTCAAAAAGGCCATTTCTATTGACCTCAGTGGTGAGCACTTTGTAATTCAAAAAACCAGAACCCAACTACCTGAAGTTGGACACCCAAAACTGAGTCGCATACTATTAGTGACCATCTGAGAAAAATTTGGTCTAAGAGACTTGCCCAGCATCACACAGGATTTTTGTGGCAGAGGCAGGGCTAGAATTCAGTTCTCCAGGGCAGTATTCAACTGCTTTAATTCTGAGACTGCCCTTTCTTGTCCTCCAATCCCCTACTTCATTCACTCAGCACCTTCCAACTTCGGCAACAAATGAGGCAGGGGCATAATAACCAGCCTCTTTCACTACACAACCCCAACCTTGTGCATTGAATGAAGCAGAGAACCTGTGGGTGGGGGGGATGTATGTGAACATATAATTAAAGAATGCATCAAGATGCTCTGAATTCAAGTTGTAGGTGCAATCTTAAATCTGGCATTTCCTAACTTTGAGGGCTTGATTTTACAACCTTAATGCTATTTTAATGTGGCTTTTTGGATGCAATTTCCTCATTTAAAAAAAAGAAAAACAACACAGCAGTTCCATCATGTGGCTTCATATTGACCCTACTTCTTGAGTCATCAGCAAGGTCTGGGCCTTCAGATCCAAAGTACAGACCTCTGATGCTTGAGCTAATTAAGTAACAGGTAGCAGTACTATGCTGTCAATTTATATGTGAACCAGGCTTTATAGGGGGATGAGACATACCATTTGCCAGTAGATGTCACAGCTGTTTACCAACAGTAGAGTCATATAGAGACTCAGGACTCTTCGATTCAATTCCAGGTTTTGGAGGGGAGTGTATTCTTATAGGTTATAGATCCTTCTGAGCCTATTATCCTGTCCTGTCTCTGTTTCCCTGCCAAATTTCAACTCCTTGATCCATAGCATGAAGGTACAAGAGCTTATTAATGAAATAGTTTCATTGTTTTGCCCATATTGAAAAAATATATTTATTTTCCCCTAATTTTATTCTCTGAATCTAAACAATTTCAGCCTGAGTCAGAACCCCATTCTCAGCCAGAATGATTAAAGTCAGATGAAGTTATAAGCACATGTAAACAGAGTCTTATAATGGAAACTGTCAAGCAACCTTGACATAGGCAATGCAGCCAGCTCTGCTTATAATAGAGACTATATTTGAATGTACATTAAGCTCTGTTGCATACTAAGTTAAAGCTGATCTTTTAAACTCTGGTTGGAATCTCTTAGTTTTTGAGTGCTTGATTTTATATCCTTAAGCATGGGATGATACCCATTTACGGAAATTTTCAGTATGGAATAATAATATGCTGCGGTTTATGCCCTCCCCCCTAATATATGTAAAGAGAGGACACTGTGCAGGTCTAACAATTCCTGCCCAGAGAGTAGCCTCTGCATCTGTGTCATAGTTTCCCATCTTAAGCCCAGCAAGGTGCTTAGTGGGTCTGGGGAAGGTGCTGCATAGGCTGGGAGAAAAGTGAGGTTGGCTGGGAACAGGGGTGAGGGGAATGGACATCCTTCCCCCTCCTTCTCCATGGAAAAACTGGAAAAAAGTATGGCTCACCCTCTGTTGAGGGAATTCTAGGAGCTAGAGACCTGTGGGAGGTCACTGAAATGCAGAGCTGCAAAGTAACTTTTTCTTGTGAATGGTCCTGGACACTGTCACATCTGCTGATATCTTCACAGATCCATGTAGATCCACAGAGTTTCTATGTGGACCTGTGGCAGTGGCTCCTCCCCTGATGAAGTAATGTGGGGAATGCTCCTGGATGGTATCCTTACTAACTTTTCATCCAGAAGCACTCTCCTCTTGGTTTTGACTACCCTTCCAGACAAGTTGTGAAGATTAATTATTTTGAGCCCAGTTCTGCCACCCATACTGTGAGTAGCAGCTTACTCTCTCAAGTATTCCTACTGAAGTCCAGGGAACTACTTTCATAAGTGACCCTACTCAGAAGTCACAATCAGGCCCTGAATGTATGTAAAAGCACTGACAAATTGAAGCTCTAAGGATCGTTAGCTCAGCATTTTCTAGAGAAGGTAGGAAAATAGGATGCATTTTCCAACCAGCCCTAGTATTTTCATTATAATTAGCATTAGAATTTTGGGAGAGGTCTGTTCTGTCTTTATAATAAAGAGTACACATCCTAAGCACAAGAGATTCTTCTATACCTGAACCTGTAAGTCAGGAGTGGCCAACCTGTGGCTCTGGAGCCACATTCAGCTCTTCAGAAGTTAATATGCGGCTCCTTGTATAGGCACCAACTCCAGGGCTGGGGCTGGAGCTACAGGCGCCAACTTTCCAATGTGCTGGTGGTGCTCACTGCTCAACCCCTGGCTCTGCCACAGGCCCTGCCCCCACTCCACCCTTTCCTGCCCTCTCCCTGAGCCTGCTGTGCTCTCGCTCCTCCCCCGGCCCTCCAAAGCCTCCTGCACACCACAAAACAGCTAATTGGGTGGTGCAGGGAAGGAGGGGGAGGCGCTGATCAGCAGGGCTGCTGGAAGGTGGGAGGCACTAGGAGTGAGGGTGGGGGGAGCTGATGGAGGGCTGCTGACATATTACTGTGGCTCTTTGGCAATGTCCATTGGTAAATTGTGGCTCCTTCCCAGGCTCATGTTAGCCACCCCTGTTGTAAGTATTGCTTATTTATAGCAATATGTCTTAATAAGATTGACTGTCTGTAACTGAAAGAACTTATTAGTATCTGTCTGGAAAGAACACTGGCTGTTGCAGTGCTGAAGTGAATTTGTTTGCCATAGGGCCTATCAAATATGTGCACAGCTGCATATGATTTATCAATTAGCAATGTCCAAAACATCTAACTCTGTCAAATTTTTACGTGGTGCTAATTTTACATAGGACCAAAAAGAATTTTGCATGAGAGAAAATGGATCTAACAAAATGCATTACAATTACGTTCGCTTATAAAAGGTGATTTTAAAACCAAATGGGAAAAGGGCTAAATATCCTGAAGCCTGCTAAATGAATGGGAAAAAATAAGTAAGGTTAGTGAGTTAATCCTTTGGTGCTGGCCTTTTCAGAAGGCTGGTTGGGGATGAAGGGAGAGGGAGGAAATTTTGCTTCATCATTATCTAAGCCTTTGAAAAATTTGGTTAGAAATCTCAAGAATATGCGTTCGGTTGAGATTCCTTGCACTGTTGTTTCTTGTCATCGCTAAGAGTGTGTCACAAAGCAGTCTCTTGTGGTATCTCAATACTGTTGGTTCCGGCTCCGTTTGCAAAGCTTGATATGAAAAATATATCAAAACATTTTTGAACGGTCAGGCCTACTCAACCTGACTGCCATTTATGTGTGCGTGCACAACTTGACATGTGCAAACAAACAAAAAGATAGGTATGCCCTTCAATTGTATGCCCTAATGGTATAATTTACTCATTCAAATCCCTTCTCTTTCAAGAAGATAGTAATAAGCCAGCGCAGC
This sequence comes from Gopherus evgoodei, assembly GCF_007399415.2. Taxonomy (NCBI): domain Eukaryota; kingdom Metazoa; phylum Chordata; order Testudines; family Testudinidae; genus Gopherus; species Gopherus evgoodei. The sequence continues at coordinate 146,286,782 of NC_044323.1, forward strand.
AGCATTTGGCTTCCTCAGACATTTTAGGCCACTTTGCAGTCAGGCTTTAGAGCAGATTATAGTGGTGACTGAATCGATGGATGATCTCATTGCCATAGGTGATAAATCTGTGGGAACAGTGATGGAGCTGCCTTTGACACTGGCTGATCATAAAGTGTGGCTGACTCACTACAAAACTTTGCAGTGGTGGAGCAGTTCACACTTAAACTGTTGTGAAGTGGTAAGTACAGCTTACTATGAGTGAGAATAAGAGTGGGGCAAAGGGACCTTTATAGATTTGGTTAAAGCAGGAAAGGATCCGTGTATTGTGGGAACAGGGCTGGAGGACTATTGAACTCAGGACTCGTACGTGCCCCTTACCACTGTCCAGACTTCAAACTAGTGCAGGGCTGTGCCACAGCCCAAGGCATTTTCATAGCCATATCCATCAGGTGTGCTAGCATTCTTGCCCCCAGCACACCTCGAAACCCACGCTTTGGGGTGGGGGGTGAGCGGGTGTTGTGCATGGTATGGGGGGTTCTGGTGCAGTCGCATGCATGGGTCTGTGTCCAGTTGCCAGTGTAGGCATAGCCTACGTTGGATGTTCATATTCCACTATGGTGGATCACATAACAGGGAAGCTCTTGCTCCTCACCTGAACATTCTCACCTGTGGAGCCCCATAGGACTCAATCAAGTTAATACAACAGTATTTATTGTTTTTACTAGAATAATGACTTTTTTTTCTTATACCCCCCAATGTTCTATTACAGCATGGCACTTTTCAGAGGCTTCTGCTAATATTTTGGTGAACGAGCTACAGCTTTGTGTATGAAAGTCTCATTTTCATGTATGCTGGCATGACGGCAAGATTTTCTGTTGATGGTGTAACATCGTCAGGTTTTTACTTTTAGATCTACGTGGAAACTTTTTAAACTATTTCATTATTCAGAATGTTATTGAAATACAATAGGGGGCATTTCTTCATTGAAAACAAATATTTTTAGATCAAAGTGAAAGGCAGGAAATAACATAAACTTTTTGATCCAATATAATTCTTATACTCTGGATCTGACTTTCCTCTTGATATTGCTTTCTGAATGAGAAAGGCAAAAGGTGCAAAAAGGGAGAAAGAAATTAATTTAACAGGATTTAAGAGTTCCTTTCCATTGTGATTCACAGCTACTTTTGGTATATTGCTGCTGGACACCATCACATTCTACCTCCAAAGCTATAGACTGTTTCTTTCAGAGGACAAACTTGTAATTACAAAAATGAGATAAAGCATAAGGCTAATTAGCCTAACTCTTAATGATAAAGGTATTTAACATGATCTATTCTTGGTTAGAAAATTGGCAATATATTACATTTTTCATTAGATGAAAATTGGCTTTATGACCCTCTTAGTACTACATTCAGCTCATTTAAGTTAAAACTTCAGTACTCACTTTTTTATTAGCTATTGTAAATTTGGTGTACATAAAATCATGCTTAAGTCAGAGTTTTAATACAAATTTTCTTTTTATAATAGAAGATTGTCAAAAAAATCATTATTTAGGCTTGTGTAAGCAAAGGCAAATAAGTCTACACATATTGCATTTGCTCATCTTTGTATCTGTTTTATTTGTCATATATTGAATTCAATCAGGTTCAAGAGTTACAATGTGTATAATTCCACCTTGTATTGTATGTTTGGTTAAAAATATTAAAGGCAACAAGAAAAGACGGGAGCCTTTTTCTCCTCTCTTTTGCACAGTGGTAAATCAGGAGTAATTCTATTGAAGACTATAGGATTATACTGGAGTAAAAAGCTAATGTGACAAGAGCACAATAAGAATATGGAGTATTAACAGATTATATGCGGGGGGGGAACGTGCTTATCTATATAAAATATTTGGGTTATACAAATAATTCCATTCATTGTATTGTGTTCTATTCTACTTGTCTCTCAGACTTTTGTCCTAGGTATGCATTTCCCTCACCTTGGGGCACATGCTAACATGTAAATCATCTGGAAAGTAAAACATTTGCCCAAAACTGAATAAGTTACCACATGCACTGAGTTACCACCAAATGTTCCACTCCAGGCAAGAGTTGCATGGGCAATAATCCTGTGGATCTATTGTGAACTCCATGCACAGATCTGCACAGACCCTCCTAAGGGCCATGCCCTTCACCAGCTGTTGAGCTTTCTCTTTCTTAATCAGAATGGCTCTTTAGGAAATATGCTACCTTGGCTTATGGTCCTTGGACCTTTGCCAACCTGTCTAAGTCAGAAAGTGGTAAATAAGATTCTGTGTTTGTACAACACCTACCACAAGGGGGGCCATGAGTAGGGCTCCTAGTTGCTATGGTAATACAAATTATAAATAATATAGAAAGTAAATCTGAAAATTACAGAACTTGCTATAAAAAGTAAAGAATTTATAGAAAACTGTACATTTTCTGTATCTAATCTTTAACCCACCCTATAGAATTCTATATCATGGTTATAATTCTCTATTAACTTCCATATGACAACTTAAAATTTCTGTAGAAAAGGTTTCATTCTTTAAATCCAGTAGGACTTGCACATAATAATATGAGTTAGCTACCAAGTCCAATTTGAGTAACCCATGCAGTTATTAGGGCAACATGCTAATGAAGGGTAGCTACTCCATAACTTCATAGCTCTGCCCTCAGATTGATGTCCTTCTTCCTAAAACCCCAGAATACTGTCTTCTATGTGCCTGGAACCCAAGGAGGTACAGGCAGTGAACTTCCACCTGCTCCAGAGTTTCTTTACCATGGGTTTCTTCCCTTTTTCCTATTAACTGGAAGGGCATGCGTGGTTCTTTGTTACTTTCCACTGTTGTCCATTGTTTCAATTTGCCTGGGTTTCAGCAAAGTAGTTTTGATTTTCAGTTCATGTGGGTTTGTCCATCTTGAGTTTTGCTTTGAAATTCAGGCTGGAATGCACCCAAAAATCTCAAAACAAAACTACTGAGTTTTGCCTGGTTTCATTCCAAACACACACATCCCAACGGGATGGAAGGGATTTGTTCAAAACTCAGCTCATGTTTGCTTGATACGCCTCCAAACTTGACATTAAATCTTGGAGATGGTTATTACTTATTACTTGTCAAGCATTGCCAACATGCTTAGTACTATAGAAGACGTGACATGAATACATTCCCTGCCTCCAACAAACTTACTCACTAAACAATATTTTTGTTGAGCTGCTGATCTATAGCTACACCAGATTGTTGCCTATTTTTTGTTTTGTTAACAAAATTGTGCCACATCTCTAGTTATGATCAGTTATAACCAGTGGCATGAGGAAGGTTGCAGCATAGATACTACTGGTCACACCCTGCCAGGACTATGATTTGAACTTTACAGCTGAGCCTTGCACAATTATGTGAACATCTGCGTTTATTACTTTTGTATTTTCCCCTGCTTTTGAAACATGAATGTTTGTTGCCTATTGTGTGCTCAGTTGAACAAAGCCACCGTTTTAAAACATCTTTTCACATTCACCGCAGAATGAAATCATTTTCTTTTCTCATCAAACAAGCTACATAATTGGAGCACTTTATAGCTATCTATATCAAACAATGAGTACATTAATTGCTGAGGGTTGGACTACACTAGTGAGCATGTAAGCAAAATTTTGTAAACGTGATTACATTGTTCAAAATGTAATGAACAGGAATGGCATTTCTGTAGACAATGAACCCTTCTCTCCAGAACCAAAAGCAAAGCTTTCTGATTTTCATTATAGATAGAAAGTTGTTTATCCTCAAAGGAGATTTTCCTTTTCTGTAACTCCAGTTTTCTTCTTTAGATTCAAAGGGCCTGATTCTGATCTGTCTTACATGGATTTTACACCAGTGTAAGTCAAACGATTTCAATGGAGTTAATCTAGATTTCTGTCATCATACCTGAGAGATTATTTTAGCCCAAAGACTTTTCAGCAACCTTTATGGAGAGTTGGAGCATATTCAGTGTCCCTTTCTCTCAGTTGTGGTTTTTTAACATGTAAAGAAGAGATGAATATCAGCATTGAAGTGTGTGTTAACAACCAGTTACCATATTATTAATCATTACCACATCAGGGTTTCTGCAGTGCTTTTGATGTGTATCAGGCTTTTGTACTTGAATGACAAAGTATCTGTTAATTAAATATAGAGGAGTGGATTATTTTTTTCAATGTTGCCAGACTGTAGATATGTTGTTATGTAGAATTCCTCCTGGAGTTATTAGGGTTGCATGAGGCGGCAGCAGCTCTACCCTATCATACTTTAAAGTATGCAGTATGTGCTCCCCCCCGTGAACAGTCTAGCTCTAATGGCCAGTAATTAATAGGAACAAGGTCTGAACCCACCCTGACCCCATCAGGGTCTAGCATTGCTAATAGCAAGAGTATGCAACTGATCCCCAGCCAAGCACTAGACAGCACCTGTGAAGAGGCACAATGTGCTTTGTTACCCACTCAATCTGTCCCTATAGTATCTGACTTTTATGCATATTGCAATCTCCAAAAAATAAAGCTCTTATTCTTCCTTTTTGCAGGCTGAATAAATTAGGCATCTGGATATTAGTAATGTTCCCTAGAGATCAGAATGAAGGACTGGGGTTCTGGAACTCTTCAGTTACCAACTCTGTAACTGTGACGTTGGGTGAACCCTTATGGATTGGTTTTTCAGTGATGCTGAGCTTCCAGTGAAGTCACTTCGACTTAGTCAGACCCAGGTCATCTCTCAAAAATGGTCTTAACAAAATGGGTTAACTTTGTGAGGCCCTCAGATACTGTGGGGATGTGGACCAGAAAAATAGCTAGATATATTTATGCTCCCTGTTTCTGAGAGCTGGATCGAAAGGTTTTACTACTTTGAATGATTTTATGGCTACCACAGCAGGGTAGTAAGCTCCTATAGCAGGGATCTGCAGAGGCAGTGTCATGAAGGAGAGCATAGAAGTTTCTGTTTCATTTGCCCGTCTCAGTTTTCATCTTTTCTACTCCTCAGAAAGTGTGGTGATTAAAATAGTCAAAGACCAGCCCAGTGACAGTACAGTGTGAGGCTGCACAAATAACTGAATTTTGGGTTTGCTAGAGGCTGTGAACAACAACAAAAACTTGGCAAACCAAAAAGTCAAAAAATATTTGTTTCAGTTCAAAGGAAACGTTTCATTTTGATCTTTGGTCTTTACTTTTTAAATTTCTTTTAAAATTGAAGGAAATATTGAAAAGAAAAGTCATTTTGAATTGAAAAATGAAAATTTCTTTTACAAAATGTCAAAATAAAATATTTTGATTTTGGGGATTTTTCCCCCCAAATCAGTTTGAGGAATTTGACACACATTCATGAAATGTTTGTTGTCCCAAATCTGCTGCAGTGTGGATGTCATAGAGGCAGTTTATATGTGTATAGACAAGATCCATGAATATCCTAAAACTTAAAACTGGACTGCTGCAAAATTCATGAAGGCAAGAAAATTCTTCACATGAGAAAGACTGTGCAGCATTAGATGAAACTCAGGGAAAAATATTGGGGATTTTTTTTTGAGTCTATGCCTGATCAGAGGGGAATTTACCATCAATTTGCAAGATTCTTGAGCTCTGCTGCAAAATTTCTTGAGGAAGACCCCACCAGCTCTAATTGACCCTTTTATCACTCCAAGATACAGGCTGTGTAAGGCAGTGCTTCTGAAATTGTGATCCAGGGAAAATTGGTAGGTCACATAGTGTTGGCTCAACCTCATTACTTCCATGAGTTTTGAAAGATATCCACACTTTTTATTGCAAAAAAGAGTGTGGAGGCCTTTAAAAGCAGCTGGAAACAAATTAAGATGCTTCTGCTTAGTAGCCACTACTTCATGATAGCAGCTGCTACGGATGCTGACCTCAGTGACACATACTGAAGGGTTAATAAATAAACATTCTGCTAACGTGATTTTTCTATGAAAGCAATTGCTGTGATTGCCACAGGGGTGTTGCCTGATCCTGAGGAGATTCATGAGGCTGCTACAGGGAGGGAATGTGGTCCACGACAGCTGCTCTATAAAAGTTGTGAAACCAATGGAGTTATGCTCCCACTTCTTCATTAACTCCATAATTCATCCGTTGACATTTGGTTTTACTATTCTTGTCACTGAAACAAATGGGGTTTGCTTACTGTAGAGCAGTATGACATTCCGGAATGGAAACTTCTACAAGTAACTGCTGTAAAAAATTGTGAAAATTGATCATGTTCACTGGTAGTGATTTAATATCATAACCAAGTTTCATTTTAATCACTTTCATGTAGAAAATTAGTTAAAAAATATGACATTTATATCCAATTTCAGGTATCACAATATGTCAATTTCACAGAAAATGTTAGTAGATTTATTGTGAGATTATATTCTGGCAATAAACACCTGATTATTTATCACTTTCCTTTTTGGAGATGTTTTCTATGTCAGATATTACAGTACATTTATTCTTATGGGACTAATCAACACCCAAAGGCTTCTCATTGACGCTGCACATTTTTTCTTTGTTGTGTGTAAGATGATCAGTACAGTCAAATATATTTTTAAAAACTATTTGAGACAGAGTATGGAATCAATGTTACTAAGTTCAACTTCTAGCTGTGCCCTTGTCTCTTCACCCTTGTCTATATCAGGGAATGTTTACCTAAATAAATAAATAAATAAAGTTATATGGGAAAATAGCAACTGAAGTGACTTCCTTTTTCATCAAGTCCCCACAATTGCCATGGCAGGCAAGCCTGTCACATAATCTCATTAATAAATTTATCAATTTCTCTTTATTTATTAAATGTATTAAGACTAGTTAAGTTGTGTACCCAACCCACTGCTCCTATTGGAAACCTGTTCTAGAATCTCACTCTTGTGACAATTAGAAATTTCCTAATATCTGCCTAAATTTAGATATGACAAATTTAGTGTAGGTGGTTCTCTAGGTCTGGTAGCCATTTTCAGTACCACATCAATAATAACTGATCTGAGCAATTTTTACCTGAGATGCTGAAAATGGCTGCTGGAGCCGGAATGCAGCTAAGTGTGTATTTGAAGAACCAGGGCTATGTGACTGGCAAAGTAAATCCTCTGGAATTGTATGTTTTTTTAATAGAGCTAGTTAGAAAAAAATGAAATGTTAATGAAAAAGTATTACCAAAATGTGTACAAAATACATCAAAATTCCTGTGAAAATAATCATCAATGAGCTCCAGTCCCTAGTAGAAATTATTTATTCTAACTGTGGTAAGTCAGGGCAGAATTATGTTCTGTGCCAATATACAGAAGTCAGTGAGGTATCATAGGGTACATGTGAGAGCATAATGTGGAGCTTTATTTATAATGTGGACCTATATTTATAAAAGAGACTGTTGCACTTGTAAAAGTATTTTTCATCAAAAGTGTTCAGTGACTTTTTAACATCAGGACTCACTGCACATAAACTACGGTGACAGAAAAGCACATAAAGGCTCAGTAAAGCATTACAGCTTACCATGATAGACTGTTATAGCCCATATAAGTGGTTCACAGGCTTTTTTTTACAAAACCATCCCTTGTGAAGGATTTGGAAATGGATGCTCCGAACTGGATTTTACTCTTACTGATGCTGGTATAATTCCACTCAAGACAATAGAGTTACTAGGGTGTAAAACAGGTATAAGAAGAAGGAGACTACTCTGTGTCTCAGCATTCCAAATCAAGATCTCTGTGTCTTGAATCCAAAATCTTCCCTTTCTCCCCTACTTCTTCATTCACAATTTGTCTCACTCTTGTTGCTTTACAGTCCCTAGGGACCCTAGCCATGATCAGAGTACTGAAGTACTAAGAACTGTACAAACATGTAGTAAGAGACAGTCCCTGCCCCTAAGGGTATGTCTACATTGCAGTTAGACACCCGCACCCAGCTGTGCCAGCTGACTCAGGCTATGGGGCTGTTTAATTGTGGTGCAGATGTTCAGACTCAGGCTTCAGCCAAGCTTTGGGACCCTCTCATCTCACAGGGTCCCAGAGCCTGGGCTCCAGCCCAATTGCAAACACCTACATCACAATTAAACAGTATTAACTGTCCAAGCCCTTTGAGCCTGAGCCAACTGGCATGGGCCAGCCATCAGTGTCTAACTGCCATGTAGAAATACCCGAAGAGTTTAAGACTAGACAAAGAAAGAATGGGAGTAAATAAATATTACTACCATCATTCTGCACAAGGAGAACTGAGGCAAACCGAAATTAAATGACTTGCCAAAATCACACAGAAGGCTGGCTTAACTGGGAACCTAGGTATCCTAAGTTTGTTTAGTGCCTTAATTGCACAAGCCATCATTCTTCTCCCTCTCTCTTTACCTGCTGCCATTACTGGAAGAATTTTAAAGGTAATTTATTGCCTTAGCCTTTCTTTTTATACAGTTTCCCAAATCCCTGGTCTTAAGGCCCTGTCTATCTTTTACTTGTATCTGTGACAAATGTGGGGGTGCCCTTTAATAATTAATACTATAGCTGGATTTCTTACTAGCATGGTGCTTCCGTACCATATAGGGGGTGGGTATTTCCTCCTAGGGTTCTGTCTGGGTAGCAGAATCAAGGGAAAGACTGGTAAAGAGACAGTGTTAGAGCAAGTAGCTTTAATGGCTGTTGCCCGCTATCCTGAGGAGCACCCAAACCAGTTTGAACAGGGTAGATCAGAGAACCAGACAGACATTTAAGAGGTTATTTGCTAACTCATAGAATGGGTCAGGGTGCTACTGTTTCTGCAACTTAAAGGAAAAACCTGTCCTATATACATAAGATTTGGGTGTTTTTAAATCCCTTTTCTCCAGTGCTTTATTGTAACTGCTAAATAAATACTTAATGTGAAAAAGACATTGGTCACTGTCACTGTTTGCAAAAGGAAGAATACAGGTGCTCAAACTGTGATGGACCTGCAGGGTGACAAGCAATTGTACACATGGGTCCTAATCTAAGAGTAGGAGAACTGAGCGATTCCACTCTAAGACAGGTGAGGGAAGAGGCCAGCATGTGGGGGGTACACTCGGGGCCAAAAAGGAGGCAGAGTTATAACTAGTGCTACAACCACAACAGCATCACTTACTTCAGTGTGGGTGACAAGTAGGAGAAAAATAATTCTGACTCAAGAGATGGGTCCCAATTCCACCTGTTATAATCCTATTACTATGTGAAGTTATGTATTATAAAGGAGCAATCTACCTTTTATTCTGGCATTTACTAACAAAGAGTCTGTCTAAAACAAAGTACACAACATAGGATAAAATCAAGTTTGCAAAACAGGTGTTTAGGGTTTATTGGTCACTTAAAAATGAAACACACAAATGTTTTTGGAAAAGAAGCAATTTTAGTTTAAAATCAACGGTTGCCAGAAAATCAGGTGCCTTTAAAGTTACAGTAGTGGAACATTTCTATTGTCTAAAAAATTGATTGGTTGCTCATAGATAATAATGTTGACAAAGATGCACTAAGAGGGTGAAAAAAACAGATTACAATAGAAGACAATATTTTTTCCCATGACCATTCTCATTCCTGTTCTCATGCAGGTAGTATTTTTAACTTTCAAGCCCTTCTGTCAGCTGAGATCAATGGAAGTTCCACTCATTGACGGCTAAAGGTTTAACTTAAATATGTTTCTAAGTGGACACTTATTTCTGACTGAAATTGACCTATTTTGGTTTAGTTGAATCTGGTCCTAATCAATATAAACTAAACTCTTATAAACCATCCTTAAATCAAAATCAGAGTATCCACGCAAGGTTTTGCACTGGTTTAACTATCTGGGTTGGTACTGATGCTTTAAGTTAAACTGGTACAACTTTCTCAAGGAGACAACTCTTTAGCTTCACCAAAGTGTTGGAAATGAATTTTTTGCTGTCCAAAATTATTTAAAGTTTAGTGAAGTAAAATATCATTGCAGTTCTAAACTTTATGAAATGAGGTTTCAGTACATCAGATTTATGTGTTATAATCTGAGTTACCCTGGATATATCAGGGGAACATAAAAATACACACTTTCCTGAATAAATAACCATTTCTTCCAATCAGATATAAAGCTAAACTCAGCACTTACCCACCAAGGAGGAGAAAAACAGTGAGGGTTTGGCATAATTCAGAATAAAAATCCTGCCACCAATAACTTCACAAATACCAGAAAGCACTTCTGAGAAAGAAAACACTCTCTCTCCTTATGGACAAAGTCCTATATTATTTAAGAGGGTTAAAACCAATAGGGTTCTATAGAATTGAATATAGAAAGGGAATCCTTTCCATAGTGTTTTTTTAAACATCCTGTTGAATTCTAATCCAGGATATAATTAAGTTCTTCATTATATCTGTCTGTCTTTCTCCAGTAAAATATTTTTTTCTAATAAAGAAGTTTTCTGTAAGATCTGCCTGAACCTATGTCTCAAATAAAAATCCAATAATTTGGGGTGACTAGTTAAGGGCTCTGGCCCCTCCAAATCTTGCTAGAAATCCAATACTGTCTATGTATAGTCTTGTTCTAGAATTATTTGTATGAAATTCCTTTTTTCAACAAAGTGTCGGAGAAAAACTCAGTTCTCGCTTTTTGTTTGGGTGCAGCAGAGTCAGATACTTTATTCTGCTTAGCAACTACAACAGGGAGAGCGTGCACTAGGACATAGGGTCTCCCCTTCCTAGACAGGTCTCTCAACAGGTAAACAATTACAGCAAGCATTTATGCTTTTGTTACAGACAATAATAAGCAACAGCTGCATTTTGTTTATACATAGGTCATCCTGATATCTTGTTTTTCTCACGTAAGAGACTCTAGTCTACGTTTCGTATTATCTACACAAGGTCAAAAAACAACTTCTCACACAGTTCTTTTCCACTCGCCTGGCACAATCCTCACTTCTACAAATCTTGCTTTATTAGGGTTACAGCTAGCCTAATTCTGGCTAACAGAGACTGCATTAAGATCCCCTACAAATCCCTGTCAGTTATTTCTCTACTTCCACACTCCCCCCTTTTGTACATCTAGTACAACAAATATTTTCAAACCTCTATTTGCATTAAGCCATAGATTTCAGATTATACATCAGATGTTTCAACTTTAGGGGTTTTGATTGGATGTAATGATAATGCATGATTAGCATGGACATGAAAGGTATTGCTATTATCACGTCTTTTACAACAATAACATAATCCTAAACTAACTAACAGCAATACAAGCAATAACATTCCCATAGCAATAATATGATGGGATTGTTGTACAGTTTTGGTCACAAAGCACAATACATCATACTTAGTACATAAAGTAAACATTCTATAAGCTGTATGAAAGACATACTTTTCAATTTGACATATATTTTGAAGCATGTGAATTTGTCCTTGTATTTCAGAGATTCTTTGAACTTCTGGTAACAATGAAAGCAAATTTTGAAATCGATCAGGTACTAAACTGGTCCAATTAAAGGGTATCTGGAAACTAAGGGCTACCTGCAAAATTCTACCTGCAGGTCAATAAACAATATGATTGCCTGCAGTGGTAATGAGATTAAAATGTATATCTTGCAATCTGTTGGTTTTAACATACATACAGCTATCATTAGCTTGAAAAAGTAGGTGTCCTGTCAGGATAGTTCCTTGTCCTCTACTTTCACAGCAAACGTTATCATGAACAGTGACAACTTCCCCTGGCTTCAGTTTATGGATACACTGAAGCTGTAGGGGTTCTAACAGCCAAAATGTCCATTGACTCCCTATTCCTATCCAAAATGTCAGGTGTAATTCTAGGGGCACTGACTATAAATCAGTTAGGTATACCAGGTGATCAAATTTCCCAGATGTCTCAGTGAATAATCCAGTCCCACATGCATCCTCCCCATGGACCCGTCAGGATTCGGTATGTGGGAGCCACATCCCCCTAACCGGTCCAAATGCTTGGAAGGAGCACTGGGAATGTCCACACTTCCACCCAGAAAGTGTCTAAGTATGTCTCCATGACCACAGATCAGATGATACTCCTGATGTGTCTGTAAGGGCAGTGGGCCAAGTCTGGTGCTCAAGATCACTCTGAATGGCCATCAGCTGGTCATTCAGGAAATCCAGAATTTCTAAACATACTAGATTCCACTGCAATGTCTTCCCAGCCTCAGTGATATTCAACACCATCTCTGTCAGCAACTTCTAGGCCATTGAACTAAGGGTGGAAATAACATGTAACTCACCAACTCCAGCCTGTACTTAGGTTAGCTGTGCCCCAGAAATAAGGCTAGTGGCCTTTTCTAGTTGGCCCAATTTCTCATCATGTTCTTGGCTTTTAAAAATATTACAAATGGCTGCTGCACTAGTGGCCCCATCCCACAGAGATCCAGTCAGGTCCCTCTTCTTCCAGAGAAAATAACCCAGGCCCTCTGTTGTGCTAATCTAATGGCAGCCCATTGTGAGCAATTTGGGTATGTAGAGGTGATCTGGAAACTGGATAAGGGCAATGTAAATTTGACAGTCCCTAGCATTGTATTAATCACAGTCCATTGATATCGTAATACATATCTCTTTGGTGTAGTACTATATCACATCTGTTGGCTGTATACTTCTAACTAATCTCAGGTACTTTCAAGAGGCATTGACATTAATAGCATACGAGGGGGTGTATTGCAATAAGGTACAGGTTAAATTATTAATTACTGGAATAATTTCAATATAGGTAAAATTTCCAGTGGCAGAACAAACTCTTTGGGTATTTGTTTAATTAATCACTAGTTGTGTGACCAAATAACAATAAGGGCTTCTTTCATGTAACACAGTACAAATTCCAGGAATAGCCATCATATCTACTTCACTGTGGAACCCATCAATTTCAATTACAGATTCCTGGAGTTCATTTGTAATGATATCATAGATTTCTATTTCCACTGATCCATTTATTCTCCACTCAATTGTTTGCTAATATGGGATATCCTGAACTTTAAACATATTTTTTCCAAACAATCTTTAAATAAATCACTGAAGTGTGAGGGCCTTGGCCATTGGTTTTATCAAATATATGGCATTGTCTGTATTTTGATGTATTACAGGAGTAATAGTATAATGGAGGAGATGGCAGAGGCAGTGGCAACAAGATGTCTTTGGTATTTGTCATTTAAAATCCAATTAGAGAGAGCAATACATGCTGAAGGATTTATCCAAAACACAGGGCGCAGCCTGTAGAATAAACCCCAAAATCCAATCAATACCACATTCCCAAGCATAAGTCCCACAAATTTCTTCCTGCCAGTGTATAATTCTTTGTTTCTTCACCAGGATCAGTTCTTAATGTCCTTTCTAGTCAGGAATTCCTGGACTTTGGCAATTTCAGTGGAGTGAGTGTTCCTTCTTCTTTTCCAAAACAGTCGTGGTTCAGCATCCTACAGGGGAGAGGTTACCAGCACATCACCCTGTAAAGGTTTTGCTTCTTCTAGAAAAATTCAAAGGCACAGTAGGTCTGTCAGTGGACAAGGGAGAGGTTACTAGCACTTCACCTTGTCCTTTTTCCCTGCTGTCCAGAAAGCACAGCAGAGCTAGAAGAAGAAATAGGCCAATCATCAGTAGGAGAATCCTCCTGAGGTGGAGGGGTCTTTTTGCAGTGAGAATCATGGGTCCAAGCAGTCAGCCTTTGGCACTTCACAGCGGTGTTGGTAGTTAGCAGGACTTAATAAGGGCCTTTCCAGCATGGAGCCAAAGCAGTCTTTCGTTGGTGGACCTTTTCATAGATCCAGTCTCCTGGTTCCAAGGAGTGGCAGGGCTGCTAAGGTCTTTGGGTAGTGCTTCTTTACCTGTGAGAAAAGAAACCTAACACATTTCATTAATGCCTGGCAGTGTTTTGCAGATCTCATAGCTGCTTGGGCACATTCAAGCCCCTCCTTTTCTTGGTTGTCAGCCAAGTCTTAGCTGTGAGCAGTGTCCTTGAATGGGGCCAGTGTCTTATCTTTAGTCTGAGCTTGCTAGCTATTTTTTTCCAGTTAATTCATTCTGTTCTTTTCCCTTCTTCCCTTCTTGGCTTCTTCTAACCTACAAATGAAACTTCCACTCTTCACTCATACTTCCACTTTTCCCAAAAATGAACACATAAACGTTGTCATTATACAGTACATTAGTCTTATTATTCAATGTATGCCACATATACCCTTCCACCAAAAATAACTTTATTACAGAGCTTTGGAGCAACAAGCCAGGACAAGCACACCCACTTTGAGGAGTTCACTCAATACAACCTTTGGTGTCCAATAGCTTCCCACCCTCCCCAGCCCTCTGGCTAGAAATCTGAGGTAGCCAGAAGGATCCCATGTCCAATATGGGGAGTGGGTTAACTTTTCATGTCCTTTCTTCCAAAGACTGTTGGTAAGCAAATTTTAATGACAATTTTTTCAAATAAAAGATTTGGCCAATGAAGTTTCTTTTTCTTACTTAAGGAAATGTATTAGACTTTAGTATATCACATTTTCCTGATTTATCCAAACACTTTGTATTCCAGGTTGAATAAAACAAGTATCTGCATTTTAATTTAACCCTCCTGTTTGATTTTAAACTAGACTATCCTATGAAAATATTAAACACAACAATTCTGGCCACGAGACAAACACCACAAGACAGGACATAGAACACAAAACATAATTCCTATTGTGCCAGTAAATGCATGGTACATTAAATGCTGTTCAGCTGGCATCAGTTTTCTCTAATTATCTGAAAGACAAAAAACAGAGGTCTACCCCTTCTGGGCAGTCAATCATTGCTTAAAATATACAAATACTCTTGTTGATTTCAGGCAAAATAGAGGAATTACCCCATATTTTCTTGTATTTGTTTCATAGGCAGTCCAGGTTTCAGTGGCTTCTACCTTATCAGTTAGATAATTTGCATTAATACAGATGCTTTCTGACTTGCTTCTGGATCCAAAGCTATCCACAGCTTAAAGATTCTTACCTTAAAAGGGACATAATTAACTTTACCAGAAATTTGATGGCTTTTTACTTCCAACTCCTGCTTTCAAATACACAATGATCTGAAAGAAAACACTACTTATAGTGGCCCCTTAGACCCTAATAGAGTTTCAATTACATAGCACTGTATACATTCTTTAGCTAATTCGACTAAATTGTTCGTAGCCAAATGATTGCAATCTAATAATTTCTTTGCCTGAATTTATTTACAAACATTTTAAAGACACCAAGAACTTTCCTCTTTAGCATTTTTACAAAGTTCAACTGCTGGTCCCTCCAGCAACTACAGAGTTAACTTCTCACTTCTTCCTTAAATCACTTGCTTGTCTCCCAACAACCACTTTTATCAACTCAAATCACCATTTCAAGTATTGTCCTGGGTATTTTTGAAATCCCCATGCCTTTACTTACTTACTCTTTCCTTCCATTACACCCTCAAAATTTTCCAACCTGTTTTCCAATCTCTGTCTGTTGCCTGCCCGCTTGGGCCTGATCCTGCTTTTCTTGCTGAACCGTCCCTTCCATGGGCACCGGCTTGTTCCACTACCAGTTTAGCTAGAAGGGTGGGCTTCTCAACCAGCCCCCACCCTTCCTGGTCTCTTCCCTTAACCATTCTTACTCACAAGGCTACCCAAGGCCTCCCTCGTGAGGCTTGCCACCTGGGCAAAAATGCATGGCCCATTGGCATTTAACTATTCAATTTCCTCTTGTAGCAAACACACTGTTGTTATGGTATATGCTGAGCACAAATGGTTAAATTTTGACAAGTCCCTGAAGGACCAGTACTTGCTTAGCCAGGACTTCCTTTTCTACCTGGAAGTCCTATCTCAAGGCCTACAACTTGCCCTGGGAGTAGGTTTGAGTTGCTACCTGATTCATGATCTGTGCTCTTAACTGCTCAATTCTAGTTATCATGTACACATCTCTTCCCTTTTCTCCAAGTTCTCTATTGCCCAGTCCTGCTACAACTGGGGTAGATCCACCTGCCACCCTTCCCGGTCAACCAGGGTGGAGAAAGGAATGCTAAACCCCTCTCCAGTTCTCAGACTTACTGTGGATGAGAGCGGGCACACCTTTAAGCATGCAATCCTCAACATATAACACCAACAATACCAAGCAAAGCAAACATAAAATAACAAGGGTAAAACAAATAGATGGTGTAAATTCTGCAGGGCTCCTCCCTTCTCAATTGCTCACCAAACTGTGACAAATTTCTGTTACCAATCTATCCCTCATGTCAGGTGGTCAGGCTGACACTGCAGGATCATTGGGAGAAGATAAAGAAAACACACCATATGACTGAATTTTAAAGCTTCATTAATAAAATAACAGAACAAAAACAGAGAGTGTTGGAAACACTCCCACATCACTCAGGAAAAACATTAATGCCCCAAGCCACTTTCATACTCACACATGTAAGTCCAGACTGGCCACTTCTGTGTATAATGTTCAGAGAAGGGGGAGAGGTGGACGGGAGATTGTCCTGTATACAGCTTGTCCAGAATTTCCAACAAGCTTCCGCTCTTGGGAGGGCTGTTCTTCTACACCCTGGAATCTCCTGCGGAGTCTCTTTCAGAGATTCCAGTCCAGGTTGGCTGCCTGTGGCTTCTCCAGTGTCACCAAGCCACACTGGCTCCGGGGTTACAAAGGCACACTGTTGGATCTCACTGGACAGTTAAGCTTTGCAAATGTAATTTCAGTTCTGTAACTTGTATTGCCTTTGGTTTGCCTTTGTCTATATTTTTTTTCACAGCCAGCTGGGGCCAAAAGCAGTTTTTCTTTGTACTTAGCATAGCCTGCATTGATTCTTGACCTTGAACACAGAGCAATTTTCTCTTTATCTCTGGGCCAAGCTGAATTTCAGATTAACCCGTTCCTTTCCTCAATAGACAAATTGCTCACACTGTGTCAGAGGCTTTTTGGTGATTAAAAGCTCCTCTTAAATGTATGATCTTATCTAGATTGAAGGTACCTTCTAGTGGGCATTATTTAGATGGATTTTCACGCTTGTAAAGATTCCTATTGTCTAAATACCTACAGGTTGCTGGACCATAATGTACATACATGAAATAAGATGGGGTACCCTTAAGGGGTGAGGTGGAATGCTTAGACTGTCCCCCACCCATTTTCCACTCACACACACAGGGAGGATGCCCTCTCCGTGCTAGTGGCACATAAACTAAGGGTCTTTCCCTACAGGGTACTCACACAGGAGAGGCTAACGAGGATGGCAACAACCCTCCTACATCTCCCTTCAGCAAAGAGCGTTGGCTAATCTCAGGGAGATAGCGCCGCTTACTCTGATTGCGTCCAGTGAGATGATCAGACTACCAGTAGCCCACATGGAAAGAAAAGAGGGAGGGAAGATGGGTTCACACGCTCCTAGACCCAGGTAGCTTCCTCGCCGGACGATGCCAGGCCGAGTCAGCCCACTGTCGGTCGGATCTTCTAAAGATCCTCTAGTTACTGGGCTTGCGTTAGAGCAGTCCTGGTCACGAGCTTTCACTTCGCAGAGTACTCTAAGCGTCTTCCGGTAACAATCACTCACACTGGTGTACACACACACACACACACACACACCCAAGGCCTTTATTTCCATATACCACGATGCATCTGTACTTTACGTCCGGACTCAATACCATGAGGTGGTATAACAAACCCTCTTGAGGTGGTAAAAACCCCTCAGCACCGGTGCATACCTAAAGCATTTCCCTATGCATTACCCTTGTTGGCCAACCAAGCTGTTCCCCAGTACTGCTTCAACCTAACCTTGTTGGGGGTGGCAAAATCGTTTCCCAATACCACTCTGCATCTGATCTTGCTGCACAGTCAATAAGTTCAGATGGCATAAGCCCAACAGGGACAGAAAGCCCCAAGGACAGTCCTCCTCCAATACCCCAATAGAGATTTCAAAAGGTCTCATACCTCTCTTGTGGCACCATGGGGTTCCAAGGGGAATGAGCCGTAGCAGTTGCCTGTGTCTCAGTAGGCGTTGCCATCCTGGACGAGCCCCCAAATTGTTGGAGAAAAACTCAGTTCTCGCTTTTTGTTTGGGTGCAGCAGAGTCAGATACTTTATTCTGCTTAGCAACTACAGCAGGGAGAGAGTGCACTAGGACATAGGGTCTCCCCTTCCTAGAAAAATCTCTCAACAGGTAAACAATTACAGCAAGCATTTATGCTTTTGTTACAGACAATAATAAGCAACAGCTGCATTTTGTTTATACATAGGTCATCCTGATATCTTGTTTTTCTCACTTAAGAGACTCCAGTCTACGTTTCGTATTATCTACACAAGGTCGAAAAACAACTTCTCACACAGTTCTTTTCCACTCGCCTGGCACAATCCTCGATTCTACAAATCTTGCTTTATTAGGGTTACAGCTAGCCTAACTCTGGCTAACAGAGACTGCATTAAGATCCCTTACAAATCCCTGTCAGTTATTTCTCTACTTCCATGAAAGTATGTTTTTTAATGCATCTAAGAATAATCTACAAATTTCTACCTTGTCTTTATAATTAAGATTTGTTTAGCTATTCCAAACAATCTTGAAACTTCTTGGGGTAAAATATCTTTTTTAGACTCCATATTCAATTTTTATATATATATTTAAGAAAGATACAGCAGCTGCTTCACTTTCTTCTGAAATAGACCCTCCTGATACCTATACTTGACATAAAAGGGAAGACTGCACTGCAATGGAGCAATAATATATATAATATAATATTGCACTTCTGTAGTAATTTCACTCAACCATCTCAAAACACTTTTAAAACAATTAATTATGCCTCACAAAATTCCACTGCTATGAGTAGATGGTATTTTCTTCATTGTATAAATGGAAAACTGAAGCAGAGAGATGTTAAATCACCGGGCCATAATTAAACAGAAAGCAATGGCAGAGATTGAAATATAACCCAGAACTCTTGACTTCTAGTTCTGTGTACTGATCACTTTGATATGAGAAAAGGCATCTCTGTCCCTCATCCCTTCCACACACATATCCAGGCTGAACAGAAGTACTGTGCTATAAAATGTATGGGAGTTGCTATCCTAGTGAGATTTCCATTCTATTGTCTATACTTGTAAAGTGAACTTTTAGATGTTTATCTGAACTGCACTCCCAAACATTTTCAGGGTTGCCTATCACAAGTCATCTCATAGCAATTGGTTAAAAAATTATTCAAGAAACCAGACGTCACAGCTCAACGTGATAAACAGTGTTCTCTCAACTGTTCTCCTTCACTCCCTTCCTTCACGCTTATCCCATGTAATCTGGATGCTAGGAGCACAGAATTTGAAATCTGCCAGTTTCCAGACAGCTGATTAAAAAACATTGAGATAATCTCTGCTCACTTGTTGACCCTTACAATAGAGTTGGCTCACATGCTTTGGTCAAGACTGTGGAGAAGGAGACATAAGCTACCAGCTGAGGACGGAAGAGAGGGCAAAAACTAGACTTTGGGAAAACTCTGGTGCGGGAGACAAGAAGTTTCCTGGGCATCTGACGGGAAAGATGTAGAGCAGATTAGCATCCAGAGACTGTAGGGGAGAGAAACAGGCACAAGAGGAGATGAAAATTCAAGCAGATCCAGTTCAGAAGTACCATAACCTCTCAGTGATCTTCAACAGATGGTAAACATATGTCCTAATTCACACTGAGACTTGCATGTCTCTTTTGGTGACTTAGTCTCTGTCAGATTGCTGAGCAAACTTTTTCTGTTCTATTTTGACTTTTGAGAGCAATCCCATTAAAATGGGTGTACAATTATGTGTTCAGTATTAATTATTCAATAAATTTTATTTTGTGTTATGCTGAATCTTATCTTGCCATTAATTTTAATGTGAACCAAATCCGGCAGAGCTGTCATTTTAATTAGGACAGCTGTTAACTGTGACAGTAAGCAAAACTTTATACTTATGTAGAATTGTAGATATAATTTTGTAGTTAAGAATTGCAGATTTAAAAGGGCGATGGCAATTTGCAATTTTTTAACATGAATCCTCTGTGTTTAATGCTGTGTGCTTAAGGTCTGGTTTGGGAGTTCTATATATTCCAAAATATTCATATTATTAAAGCTAAATCATTTATGTTAAGTCTTATTGAGGTAGTGGTTTACTGCCTTGTCCTATGCAGCATGCGTACTGGTCTTGTGTTTGAAGAAAAGTGTGCTATAGAGGGATTGGTAATTTTCTAGTGAGTTCTTTAGTCACTGCTTCGTAGAAATTATACCATCTATTTTGGAAACTAGAGTAGCATTATGATTACCTTCATTTACTCACATTTTCATTTTTTAGGTCCAGCAGCATAAGTGTTATAAGACTAAGCAAAAACAAAAGCTCAAGATTTTCAAAACTGACTAGTTATTTAGGAAAAAAAAATTAAAAAAAAATGAGTCATTGTGGCACCTTAGAGACTAGCAAATTTATTTGGGCATAAGCTTTCGTGGGCTAGAACCCACTTCATCAGACGTGTGAAGTAAAAAATACAGGAGCAGGTATAAATACATGAAAGGATGGGGGTGCTTTACCAAATGTGAGGTCAGTCTAATGAGATTAAATCAATTAACAGCACGATACCAAGGGAGGAAAAATAACTTTTGAAGTGGTAAGAGAGAGGCCCATTACAGACAGTTGAAAAGAAGGTGTGAGTAACAGTAGGGATAAATTAGTATTGGGGAAATTAAGTTTAGGTTTTGTAATGACCCAACCACTTTATTCAGTTCTAATCTGATGGTATCTAGTTTGCAAATTAATTCCAGTTCTGCAGCTTCACGTTGGAGTCTGTTTTTGAAGTTTTTGTTGTTGAGGTCTGTTACTGAGTAACCAGAGAGACTGAAGTGTTCTCCTACTGGTTTTTGAATGTTATGATTCCTGATGTCAGATATGTGTCCATTTATTGTTTTGCATAGAGACCGTCCGGTTTGGCCAATGTACATGGCAGAGGGGCATTGCTGGCACATGATGGCATGTATCACATTGGTAGATGTGCAGGTGAAGGAGCCTCTGATGGTGTGGCTGATGTGGTTAGGTCTTATGATGGTGTCCCTCGAATAGAGATGTGGACAGAGTTGGCATCAGGCCTTGTTGCAAGGATAGATTCCTGGGTTGGTGGTTTTGTTGTGTGGTGTGTAGTTGCTGGTGAGTATTTGCTTCTGCTTTGGGAGCTGTCTGTAAGTGAGGACTGGCCTGTCTCCCAAGGTCTGTGAGAGTGAGGGATTGTCCTTCAGGATGGGTTGTAGATCCTTGATGATGTGCTGGAGAGGTTTTAGTTGCGGGCTGTAGTGGCGGCTAGTGGTGTTCTGTTACTTTTTTTGTTGGGCCTGTCTTGTAATAGGTGATGTCTAGGTACCTTTCTGGCTCTGTCAATCTGTTTCTTCACTTCACCAGGTGGGTATTGCAGTTTTAAGAACGCATGATAGAGATTCTGTAGGTGTTTGTCTCTGTCTGAGGGATCGAAGTAAATGCAGTTGTATCTTAGAGCTTGGCTGTAGACAATGGATCGTGTGATGTGGTCTGGATAAAAGCTGGAGGCATATAGGTAAGTATAAGGGTCAGTAGGTTTCCGGTATAGGTGGTTTTTATATGACCTTTGCTTATTAGCATTATAGTGTCTAGGAAGTGGACCGCTTGTGTGGCTGAGGTTGATGGTAGGGTGGAAATTGTTGAATCTTAAAGGGCCAAAAAAGGAAGGTGGCTCTCACTGGGTTTGTCCATAATTACTAATCATTTTTACAAAGGTTGTCCAAAACTATTTTTCAGAGGAAGGACAGGTGGTTAAAATTATTTTACAGGGTCAGATTCTGTCCTCAGAGATGTGTTCAACTCTCACATACATGTTAGTGAGAATTGTAATGTGCGCTCTCAGAAGGCATAATTTGGCTCATAAAGTGTGTAACCAAAGCGCCATGTTCCTTAATACTGTGGCCATTCTTATTTCAGTATACTGGAAAATTTCAGACACTTCAGAGGTGGTTCAGAGTCCTGACAAGCCATGTGCCCTTCATTAATTCTAAAGCTGCTAATAGAACGGGGAACAGGAAATACAACTGGTTATAGCAGCCCCCAGGACAGACAAGTTAGTTAAATGCATCTCCTGTGGAATCACCATCATAGTGACATGAGATATAGAATGAACTCTAAAGAATTAGCAGAAGAGAGAAACAGGAGTCAGGTGAACTAGCTGCAGCAAGTAATAATAATAATAATAATAATAATTAATAATGGAAAAACTTCAAAGATATTCCTACTGTGATTTTGCAGATTCATAGGCCAGAAGGATCCACTGTGATCATCAAGTCCTGTATAACACAGGCCATAAAATTCCCCCCCCCCCCCCCCCCCCGCAAAAAAATCTTAGGAAATATCTTTTAGAAAATCACCCGATCTTGATTTTAAAACTGTCAGTGCTGGAGAATCCATCGTGGCTTTGGTAAATTGTTCCAGTGGTTAATTACTCTTCTCATTAAAACTTTACACATTACAGGTCTGTCGCATCTTAGGTGCATTTAACATGCGCAATTTCAGCTTTACACGGTCGACAAAAACAAGAAAAAACAAAACAAAAAAAGAAAAACAACAATTTAAATACTGTTTCTGTAGTGAAGGTGATTCCACCCGCCATTGCACTCAATGTAATTTTGATTATATGCGATTTTCGCTTTAGGCGCTGACTGCGGAATGTAACGCCAGCGTAAGATGAGACAGACCTGCATTTCCAGTCTTATGTAAGATATAAAGTTCAGTATCACAGTTCCTTTTTGCCCAGTGAATGTGTAATGGTGCTAGACAGTCAGAGACACCAACATTCCAACACTTCTAAAGCTGGCTGTGGACAAACAAACCCTAAATACACTGTTGAGTGAGAAACATGCTGGCTCCTTATTCAGAAGGTGTTGCTGTTGAAGAACCTAGAAAACATGTATGTCTTAATAAACTGATGCATGAAAAGCAACAAACACTTCTGTCTATGCACTTCTTCCTTAAGGACTACTGCAATCAGTCCGTAAATCCATGTTGATTTTTGTTACTGTTGAAATAAACCTGTAGATATCTGTCACATATGTGTATCTGAGATACTCTAATCCCATGCCCATTCAGCACATGCTCCCATTAAAAAACTGGAACCTTAAATATAAGTCTGTGATTAGAACTGAATGGAAGGGGAGCTATGAGGGGTCATGGCTGTGAATCAAACACTTTCATGTGTATTTCTGCTAATGAGGACTGAAACATAATGTAGCTAATGTGCTATGAGTGTGAGTCTTCAAGAGGACTGTCAAAAGTAAATTTAATTGAAAGATGTTACAGCAACTAGTTTACAAGGGCAAAAGAGATTATAGGAAATATAAAAATCTAGATCAGATAATATAGAAATTCCATTTTTGCAAACTAACATGTGTACTGGAAATTCTATTACAAAACACATCAGAAGAAAGTTGTGATAATTAATGAACTCATCTCTCCCCTCCATCTCCTCCCACAGCAGTTCTAGAGGACAAAATCTCCATGAGGATCTCCTCCCAGTTATCCCCCACATCATCCCAATGGGTGCAGGCTTCCTTTCCCTCTTGCAGTAAAGACAGTGAGTCATGTATTTAATGTTAGTAAGTCCCAGGAGATCCACTGGGGAATAGGAGCCATCCACACAGGGGCCTTGTATCTTTGCACCAACGCTGACAGCTAGCATGGCCACCAATAGACACAAGCTACAATGGATTCTCCATGACTGTAGCTGACTGTGGGACCCCCTGGTACAGATCCTCCTCAAGCTTTTTGGGGCAGTCTCAGTGGAGTTCGGGTGGAAGGGATGCACAATGTGAATTCTACTCTGTGAGCAACCCCGTTGAAACCTTGTTCCACAGTATAGATCCCAGCCCATAAGATAGACTTCTGGAGATTCCAGAGGAGATAGGATGGTGCCTCAGAAGTTACAAGCCAGAAAGAGCTCTGTGTGTGGAGGATTTGGAGGTGGAGATTATCTAGGTTTTTATGCTCAACTCCTGCTTCTGTTGCCAGGAATCTGCCTAAGCCACGTCATTATCAATGAGTAGTCTAAGTGTAGTTACTCATTGATAGAACATGTATAGTTTCTATTTGTTTCTGACACACAGGTCTGAAAATCATCTATATGCCAGATTCCACACACTAGTAGTGGCACGCATTTATGATAGAAAAGAGTCTAGTCAAAGTTCTGGTGCCCTGATCTGATGCTCTACTCACTAGTAGAACTTCATCCCTTAAAAATCACTACTGCTAAAAACACACCAACTAACACATACACATATATCTCTGTGAATTTAGGATTTAGTGAGAGTCATTTTTTTGATTCCCCAAGGAATTGGAAAACATAAACTTGCTATTACCCAACACGAATATGTTCAGGACATTCCAAGAGGATGCTGAACAATAGATGTATCTTCACTTAGAATCCTTCACAATAATCATTGCTCAACAGGGAATCCTATTCCTGTAAGGATTATGTTTCATTCTTGTACCATAAATGATAGACGAAACCTACCAATGGCATGACAACAATGGACCAGGGGGAAGTAGGATGCTTGTCCCAGGTAGATGATGGTGTTGAGAAATCAGTTTGTCCTCTGGTTAATTTACTTTTGGAATTAAAGCTTTTATGAACATCAGTGTTCATTACCAAATTTATCATGATAACACGTATACATTGGCCATTTTCAGAGAGATAAATAAATTGAGGTGAATCAAAAGGAGTCTATACTAATATAATGTATGCCACCTTCTGGCCCTATGAGCCTGTGATTTACACACCTTAGATTCTTCAGATCAAATAGACTGCCTTTGACCTCTGTTCTCATGCCAATGAGTACCTTATATAGTCCTACATTTCATCTCTAGATTTGGCCCACTGAGCATAACAGAAACAAAGTTGGTATAACTACCACCCTGAAGGAGCAGGAGATGGAACCAACAGAAAGGAGGAAAAACTGGTTTAATTTAAAGTAGGAATTGACTAACAGAGCCTGAATTGCTATAATTTAGGGCTTGTCTACAAGGTGGAGTAATGTGCTCTAAGGGGAAATGATTTCTAAAGCATGTTAACATGCTGCACATTAATTGGTCCACATAGACCCTGCTGGTGCATGCCAAAGGTTTCCTAGTGCATTTTAATGTAGTGCTATAGTACTATGTTAAAGCTCACTTGGGAACCTTTAGTGCTCACCAGAACGGTCTACACAGACCAGTTAATGTGCAATATGTTAGTGTGCTTTAGAAGTCACACTCCTGCAGAGCATGTTACTCCACTATGTAGCCAAGCCCTACAAGTGAGGGGCCCAGAAGAAGGTGTAAATTATAATTTTAGACTAACTTAGACTCATCTCTGACTGTATCGCCTTACCTCAATATGAAATGAACAAAATGTGGGACATTAATTGTTCCCAGGTATCTTTGTCTTATTTAAATGTTTTAAATTTTTCTGTAAATATGATCAATTCCATTTATCTCTGTCTAGCTAACAAAACTAGTACTGCACTCTGTGAAACAATTAATTTTGCCATATAGAATATCTTTTCAGTAGCTGATTTCATCATAATCTTAATGTATCTTTCCTTAAACTAACAATATTTGTCTTAATCTTGGTTTCATTCTAGAGCAGTTATTTCCCTTTGGTAATGATCTATGTAAATACAGGACTGTGTTTCAATGATCTGTATATAGACCCAAAATTTATGACAATTATAATCAGATTAGAATGTTAATTTAGTGAAACAGTGTATGGTGATTCAATTCTGATATATTATGTTCTCATAATACATTTTACCACTTACTACAAACAGCTACTTTATATGTACATTTCAGTAAAGTTCTCCCATGATAGCACATTGTATTCATATTAGGGACTTTTCTAAATTCATATGAAAGTTCATTTCATCCTGCAGGACCAAAATATGAGGATAAATTGCAACCTATTTTGGTTCATTTTTCTCTAATCAGAAGCTGAGTGATTTATAACTTTCTGCATCAGGAACAATGATTCATTTTAGTCTCTATTTAATTGTCATGGTATAACCCCCACTCTGAACCTTAGCGTCCAAAAGATGGGGTACCAGCATGAATCCCCCTAAGCTTAATTACCAGCTTAGATCTTGTAGTGCTGCCACCAACCAGGACTTGAAGTGCCTGGTACACTCTGGTCCCCCCAAAACCTTCCCAGAGGACCCCAAGACCCAGACCCCCTGGATCTTACACAAGGAAAGTAAACCCTTTCCCCCTCCGTTGCCTCTCCCAGGCTTTCCCTCCTTGGGTTACCCTGGAAGATCACTGTGATTCAAACTCCTTGAATCTTAAAACAGAGAGGAATGCACCTTCCCCCCTCCTCTTTTCCCCTCCCTAAGAGGTAATACAGATTCAAGCTCCGTGAATCTAAAACCAGAGGAATTCCACCTTCCCCCTTCCCTTCTCTCTCCCTTTCTCCCACTAATTCCCTGGTGAGTACAGACTCAATTCCCTTGAACCTCAACAAGGGAAAAAAATCAATCAGGTCTTAATAAAGAAAAGCTTTTAATAAAAGAAAGAAAAAAGTAAAAGTTGTCTCTGTAATTAAGATGGTAAATGTTACAGGGTCTTTCAGCTTATAGACACTAGAGAGAAGCCTTCCCCCCAGCACAAATACAAATTAAAATCCTTCCAGCAAAATA
Organism: Gopherus evgoodei; assembly: GCF_007399415.2. Classification (NCBI taxonomy): domain Eukaryota; kingdom Metazoa; phylum Chordata; order Testudines; family Testudinidae; genus Gopherus; species Gopherus evgoodei. The sequence goes on from NC_044323.1 coordinate 146,313,386, forward strand.
CACATTTGCAAATAAAGAAAACAATCAAAAAGACTAAACCGCCTTTCTACTTATTCTTACTACGTGAACAGAAAATTAGAGAGCCTATAGGTACATCTGGTCACTCTCAGAACCCAGAGAGAACAACAGACAAACAAACAACACAAAACAAAGACTTCCCTCCACTGAGATTTGTAAGTATCTTGTCTTCTGATTGGTCCTCTGGTCAGGTGGTCCAGGTTCACTGCTTGTAACCTTTTACAGGTAAAAGAGACATTAACCCTTAACTATCTGTTTATGACAATAATAGCCTGAAAAAAATAAAAGTATTTGATATCTTTGTTTAGAAGCAGTAGCTCCTGTTAAATTGAATTAATTTTCTCTGTCGCTTTAAAGAGAAACCAGCTTCTATTTAAGGAAAGAAATACAAGAGAGACACAACACTGACCTTCTTAATGAAACTAATAATAAGCTGAAAAGGATAAGTGTGGTGAACTTGGCAGCAAAGAGGAGAGAGAATGGACTTTTTATGGCAATAAACTCTTTTGGAATCTTTCACTGAGGTAGGAACTGATTATTAAATGTAATTAATAAAGACTTTTATGCTTGAAAAAATATCATAGCCTTTTTATCTGGTTTTGGCGACTGAAGAAGGGCATCTTCTACTAACAATTGCTTGGTAATGCCCCAATCCTGCCAACACTTTATACTCATGTGTGCATATACTTAGTCCCAGTGATGACAATGGGATTACTCATATATGTAAAGTAAAGTATGTATATAAATGTTTGTAGGATTGGCATTTTATGACCCCAAACCAGCAAACCAGTAAAGAACATGCTTAACTTTAAGCATGTGCTCTGGATCAAGGTCTGTATGTACCACCCCAGACTGAGAAATTAAGTCCATAACATTCTACCCACTTCTCAAAAATCCTCCTACCGCATCAGGAAAGATTTTAAAGTGAAAAGTTCAGAACCCTACTGAACCTGGAAATGTCTGATAGAATTTCCTAGCGGATTGTTCTTATAGGTTTTCTGAGACACATTATTTAACTCGAAAGAAAACTATGTACCTGCTACAGATGTCTATAGGGTGATTCAAAGAACCTATAGATTGATTATAGTTCTTTATTAAACTCTATAGAGTGTAATTTTTACACATCCTTATGCATTTCTCTAAACCTTTTAGTTTTAGCTCTTTCAAAATCTGTAGTCATTTTCCATAAGGATTGTGCCTAGTAATTGCATTTTGTGGGCTATATTCACAAAGAAACTTAGTCATACCCATGCTGTTCATTGCTGTGTCTAACTTTTAGGTGCCTAGAAAATCACTGTGATTCATAAAATCTGAGTTAGGCACCTAGGCATCCTCACACAGTGAATGGGAAGAGATAGGAGCCTCAGAATTGGATTCTGAAGCAAGAATATTAGGCAGCTCCTGCCCTAAAATGGCATCTCCCATTAGCTAGGTACAGGGGTGTGTGCTAAGCCTTGTTCTGCTCACAGATATAGGCACACTCACATGGGAGACCCAGGATCCAGTCCCCCAATCCAGTTAATTTTTAAAAATTATTTATCCAAGGGGCACAGCCTCACCAAGAGAGACTGAGACAGTGCCCCATCTCACAATATCCTGTTTTCCATTTGTTAGAACACTCACCTGAGAAGTGGTAGATCTCTGTTCAAATCTATTCCCTTATCTCAGGTGGAGGGGGGGCTTGAACTGGGGGTCTCCCACATCCTAGGGGAGTACCCTATCCACTGGGTTAATATTTTCCCTCCAACCCTTTGTGCAAGCTTGCTTATAGAGTCCCAATCTAGTAGACGATCTCTAAATTCTACAGGATCAGGTCCCAAATGTGCTTTAGGAAGAAAAGCACTTATCTTCCCCCACTATGTGCATCCATCTGGAGCTTAGGTGTCTGGAAGACGGGCATGGGGCTGCAGTGAGCATACTCAGAGGCAGAAGTATAAGTGCCTAGGGAACTTTTACTACAAAAATTTAGGGACTGAGTGAATTTAGGCACCTCCAGGTTTCAGTGGCAGCTATGTGGGGGTTTTGTGAATCCCAAAGTAGCAGTTAGTCTCCTAAGTCTTCCATGAATCTAGCCCTTCAAAAACTACCCAGCATACTTTTCCACCTGCACTTGATTTTGCTCATCTGTGATCAGGTCACAAAAACAGCATAAAACAAAGCCACAAAGAAGTTAAGATAATGTGCCACATTCTTTTTACCCTAAAAGAAATGTCCTATACCAGGGATGGGCAACCTTTGGCACGTGGCCCGCCAGGGAAAGCACTCTGGCGAGCCAGGCCAGTTTACCTGCCATGTCCACAGGTTCATCCGATTGCGGTTCCCACTGGCCGCGGTTTGCCGCTCCAGGCCAATGGAGATGGCGGGAAGCAATGCGGGCTGAGGGATGTGCTGTCCATGGCTTCCCGCAGCCCCTATTGACCTGGAGAGGCGAACCGCGGCCAGTGGGAGCCATGATTGGCCGAACCTGTGGAAGCTGCAGGTAAACAAACTGGCCCAGCCTGCCAGCCTGCCATGTGCCAAAGTTTGCCAATCCCTGTCCTATATCATTAAATGAAGATGAAATCAATAGGATTCTGTAGAAATTGCTAAATGATGTCCTTTCTATATTTAGCCAATTTATATAATTTTATCACATGGCTATTGTTGTCTAATAAGCTCTTTAGAATGATTTAAAAAAATTAAAATGTTGCCATTCTATAAAATTCCATAAGATGCTTTCATAAGAATCATTAATCTCTGTTCAGATAGTTTTCAAGGTACCTTGACAGCTAAACATTGATATTTTGTAAATTATTCTTTCTTAACTTCAAATAATGGTAAAATTAATATGTATTAATATTAACAGATGATTACAAAGGAAAGAATTTTAAAAATCTGATTTACAGTATTTCAGCTATTTTTGCTCTTTGTTTACTCTTTTGCATTTCATTCAGTTTGGACTTAAAAATTATACTAGTTTAACTTTTCTAAATATTTTCACTTGCAGGTTCATAGCGCTGCAGCTTTTGGATTTCAGTTTTCTTTAAAAACTGTTTTCATGGCACTTGTTAAAACATTTTTTTACCATTTCGGTTGGACTTAGGTTTTACCAAAGCTGGGTTTTACAAGATTTAAATTGTCCCAATTTTATTAAATTAAATGCCATTAAATTTAATGCAAAATTTAAGTTTCCATTGTCCTTTTAAATATCCATCCTTCATATTCACATGCAAATCCTGCATTGCTCAGCTCCATGAGAAGCAGTATCACATAAATAATTCCATGGGCAGATTTAAGGGTCAGATCATGGTCAGCAAACATGCAACATGGGGCCCAATGGTCACATCACATCATGTCACATGACCAGAAGTAGAGCTATGTGTAGCTTGAAAGATTGTTTCCTTCACCAACATAAGTTAGTTTATTTAAAGACATTACCTCAACCACCTTCTCATGTCACCTTAGGATTTTTAAAACATTTCACAAAAACTCACACATAAAAATCATGCGCCTAAATTAAAATGGAATCTTACCCAAATTGTGTTGGCTCATGCGCGTCCAATTACTGGAACCATGGCAACACTTTTCATTGGCAGATTGTTCTGTGATGCTATCCAGCTCCAACTGTGCTGCTTCATCTTTCTCAGCTGCAAGGAGAACAAGATCATTCAGTCATATCTGTGACAGTGTTGAATGGACATAGTTTTTGACATGTCTTAATGAGTTCATTACAAGTTCAACATTAGCTACTCCAACTGGTACGGAGAGAAATAGTGGATACAGTGTTTCCATTTCTGGTAAAACATCAAGAGAACTCGACAATATGAAATTCAAGTACCTCTGGATTCCAAAAGACAAATTGAATACCTCTGTGTCTTTAGTCTCATGAACCAAATCTAAAGAAAGATGAGTATTTTCCCATGAGTTTAAGAAGTTCTTCCTTTGACTATTCTAAAGTTATATTTTGAAGCCTCCGGGGATATAGGAAACCCAAATAGAATATCTACCTCTTGAAATCCTCCACATTGAGATTTTAGCTCACTGATCATATTGTCTAAGTCCTCAGAATATTTTCTTCAATAGTTATCCTTTGCTTCTAACACAGAATCATGTCCAAATTCATCATTTATGCTGTGTACATGTCTCTTCCTGTGGCTTGGAAAGTTTGTATTTTCAAAATCCATTGCTTCCTAACTGTTCTGAGATTTTAACAATTTCCTCACACTTTTCTTCCAATTTGAGTTTGCTGAGATTATTCACTGTGCTCTCAAATGTCCAGAGAACTTAGAACAGGTTCTCTTTATTTGACAGAAGTATTCCAGACTTTGCAGCCTTGATAACTAAAATACTATACAACCATAATAGATTAAGGTGGAGCATCCACTCCACAAAAATAGATTGCTTTTTGCTCAATGTGTGTTCTCCCTGCTCCTGCATTCAGTGACAGTTTAATCTTCTAGGCATTCAGTTATACTCTGAAAATTTACTATCATTGTCTCAGTGGCTTTCATTTGAGCTGCTCATCTAGTCTTTCAGAGTGCTTTTAGGTGCAAAGGCCTCCTTTGTTCTTCAGAAAGCTGTTCAATTTAATCTGTTGCATCAGTCATGTCAACATCTTCAGGGGCCTGAATTGCATCATCAAGTTCCTCTTCTCTTGGCAAAACTGTACTCACCTGAGCAAGAATTTGCAGATCAAAATTATTTTTGTACTTAGTCATTAGTTTTTCCCATGGGAAGAATCTACAAAATATTTATATATTTCCTGCAAAATTGCTAAGAAAACCTTCAAGTCTGGACTGGGTTTATCTTCAAGAATATGCACCAAAACTAAGATAATTTGATGTGTTGAACAATGAATATGTGGTGCATACAGTTTGTTTCCTTTGCTTGAAACATATTCTCTCATTTTTGTTTGTAATCCTACATGAGTTCCAGTTCATAACACTGGCCTCCTCATATCTCTGTCCACACGTATTTGGGGTCTTTCAGAATAAAACGGATGACAAGGATGCAGCATCTGCCTCACTTACTGCCACAAAGCTTAAAAAATGTTCTTTTATATCTACTTTTCCTTTGATATGATCAATTTTAACGAAGCTAAGCAGAATGGGGATTTGACCAATGTGGCTAATATCTGTGGTTGCATCTGCAATGACAGTGAAAAACTTATTTGCAGCTTATATGCACTCCTGATTTCTGATGCTGAAAGACTTGTAAGTTCAGCAGTAATTGTCTTGCTCAAGTATTCGATTCTTTTGGTGTTACTGATATGTTGGGCAAAAGTTGTATTATGTCTGGCAAGTAGGTTAATGATGCTCAAATAAATACCACTATTGTTGCTCTCCAACACTTTATGATGGTCTTGGGAAGGGGAGACCTAAGCTAGCTAAACCGAGCAATATTTTATTACTTCTTGCTATTTCCTGACATTTTCATAGACTTTTTTATCAAAACATGTATCGATAGTATGACCCTTCATGAACTATTAGAGCAGTCATATGTCACTGTTTATGCTGTTTGCTCCTCCAATGAACAGACATTGAGATGTGAAAAAAGTATCTAAGTTATATCTGTTCTTCCAATCACTGAAACCTGTTATCCAAGTTTATTTTCTGTATCCAAGTGTGGTGGGGGGAATGATTCACCGGTGCAGTGCCTCCTGTTGGTTGTCCACGGAATTAACTCCTTCCAGCCCAGAGCGCCCTCTGCAGGCCGATGACTTGCCTGCCACTGGCCCTGTGTGTCCCCCAGACCCTGGTGCCCTTTGCCCAGGGGTTCTGCCCACCTCAGTACCCCCTCACTCTGGGTCTCCCCTCTGAGGGGAACCTTCAACTCCCTATCCCCACCTTGCCTCAGTGGCTACTGCCAATCTCCATTTAGCCCTCTCACTGGGGCAGAGGGCAGTCCATTAACCACTCATCATCAGCAAGGGGATTGGACCAGCTGCCTCTGCCTGTCTCTGGGCTGCCCCTCTGCAGCCCCAGTACCCTTTTGTGGGCCCTTAGCTCAGCCTGCAGTTTTCCTAGGCTGGAGCTCCCCAGCTCCCTCTGCCCTTCCCCAGCACTGCTCCACCCTAGGTACCATCCTCAGCTCCCCCGGCTGCCAGGTCCTTCTCTCTTTAGGGAGCTAGAGAGAGTGTCTCCTTTAGTCTCTGGCCCTCAGCCCTCTTATAGGGCCAACTGGGCCCTGATTAAGTTGGCCACAGCCGTGGCTGCTTTCCCAATCAGCCTATCTTCAGCTGTTGTTAGTCCCTTTCTTGGGGGCAGCCCTCTCCACTGCTTCTTTCAACACCTGTTCTCCAGTAGTGGAGCAGCTGCCCCACTACCGGAGGTAGTCAGTCCGCTCGAGCTGCTCTGCTGGCTGGAGCTCTTCCTCTCTGGCTTCCCTGGGCTGTTGCTGCTGGACGGGCGGCTCTAGGTATTTTGCCACCCCAAGCACAGCAGGCAGATTGCCTTCGGCGGCTTCCCTGCTAGAGGTCCCTGGTCCCGCGAATTCGGCGGCAGCCTGCGGGAGGTCTGCCGAAGGCATGAGACCAGCGGACCCGCCACAGGCAAGCCGCCGAAGGCAACCTGCCTGCCACCCTTATGGCGACCGGCAGAGCGCTCCCCATGGCTTGCCGCCCCAGACCCACGCTTGGCATGCTGGTGCCTGGAGCTGCCCCTGCTGCCTGGAGCTCTCTCCTTCCCTGGAGGACTACTGTGGCTGACGGTGTGGGGAGGGAGGGAGGGCCTTGCCGGCCTGCCTGCCCCCCCCCCCGCCCCATCCTCACCTTCATCTTTCTAGGGAGAGAAGCAAGGACCCATCCCCGCCATCATCCGCCTTCCCACCTGGCTTCTTTCCTGGCTGGCTACCGCCTGCTTGCTGCTGCTGCTGCTGTTGCTTCTGGGCCTGCTGTCTCGTGGAGGAGGAGGAAAACCGCTGCAAGGAACTGTGTAGGGGACTGAGTACTATTATTGGACTGAGTGACTCTAATGTCTGCACTCCTGGGGTGGTGGTAGCCTTTGCTCCTGTAAGGGGCCGGGGAAGGGGCACGGAGTCCTCCCCCTAGCCCAGCTGCCCCCCCTACCTTCCACCACCAACACTGCTGCCTCCTCCACCAACCCAACTAACACAGACACCTGCTGCTTGCCCCTCGACAGGGCCGCTTGCCTCGTTCCCACTGACACCTAGGACTGTGTGCAGCAGCAAGTAGAGACTGAGCCTCTCAAGCACTCATGGGTGCATTTGCATCCCTCCTCTTGGACTTGGCTCCCCTGCCCCAGTTGCACTGGGTGGGGGGGCTCCCCATTACTCCCACCACAGCCCAGTTTTTCCCTCCCTCCCTACTGTAGCCCCCCAGAAGTTTTTTCCCCCTTTTTGTTTGCCTGGCCTGCCCTGGCCTGGCCCCAGGTTTCTGAATTTGTTGCCTTGCCTGCCTCACCCTTTCCAGTAGTGAGTTTTTTTCCCCCGTTTTGCCTGCCCCATCTGCAGCTATTTCATTACCTCTTCCTACTCCCTTGCCTCCCATTGGCCCCCACCCACCCAGCCTGCCACACTGTATGCCCATGTCCTTCCCCATAGTGCTTGTGCCCCCACACCTTAAGTTGTATGCCCTAATCACTGCACTCCCCGATGCCATTGTAGCCCATCCCCATCCATGTGCAGTCAGAGGAGCTGTAACCCTGCCCTGCGCCTGTGATTGTGCCCCCCTTTTGCCTCTGTGCCCACCCACCCCTGGCATCCTCCTCCCCTGTCTGCAGCCTAGTGGGAAGGAGTGATTGTTTTTTCCTTCTTTCCCTGCCCGCCCCCACCCCAGGGGCACCCTCCTTCCCTAAATACAGCTTAACAGGGAGAAGTGGTTAGTCTCATTCCCTCCCTCCCATCCCCCTGCCCTTCCTGCTGACCCTCCTCCCCTGCGTGTTGCCTAGTTGGGAGGAGCGGTTGTCCATTGTCCCTCCCTCTGGCCCTTGTGCTACCTGTGCCCCCTGCCACCACCGATGTTGTGGCAACTATTACCCCGGGGATGGGGTATTTTTTAGCCACCTCAGCAACTGCTCGGCCACCCTGTTCTCCCCCGAGCTACGGCCTGAGGTGCTGGGGGTAGCCAAGGTCATGCTGGGCCGCCTGCTGCATCTCCAGGCCTGTGTGTAGGGGCTGTGTGTAGGAGCTGACAGTAAACCTGGTCAATGTTTAAGCCCCAAACATGAACCTGGAATGAGTGCATTTTTACTGACAGGCATCAGCCTTCCTTGGCACCCTGGATCCTAATGAGTGCCTGGTCCTGGGCAGCGACGTCAACACCACCCTTGAGGACCGGGACCACTCAGGAGTCGAGAAATCCCAGGCAACTGCATGTGTCCTCAGGGAGATCATGGACCATCACTCCCTGGTGGACATTTGGTGCAATCACCACCCGGATGACAATACCACCTTCACCTATGTCCGGGTGGAGGACGATCAGTTGCGCCACTCCCAGTCAGACCACATTTATTTCTCACGTCTCCAAAAAATGGCGATTTGTAGGGAAAAAAGGAAACTGCACATTTCGCATATCACTTTCAGTGGGCTGGCAAGGACCAATTCATATAAGCATACACAATTGCTCAGGTGATAAAACTGAATTTTGAAAGTGACTTTTTTCAGATGGGAACTTCAAACCTATTTTATCACTAAGGTTGCTTTGACCTACTTAATTGTTGACCTGCTCATCTACAGGGTGTTTGGTTTTTTGGTTTTAAGATCATCTATGGGATTTTTTGGCTTTCTTGGATTATAGCTTATAGAGTCCTCATTTGTGCTGATTTCAAGTAAAGTTTCTCTAGAAATATCATCAGCTACTATTACAGGTGCAAATTCAGTGGCACTGCACTAACCATTTTCCTGACTTAAACCTTGACAAAATGACAGATTCAGGCTTGCTGAATTGAGATGTGGTTCTTGACTTTTGTACTTCAGACTGCAGAGGTGAATCAGGAAGTTTACAAAATGATAGTTTCTGCTGCTTAGGATACTTGGAGGCAGTTTGTAATAATAACATCTCTTCCTTTTTGTTTTCTAAAACCAGACTTGTATTTGTATATATGGTTTTCATTTTCAGACCTCTTCCAGTATGAGAACAGCTAAGCATATTTTTGTGTTGCTTAATTCATCCTTCAGTTGTGTGGATAACCGTAAAAAATGTTGCTTTTCTCTCCAGAATCTACCAGTGATAGGCAGAATTAATGTGGGGGTGGGTGGGGAAGGCAGACACAGACCTTTCAATGTCCCACAGCAAGAGGAGGCTGTGGAAAAAAAACTGCATATCACAATGGCAGACCTTTCAGAACTGGAGCAAGTCCAGTGGCTGTAACACCTCCAGGGCAGAGTAAGAAATTCCTTCTACTGCCAGGCACTCCTGGGCATGGTCAAATGCTGTGGAAATTTTGCAAAGGCATTACAGGACGGGTGGGTGAATCCCCTGGAACCCTTTATAAAAATGTTGATGATGGCCTGGGTTTGTGTTAAACACGTGCAACCCATGCCATTGCATCATCCCTGAGGCAGCGAGAGGGACCCTAGTCATGCTAACTGAATCAGTTACTTGGGGGGGGGCATAATTGAGGGGGGGCAGAAGGCTGTGGAGGCGGAATAGCTAGTACAGCTACTGAGGGGCCCATGCACTTGGAGGGCTGAGGGCTGATTGGCCACACAAGATATATCCAGCGCAGGCTGCTGCTATTGCTTGTGGCCTTCTGGCACTTGTAGGAAGAGCAATGCAGTGGTCTCCACTGCCCACACTTGAATTTGCCCAGGGAGGAAACCTCCAAAGGGGTTGTTCTGCCATGAATTCTGATTACTGGGACTGCCATTGGCAGTGCCTCCATTTTGATGAGAGGCCCCTCCTCTCCTCCCACTCCTGGGCAAATTCAAATGTGGGCAGCAGGAACCAGGATGCTGCTCTTCCTAGGGGCTCTTGCTGCTCTGGCTCCTATTACAGCAGATCTGGCTTTAGCAGTGGTGAGAGCAGTAGGCACAGCAGCATCGGTGCGGGGCCAGGCCAGAAGGAGCAGACAGCACAGCATTCACTGACCTTCCTAACTGTTAAATCTGCCACTGAGTCATTCCTTTTGGTTTATACTGTAACTTTATTCGTGGTCTGATTCTAAAGCCTACCTATTGCTTGAGCTCCCTTCTCTGTGTGAATGCAAACTGCTTTCAGATAGGCTGCGTACTTAAATTGCCAGCGTATAGGGTGAGGGACTGCACATAGTAACTCACAATAAGAACTTACTGTTTGCAACCAGCCATTATGCATTATATTTGTATTAATAAGAAATTGCTTGCATTTATATAACTGTTATGAAGAAAACAAATCTGTATGTAGAATATTGTTTTCAGTGATGATGTATCCATTTATTTAATGAAATGTTTTAATAATAAACATAATTGTAAGTGTTTTCAAATAAAGCAGTATTTGCCAAATGGTTTAAGTAGGCCTTTGTCTAGCATGAAATCTATTAAGATCAGAAAAAATCAAGACTATATTAGTTGGCTAGTCAGAGAAAATAAAATCGATTAGAATTACTGAGGAATAACGTCAGTCATGAAATCCCAAAATCCCCCCCCCCCCCATCATTATTTCCCAGTGAAAGGCTCTTTGAGATGAGTTTGTTGATATAATTAAGGTTTGGGTGTAAGAAAAGGTAAAATAACTAATACAGAGTATATTTCTTTGTTTTACTTATATACATTCATTTAAAATATTATCTTCCCAAAGGCATTCTTTTGTTAGGAGACAAGTACATTCCTAATAACACTATCATCTTTTTACACAGAGAGGAACAAAAAGGGATTTCATCTAATCACAGCCTTAAAAATAAATTGGAATTCTCTCACAAATAACAATGTAATTATTGTTGGTATTATTTGAGTCCAGTCACAACACTGTTTCCACTATATTTTCCAGGAGTTCAGTTGTTAGCTGTCACTTTTGACTATTATTCATCTAAGACCTCAGTTCAGTTACCTATTGAACCTTCCCAATATGACCAAGGCAAAGAATCTTTTTATTTTGAATAGTGTTTTATTGCATTGTTTTTCAAGTATATATTTTATATCAGCTCCATGATGAGTAGACAGGCATAGTGATAAAACTCTCTCAGAAAAATATGTTTTGTACAAGAAGCATTTTTTTCTCCAGATATCTATGTTAAAATTTTTATGCTTTGCCCATTTTATAAAAGGAATTTCAGAACGGAAAATACGTGTAAGAGTAAAAAAATATGTAACCAAAATTACAAAATGCTCAAACATTATTTTTCTTACAATGTTGTGGTTTAATTATTATAATGTATTTGTTTAATTATGACCAGATGGTGATACTTTTACTCACCATGAGTATTACCTTACTCCACAAGCATCCCCACTGATGAAATAAAAGACCATGTTGCATTGTGGGAGATGTATTCTTGCCAGTGAGCCCAACCCATAAGGTATTGCAGCATCATAGGGAAATTCAGTTTAATACTGAACTGATACATAACATTTTGATTGTCAATTTCCATCACAAAATTTATCTACATTGTAACAAAAATGATTTTGAAAAAGCTGCATTTTCTGCTGAAAATTCCTGACCAGTTCTAACTCTCAGCACATCTGAAAATCAGGCTACGGATTTATAAGCTAACTTTTTGCCCATAGTTTTGAAAATTGTGCCCAGATTGTTTTGTTTGTTTATAAAATTCTGTGTTGCTACATATGTCTTTTCCAATTTACTCATACAGTTAGTTTAAAAAATATAGTACATTTTCATATCTGATTTTACCTGTATTTTGCATTAAGCTGTACTTAACCGTACACAACAAAAGGCAACTATATACAGCAAAAGATGTAAAATATAAAGACATATTTTAAGGTGGTTATAAAAAGTGAATCTAGGACACATTGGGCTAGATTTACAAAGGATGTAGGTGCCTAACTCCCAACATTAGGCCCCACAGGAATTAAAAAAATCCCTCCACTAACCTGCTGCCAAACCCTGTGTGCACCTAAACTCACTTGGCATCTAGTTTGTTGGAGTGAAAGATCCCTGCAGGCCTGTTTCTTCCTAATCACTGGGCCAAAAGTTAAAAGGGAGATCCTCTTCCTCCTCAGCCCCCAACCCAGCATCATGCAAAAATGTTTAGGATCCAACACCAAGACAGAGTTTGGAGCTAAGAATCCCAAGCAAAAGGAGTCACCAACCACCAGCCGAGATTAAGGTACCATACACCCTGAGAGACTCAGGATTTAACACACACCCGCTGGTTTTGCATCTCCCATTGGCTAGATTAGATGAGGAGCTGCCTAGCATGCTGGCTTTTGTGAATCCCATTCTGAGGAGCCTGTATATTTCCATTCATTGTGCGGGGAGCCTAGATACCTAAGTCAGATTTTGTGAATCTGGTGATTTTCTAGGCATCTAAACCTCCTCTTCACCTAAATTCCTTTGTGAATGTAGTCTGTAGCTAGTATGTCACTCAATGGATTTGTTTTATAGATGTTTGTAATTATGTACTGTTTTCTTGAATAATGGTGTTAAATTATTTGAAAAGACTTGGGTTCTTTGATAGAAATCTTCATTTGCTATTGTACTTGTTTAGACATTTCCTAAAGGCTCGGTGTACACAAACACATACACACACACATATACAACCCAAATGTACTTGAAACTGCTTTTGACTTCCATAAACCATTACATGAATTGCATCAATCTTTCAGATGAACATTTTTGTTTTTTAGACAATACCACTTTGTTCTGAGGGGGAGAGGAGCTTTAAAATTAATTAGTTTAAAACACAGGAAGTTAAGTTTATGAAATTATGCAGTACATAGTGTGTACCATGTAGCCTTTAATTTCACTTGATAATACTACTAAAAACACAGTGGTCAAACTTTTTAAATCTGACTACAGAAATAAAACTGATGTTTTTAATTCATACACTAGAAGAATGGCACTAAAAGACAAATGTCTTCATATAGTAACATCAATTTTTGGCTGCTTCCACACATAAAAATAATAAAATAAAACCTTTCTCAACTCTGCTTCAATAGCTGACCTTCTATTGGATTTCCATTAGCTGTATGGATGAATCCATATTTGATTAATAAATTTTTGTGGAGGTGCTTCAAAGAAATGCCAACCATTTCAGCTGCATACTATGTATTTCTTCTTGTATGTTCTTACAGCTTGTGTATTGTATCAGTTTGAGAAGATTGCTTTACAAGTAACTTTTAATGTTTTTAATTGGCAAAACACAACATCCTAATTTCCTGCTTCCTTATAAAAGATTCTTGTGATGGGAGGGAAAGGAACACCACACAAGCTCTGGTAATGATGAAGTTAAAAGTAGTGCTCAAATAGCCAACCTCTCATGTAATATGGGCAGTGGGGGATTAGCAGGTGCCTTGGCCAGGCATGCATTGTCTGATTAGCAACATGCAGTTGAACTGCTCCCGAGGGAGTGATATGTAAAGGAGCACAGAGGGGCTTAGCAGGCAAACTCCATTTGAGGGGAGTGGAGAATGGTGAATAACACAAAAAATAACATTGTTAAACCTGGTGACTTTCTCTGATGTTATTTGTGGAGTTATATTATTTGTTGATTGTGAGCATGGGGATGCTTGAGGATTTATTTGTAAAAGTCTTGAAAAGTTTCAGCACCAATCATTTGTCTGAAAAATCATAGCTTGTTTCCTATTTCTTATTGTTATACCTCAGTTTAAAAAGCTTGAGTCATCCAGTGAGGGAAGAGGAACAATATTGTATGTTTAGATGACTAACGGTACTATGAGTAATGCATAGTCAGTAGCTGAAACAAATTGGTTACAAACAACTTGCAGGCAGCAATTTCACTGCTAAATGATTTAGCATGTTCTTAGAGTTAAGAAATATGTTCTGGGACACTGGGATTGGTTTGCAGACAGGAGAAAAAAAGGCTCATTGAGTTGTATGATTTAATTTGTAAATGAACAATTAGACCACCTCCAGAGCTGAAAGAACCTCCGGGGGATTGTTGCTTCTTCTCTGATACAAGTTATACCTCAAACTGTTTCCTCTGGATTACAGCTGTTAGAAGAAGCTCTTTTGTCTCTGAGGCCTTGTCTGCATGAGGAAAAAAGTGAGTTCTTACTTTGTCAGCTAATTTGAAGTAAAAGTCTAATGAAGATGAGACAGTGTGTAGCAGGTGTGGTGGAACATCCCTAGAAGTGGGGGGGCCACTGGTGCTTGAACTGTGGCCCTCCTCCTCCTCCTTCTCCTTCCCCCGGCTCTGTCTCCTTTCCCTTACTCACCCATATGAACAGTAGAGGTGGGAAGACAATAGCCTGCTGCACTCCTCCTCTGCCGATCTGATGCCCCTAGTTTTCACAAAAGTTACCTAGTCAAGCTAAAGACCATGATGGATTTTAGGGTTTCTCTTGACCTACTAACTCATGTGAAAAATACATGCTGCCTTGTTCTTTACTAGATTTTACCTGACATTAAGTACCGAAAATCAGCTAATGCAAAATAAGAATGCACCTTTGCTCCTAGTGAAGATGTACCCTCAGCCTACACTGGGCCAAATGTTTAGAGATTTAACTTGTATTTATTTGGTGTCAATAAAGTTCTTCACATGCCTTTAATTAAGGCTAGGACTACACTAACACTTTTGTCTGTGAAAAAAAACAAAACGTTTGTTGGAGGTGATTTAATTACGCCGGTGGGATAGCTCTCTTCCCATCAGCATAGAGTGGCTACACGGGAGGCCTTACAGTGACACAGCTGCAGTGATACACCTGTGCCTCTGTAAGGTCTGTGGTGTCACCGTAGGCTAAGCACATACCTCTGGCCTGTTCAGCCCATGTAACACTGACCATTTGATACATAGTGATTTATGATGAAGCAATAATAAAATATGGATGTTATAGCTCACTCACAATTTTATTTTAATGACAGTGTTTGCTGACATTTTTAATATTCCTCAATTTTAATAGATGCAGGAAAAAGTCAATCCACCTAAATTAACATGACTTTAAGAGTAATATACATAGTACAAGTCTTCACCTCAAGTCCCTGAAATATATTTTGCTTTACATCTGAAGTTGTTTTTGAGATATTTATGCTATGAAGAGTGTAGCTTAATTTCTTCACTCATTAAATGAGTTCTAAATAAGTGTTGATGTTCATTCTAATCGGAGTGCTTAGCAATAACTAGTTATTAATACATATTTATAAGGTCAGCAATAGGCCAAAGGTGCAGGTAAAATGTAGTTTGGAGTCATTCATATATGATATTTTGTGATTACTCAGCTGCAAAGTAAGTACATGAATTTAAAAGACGCCATTTAGCCTATTTTATTAACCACTGATTTAAACCTAGTTGGTTCTATTTACCTAGCATATAGAAACGTTGGTCTCACTTCTCTCCTTTTATCACAGGTGTTATTCTGCTTGTTCTTGCTTTCATTGACATTAATGTGAAGTGTACCATTAATGTGAAGAGGATTGGGCCTTATTTGTAGAGTATGGGATGCAATTCCTTAATTTATGGCTCAGAATTTGTTTTGACTTTTGTAACTTCTTTTGGGAAAATTCACCATCAAAAGGTAGAGAGAAAAGAGTCTGTAATTGCTAGCTCTGTTCATCATTTAGAATTCAGGGATCAGATTCAACTTTCAGTTACCCCAGTGTAAACCTAGTCTAGTTAGCCTGTCTTACATTAGTATTAAGAGAAGACTTTGGTCCTTTCCATTTTAAGGGCATCTGCTTGCCAAGTCTATATTCCAGATAATCTGTTTTTCCCTTTTATGAGCAAGCACATAATCAGTGTATTTCCAAGCATTAATTAAAGTGTCTAGTACGATTTGATCGGACTTTAATTATCTTGTGTTTACACTTTTAAAATATCATAATTGTTCCATGTGGCTAACCCTATTGCCAGCCTGTTCCACCTGCTTCTTCTGTTTACACATTATGAAGCGTATCATTGAGCTCTTTCCAAGCAACATATAATACAATTAAAACACTTCACTGCATCAGTGAAATAAGAAAATGCAATAAATGCTCGTAATAATAATATTTTACACTTTTGTTTTGTTTCCCCTGAATGTCAGAGCACTTTTTTAAACCTTAATTCATTTTTACACTAACCCTGAATGGTGAAATGACTTGCCTAAGATAACAAGCAAGGTCTGTGCCAAACCTTGGAACAAGCCTTACATCCCTGGTCCTCTAATCCTACTCTTTAGAAACAAGTCACTTGAGTCATGGTCTCACAACAAGGTCAAGATATCAAAACCAAACTGTGATTTAAGTATACCCTAAATGCAAACAAACAATACCGTTCAGACCAAATGCAATTTAAATATATAATTTTATAAAGGATTTGTTCCATGCAGAAAACACTCTCATCAGGTCCCCGACCTTCTTGATTTTGTTACTACAATCTTCTCTTCTGCCCTCCCACGGGGATCCAGACTACCCCATTCCAAACAAAATGCAGCTACTGAAAACTCTTCCTGCTTCACAGAAAGGTGTAGCCAGGTCAATCTTGAATCCTCTCCACCAGAGGCAGCTCCAGGCACCAGCAAACCAAGAGCGTGCCTGGGGCGGCAAGCCACGGAGGGCACTCTGCCGGTCGCCATTAGGGTGGCAGGCAGGTTGCCTTCGACGGCATGCCTCTGGAAGGTCCACTGGTCCCATGGCTTTGGCAGACCTCCCGCAGGCTGCCGCCGAATTCATGGGACCGGGGACCTCCTGTATGCAAGCCGCCGAAGGCAGCCTGCCTGCCGTGCTTGGGGCAGCAAAATACCTAGAGCCGCCCCTGCTCTCCACAAAACAAAATTTAAGTGTCTTGTTGTCTTCAAGGCCCTCCCTAATTCTACATCTCCCTACTCATCCAGCTCCTTAGTCTGTTATGTTGTATCCCCCTCCACCATTTGATCTGTTAATGAAACCAACTTTGATGCACTGTTTGTTGTCTCCTTCCCAAATTATATCTGTTTTTGTCTTTTACAGTGTAAGTTCTTTATTTCTGGGACTGGGCATTCCTTTTTCTATAGAGTAAGTAATTCATTTTGGAATGTTAATGTATTAATAATTACTCCTACTTTGAATTTGCATATTGCCTATTTTGTTATAACTGATGTGCACTCAGATTTGCAATAATACATTATGGAAATACATCAAAATATTATATTGTATAAATCCACCAAACATTTTTACTATTATATATACTTTATTTTTTTATTGGTTTTATTATTTTTTTCCAAATATAACAAATATACCAAAATATCAGATTCCTCATAGTACACCACATAAGTAAACAGGGTTAGGATAAAGGCAGGAGAGGGGAAGCAATATAATACATTAAACATAGGTCTCTAAAAGCCAGCCCAAATCACTTTGAATTTTTTGGGCATTCCTTTTCTATGGAATGCCAGTTGTTCATTAGCTACAAGGTCAGCCATATCGCTGAGCCAGGTATCAATGTTTGGTGGGAACTGACTTTTCCAGTTTTGCAGAATTGATTTTTTAGCATCCAAAACTGCACATTGGAACCATGCCACCGTGCTACCAAGTAACCTCCAAGTATCAGGAATATATCCAAGAACAAAACTTAAGGGGGAGGGTTCCAATTTAGCATCCAATATCAAATTGGTCCTTTGACCCTTTTCATACCAGAAATTCTGGATACAGGGGCACTCCCAAAACATATGAGCTAATGTAGCACCAAGTGTTACATTTCTAACCATGGCCAGAATTGATAAGACCCATTCAAATTAGCCTATGTGGGGACCAGAATATTCAAAAAAGTTTATTTTAGTGAATAAGTTATAGTCTCCAGTTTGTAGTTGCTTTTTTTAATATTAGCTATAATTGTATTCCATTGGGTCAGAGATCATTGTGTACCCAAATATCTGTTCCAAACAATTCTCAAGTTATCAGTCTTTGCTAGAGTTTTTTGGTCAAATCAAGAAAGGATGTTGCTGTTCAAGTAAATCCAGGAAGTTTTCTCCAGAATAATAGAATTTCTGGAGATTCTGAAGCTCCCAGTGTATCTAGTCCAAATAGATTAATAAGGCTTAACAGGAGATATTTCCATCCTTTGGAGCAGGACAAAACAAATTGTTGCTGGAGATTTACAAATGGGTTTAATTTATCATTGTCAATTAGCTGGCAAACAGACATAATTTCTCTCTCCAACCAATCCCTCCAAATCCAGGTTTTGCCATCAATTTTAAAGATAGGATTGCTCCACAGGATCATGTCTACATGAAAGGATGGATGGAAGCAAAACTTTCTAGCCAAGTTTGACCAAGCTTGCCTCACAGCCATTATTGTGGGCATTCTGGAGCCATCAAATATATGATTATTTGATCCTACAATGCCTGAAAGGAGGAGAGGGTATATCAATTCTCATTCAATCTAAACCTAAGGTGAAGTTTCTGTGATCGTATCTAAGACCCACAAAGATGCCTGGATTAACAAAAAGGAGATATGCTTTTTTTTTTCAAATTAGGAAAATGAAATCCAGCCAGAGACAAGGGAAGCTGTCATTTTGTTCAGATACAGTCTAGATTTCTTACCCTATACCCCCTAAGAAACATTCTGAAAATATTGAGTATCTTAAAATAAGAGGTGAGGAATAGAAAGAAGGGGACCCCTCAGGATATACAAATTTCTGGGATGGACATTTATTTTCAATATATATATTTTACCCCACAAACTGAGGGTTAACAAACTCCATCTCCTCAAATTGTTAGCCACTTGGGCAATAATAGGTTCTATATTCATCTGTAAGATGTCCTGATTATTATTGAGAATCAGTATTCTTAAATATTTCATGTAAGAGGTTTGCCATTGAAAGTTCTAATATGAGAAAAGGCCTTCATGAACATATTTGTGAATGCCTCAGGTTTCTGAGGCAAATCAAACATAAGAGAAGCAAGGGAGAAGTCCCACCTCAGATCTCTCTGTAATGGAAATAGGGCAGAAATAATACCATTGGTGACTACCTTGGAAGTTGTGTTAGAGTATAAAAGCTCAATCTAAGCAATACATTGGTTACCAAATCCAAATTTTGCTAACTCATGAAAAAGATAGTCCCCAACTATGTGGCCAAAGACTTTGCAGGATCTAAAGGAATAGCAGCTAAAAGGATTCTTTAGAATCTCTTGATGTGACAATAATATCAATCAGTTGGCATATATTATCTGAGCCATGTCCATTATGAAGGACCTGATTTATGTGTATCATGTGTAAGAGAGCTTTGTTCAATCACATAGCAAGAGCTTTAGTTAAAATGTTAGTATCATAATTGACTAAAGACATTGGCCTGCAATTATCACGTAGTCCAAGATCCTTCACAGGTTTAGGAATAGGAGAATGTAAAGCTTATTTTAGAGTAGGTGGGAGCATTTGGTCATTCTTGGCCTCATTGACTGTATTTAATAATCTAGGCATTAAAGTTTCACAGAACTTTTTGTAAAATTCACTTGGGAATCTGTCTGTGCCAGGAGTCTTTCCAACCTTCATTTCTTTTATAGCCTGAGTCATTTCTGTGATTTTTAGACGGGCATCTAACAGTTCCTTCTGAGAGTCAGAGATCTGTGGCAGAGACAATCCACTAAAAAAGTTTTCCAAGGCAGCTTTACTGATTCCCTCTTCATCTAAATACAGTTTTGAATAATTTAAAGTTTAAAATATCTGACTGTGTTGTATATAATGTATTGCCACTATCATGAACAGCAGCAATCTTATTTCTGTTAGCCTTCTGCTCAAGTCTATATGCCAACAGATAGCCAGCTCTCTTGCCAGATTCTCAGTAGTTTTGCTTCAAACAGAATAAAGCAAACAGCTTCTTGAGTCACAACTTTGTTGATTTAATATCTTCGATGATTTAGGGTTCTGAGTTTCTTGGCGGGGGGGACAGAAGCATGGTCTATATCCAAGATCTTAATTTCTTTCATAAGGGTATCAATTCTGTGTTATCTCCGGGGTTTTTTTAAAGGTATCTTAAGAGATGATACAGCCTCTGACAAAGGCTTTAAAGACTTCCCAAAATGTGGCAGCTGATGAAGCACTGAAGGCATTTGTTTTTTTGTTTTTGTTTTTAATTCTAATTCCTGATGGATAGAGTTAAAAATGATGATGTCTCAAACAGGACACATATTTATCTCCGCATTTTAATTAGGGGTACATCCCCTGGGGTCTCAAAGACACATGAAGAGGAGCATGGTAAGATATAGCAATAGTACCAATATCACAATCAGTGCCAGAATTTATCAAGTCTTGTGACACTAAGAAATAGTCTAACCTTGAACATGTTGAATGAACTTCAGAAAAGGAAAGGGGGGGGAAAAGAAAAAAAGAAAATTCTGTAGTGTCTGGCTGTAGGATTTCCCAGTCTTCACACATCATGTAAACCTAAACCAGGAGTGTATGAATGATATACCTGACAGATATTAGTGTTCCCATGTGGCAATACAGAAGATTTATTAAGGAATGGGTCTAGAGTTTTGTTAAAATCTCCAGCTATAATAATAGGGTGGAGACGTGTACCATTTATAATTACAGTCACCCTGGTTTGGCCTGTAAAGATTGACAAGTACATTTATAGAATTGCCATCTTCAGCCTTTAGGACAGTAAATCTGCCCTCGCTGTCAGACTTTGTACTCAAAATATTAACACTCAACTTTTTATGTATTAGAATAGCAATGCACCTCGCTTTAGAATTAAAGCCACTAGAAACTGAAAAGCCTGCTCAATATCTATTCACTTAGAACTTAAAGCTTATAATGAGAGGTGTCTCCTGAAGAATGGGAATGTCACCAGTCACTTTTTAAAACACTGATTGTATATAAATACATATATTGTTTAATAGGGTTATCAAAACCCTTTAATGCCAGGAGACACATTTAATTATTGGAGCCAGCATTGTTAAAATGTACTGGATAAAATATAAAGTCGCTTTGTGAATAAATGAGACATTGCAGATTTTCTTGTGCAACGTACAGTTCTTGTATATGTAAGCAACAAATGTTATATAATCCAAGGGTAGGTGTCACTTCCTGATAAACACTATAAAGGAGTGGAAATAAATTCCCAGCATGGGAAGGCAACTGGAAGGGGATAGAAAGGGGAATTGAATAAGTTGTTTTGTTTTGTTTTTTTAAAGGGAAAAGATAGTGGGAAGAGAAATACGTAAGTACCATATAATCAAAGAATTTGTTAAGCAGTCCAAAAAGACACACTTGACACAGAGGGCGGGGGAAGGGAGGGTGGCTTGATCAAGTGAAACTTGGAGATCCTCACAACCCTGGAGATTCAAAGATTACAACTCTACTGATCACCTATTACCAATACAATCTTAATACATTAGTCCAAAAGAATCACCATCGAACAGAGCAATGGTTAAAAAAAAATTACTAATCAATTGATTGATTTTACTCTGGTACTACTTCCTTGTGAGTCAAGGTAATAGGGAGTAAATTGATAATAACCCTTCAACCCCAGGGAGTTAATTTTCTTTTTTTCCCTTCTCTCACCCATCATAGAGATACAATATCAGATCTCAGAGAGCAATACATAAATTCCATAATATCATTCCATAGATGTCTCCAATTGCGAGGGAGAAGTTTGCTGATTTTTTGAGGTATTCTTCTGCCTCCTGAGGGGAACAGAATGATACTATCTTCTTGCCATTCTTAATATGGAGCAATGCTGGTTTTTTTAAATACTTGAAATCCATCATCCTAGCCAATTGTTTTGCTTGGTTAAAAGCTTCCCTCATTGCAACCACATCACAGGCTTAATCTCAAAAAAGCAGTATTTTAATTGCTGGTTCTCCCCATTACAGCTCTTTTCCCCGTTTCCCCCACTTCATTTCTGTAATATAAGCTCTGTCATAAACATACAGCTAAGGTTAGCATAAAATCCGTCTTTACCTTGTAAAGGGTTAATTCCTCTTTTATCTGCAAAGGGTTAAGAAGCTCAGATTACCTGGGTGGCACCTGACCAAAAAGACTAATAAGGGGAGAAGATACTTTCAAATCTGTGGGCGAAGGTTTTTTGTCTGTGTCTCCCAGACTCAACAAGGAAACAGGGCAGGGAAAATACGTCTCCCTAAGCCATATCTGAACTAAGCATCTAGTCTTACAAAAATAGTAAGTAACAGCAAAGAAATGCATTAGATTATCTTTTGTTTTAGCTTGTAAATTTTTCCTGTGCTAAGAGGGAGGTTTATCCCTGTTTTTGCAACTTTAAAGTTTTGCCTAGAGGGGAAATCCTCTGTGGTTCTGAGCCTTTTGTTATTATGTAAAGTATTTACCATCCTGATTTTACAGAGGTGATTATTTTGCCTTTTCTTTAATTAAAATTCTTCTTTTAAGAACCCAATTGATATTTCATTGTTCTTAAAATCCCAGGGTTTGGGTCTGTGTTCACCTGTACCAATTGGTGAGGATATTATTCTCAAGCCTTCCCCAGGAAAAGGGGTGTAGGGCTTGGGGGAATAGGACTCCAAGTGGTCCTTTCCCTGATTCTTTGTCTAAATCACTTGGTGGTGGCAGCACACTGTTCAAGGCAAGGTGGAATTTGTGCCTTGGGAAAGTTTTTAACCTAAGCTGGTAAAAATAAGCTTAGGGGGTCTTTCATGCGGATCTCCACATCTGTACCCCAGAGTTCAGAGTGGGGAAGGAACCCTGACAAGCTCCTTAATGGTAAACTTCAGGAACTTCACAATGAATGTTCTAAGGCCTCTCTCCTGGAGCTGGTTTGCGGGTAAGGGCCAAGAGTGTCCAAAATCTAGCAGATCTAACAACTTAGTTAGCAGTTTAGGAACAAATTCAGAAGGTTTACCTTTCTGTGTTCCCTCAGGGACACCCACAATCCTGATGTTACATCTCTGTGAGTGTCTTTCCAGACCAATTATCTTTGTCTTAATAGTCTTGATATCATTAAAGTTCTCTATAACCTCTAATTTGTTCTCTTTGAGATCATCTTCCACTTCATAAATTCTGTGTCTTGCTTCACCTATCTGTCTGGATAGAGCTTGTAGTGCATTCTCAATCTCACTCATGGTGGTTGTTAGGGTGAAAATGTAGATTTAATTTCAACAGCATTGTTATCATGGTTTTTACTCTTGGTAAAACGGTGGCAGGAGATAAATCAGTAGAGATGTGGCTGGCTGCTTAATAGGTGGCTGGCACAAACAGTACAATACAAGAGTGCCTTCACTTAAATCTTCATTTTATTTTAGTCTCAAGCACTTACAAGTCCACAACAGGTTAGTAAAACACCCCAAAAATCAATAATTAATGAAGTCTTTGAGTGGTACAACAACCATCTGAGTGGACCATCTTTTAGCTGCCACTGGGGACCTTAGATGATGTCCCTGAAGTGTCTCTAAAGAGTCACTTTCTCTCCTTCCTTAGTGTAACAATAACATGTCAATAAAAATATTTAAGCAAACAACTTCAAAGTTTAAGCAAGAGGGTTCCCCAAATCATTCATTAGACAGATGTGTTATTGCAGAGTCCACATGTCTTGAGGGCCCTGATACACAATCCCAAAGGGCAGATATAGATAAACTTTCTGGTTTTTTTTCCAAAAGACGTACCTCAGCAATTTTGACAGATCTTATCAGGAAGGGCAGAGGGTCAGGCTCTCCCTTCGATCCCCATCCCTCCTGGCTTCTTGCTTAGATATGTTAAGGCTATTCTAGAGACCTGCTAAGACCTACTGATTTAGCTGCTTTGGGCAATAAGCATGATAATCGATATTGCAGTTATTGGAACTGATCCAGGTTTCTTGTTGGTCCTCCAAGATCTCCCTATACTAGGGTGACCAGATAGCAACTACGAAAAAACGGGACAGGGGGTGGGAAGCAATAGGTGCTTGTATAAGAAAAAGTCCCAAAAAACAGGATTGTCCCTTAAAAATGGGACATCTGATCACCCTACCGTATACAGTATCTGAGGCCACCTGTTGTAGTACAACTACCAGCTGTGTTCCACCAGGCTCAGGCATCATTTTATTTGTGGAAGGTTGGGAGGCAGGTGTCCTCTGTTTTTGTTCAGTACTTTCAGATTCAAAGAAGAAGATGTAGCACTAGACGGCTTCTTGGGGGTTTCAGTGGTTGGACACAATATTTCATGGCACTGGATGGTAGAATTTAGAGGACAATGTTTGTGGATTCCCCATGGGCTACTTCAGAGCTCAGCAATATGCATCTACCTTAGACACACAGCACTGTGGTGTCCCTCCTATATACATTAAATACAGTGTCCAAATAACCAATGGTAATCCTTCCAAAACATGAGCCACGCTAGCTCTAACTTAAATAAAGGTAGTGATGCAAATAAAAATGGTGTAGAACAGGCAAAGAAAAGGGTTTTTTTTTTTATTTCATGAAGAAGAATGGTACGCAATATTCAAATAGCACAAAACAGAAAAAAAATTGGTTGGAAATGGAATAGTCTTGTGAAGGTGGTGGTTTTTACAAAAATCTTGGGTGCTTGGGATTTATGAAATGTGTTCAAATTTGACAGTCGTTTTTACTTGTCCTTTGAACTGTGGGTGTTTCAATGGTGATTCAATTTAAAAGAAACAAAACCTTTATTAATAGCTTAAAGGTACTCTCTCATTTACTATATATATTAGTAAAGTGTTCATATGATGTTCCAGTGTTTTAGGAATTTCATTCATAATACCTGGATAGTTTTCAAACAGCATTGTCTTCCACACAAAATTACATTTAATCAAACCCCCAATTTTCCAGTGTCTGCTTTTGATGGAAAATCTTCAACTTTTCAAAACAAACTCAAACATCTAAACATTTTAAAAAAATATTGGATTTTGGGTGAAAACTGAAAACTTTTGGCTGAAAAAAAAGTTTGGAAATGTCATGAGGGATGACTCATGGATAAAGTATTAATGGTACATCATGCCCCATTCTCCCCTGTTTGCTGGGCTTCCTAGCTGGACTACATATGTCATGATGCACCATGGCTACAGGACTCCCATGATGTCTCTGCAAGAGGGAAGACCATAGTGCATCATGTGAGATGTAGTCTGGTGAAGGAGCATTGAAGATAATAGGGAAATAAGATACTCAAACTACAACTACCAAAAGGCACTGTAATGGCATTTCTAAATTGAAAGTTTGCAGTTTTCAGATTAAAAAAAAACAGTTTTATTTTTTATTTTTTTGCAAAAAGTATTTTATTCTATGGGAATTCCCTCCCCAATTTTATGTCAAGCTCTACACCTAAAATGTTGTGTGTGTGTGTGTTGTTGGTTTTTTTCATTTTCAGGAATCAAAATGTGTAAGATATAATAAAATGCTTGTGCAAGATGCATTGCCATGTTGAGTAGAATTCACTCTGTTTATCAGGACCAAAGAAGTCACCGGCATGAGTGTTAAATGTGATGAACAGTGTTTGGAGTGAAGAGAAAAGTCAAAAAGCTGTTCTTTTGCTTATTCAGATGCCTGTTCCTACGGGGGAAAAAAAATCCTCCAATCCCAGAAAAATGTATGTGTTGCTGTTGTGTCAGAAGCTTGGAGGAGTAACGCAAGCAACCATTTTTTCAATGTACCATTTTCTTTTGTATGAGTATTTTGTGGCCCCCAAATGCCCTAAAAGTATTGTAGTTTTTTAATTTTAAAATATGGTCACTGTATATATTAGAGATAGAGGAACCTCTATCTGTAAGCACTCTACAAGTGGGTGTGTATGTATTGCTCATTAGAATTATCCTCTCTCTTCCTCTCCTTGTGTTCTCAGGCTCTATGCATGTGCTTTTCACGCAACTTGATTTTTCACCTTATTTTACTTTCTTTTTTTTTTCATCCTCTCCAAAGCAGAATGCAAATACAGCAAGGGTTAAGCCAAACTTCCAGACCCAGGATGTTCGAATGGGTTTGAAATGAGGCAAAAGGAGTGTCCCCATCTCTGACTTCCAGTTTATAAGAAAAAGCATGATGAACAGCTGGAAAAAATACAACAGCCAAACAGTTTTCAAAGTGATATTTTGTATCAAAAAGGATGGTACAGAATTGACAATTAGCAAGTCTTGTTTATTTGGCAAGTTTAATTCTATGTTGGTGCATATGGAAGAAAAAGGCTATAACAGGAACTATGTACTTAACAGTTTAGGAGATGAATAAGTTATTTTCATAGATCTGGAAAAGCAGGTTTTACGGTTCGAATGTCTGGATTAAATAGCTTAACATTTTAATAGTAATTTGAGGGGGGAAAGAACAGAGGAATTTGCAGAAACTGTAGCAGAAGCTAATGAGAAGACAGAATTACAAAATATAATTCACACCCTCTGGGACGCCTACACAGCATTGTCTGCTAGATTCAGATTGATTATGTTTGTGAAAGGTGCTGAATTGGCAGCACTGGGTAATATATAGTCACTATCCATCCTGAGGTCCTCAGTATATCCAAAGGAGAGTGATAGTATGGTCTGGAGCAATGCGGCCTCTGTGCTAAGACAACAGTATGCCTCAATCCTATCCTCCAGTGATCAACTGTAAGGTGAGATGGATAGTCCAGTCTCCCATCTCTCTGCCACTATCATTGTGGTGGTGCTTTCCAGAGTGTGAACCCTTGTTATTTTCTTAGACATATTGTCTTACCAAAACTACTCATTTCATTTTACCTGTGTTTGATGATCATTGAACATTCTAAAAAAAAAGGTAACTTTTTGTGGCATTAGAAAATTTAGATTGTGTTTTATATGGCATGTATGAATGCAAAATAAAAATGTTTTAAACAATTGTAACTCATCCTTTGTCAATGCTCTTGAGTTACAAGTCTTTCTTTTAAATCATATCCCGTCACACACAAGGTCAATGCTGCTGGAAAATCATTTCACTATGAGCGCCTATTGTTCCAAACATGGTCTAAATCCACAGAGTACTGAAACACATATTTTATTGTAACCACCCACTCCCCCACAACCAAAGAAATTCAAATTTAGATCAGCTGCAAAAAATCAAAATGTGCAAAGTGATATGGCATCTAGTGCTAAGAGAACTTCAAAAGGTTCAAAAGCAGGTAAAATTTGGATATTATTTTTGGCTGGAAATAATCCAAGAACAGATTTATTTATTTTTTGTCATACAGATATTTCAGCTCTTCATGTGCCATGTGAAAATGAATAAGTGTACCAAACTGAATGAAAAAATGGTACCAAATCAAATATTTCAGACTCGCAATATTTAGTTTAGGTTTTCATGTAAAAATGGGGAAAAGGTGCATGGCTGAATGTGTTCTGGTTCACATGTAGGTAGATGTTATAACAATAGATGCTATCAAAAGAGAAAGTAAATATACGTCCCTAGTGCATTAAAGCCTTTAACTTGAAAATCCTTGTATGAAACATTTATTGTAGTTACAATTATTTTATTTATTACTGTAGTTCCTAGCAGCTCCGGTCATGGACCAGAACCCCATTGTGCTAGGTACTGCAGAAACTGAACAAAAAGACAATCCCTGCCCCAGAGATAAAGGAATCCTAGTCTGTGCCCTAATGTAAGGGCAAGAGGCTACATGTCAATAAAAGCAATATATATAATCCTCTACATTGAAGAGAAGTAAATCTCAACTCCCTTCTCCAACTTCTGCCTTCCTCACAAGGCAAAAGGAGGCATGAGAGGTGAGCTGAGAATGAACATAATATATGGGTCTAAGTTTGATTCCCTTCAGAATGTTTTCTGTTTCTTATGGCCCCATCACTGTGCTATCTCAGCTCCTTCAGGTCTTTAAAAATAATGATAAGAAATGAGATGCTGAGCTATGTGCTCCTGTCTTTTGGGTTTCACTTCTACTATGAGGCACAGGGCCACTGAAAGCTGTGCAGTGGAGCTTTCTTAATGCAGCATCAGTTTTCCATGCACTCCCTTATTCAGCACCCACAGGGTAAGATCAAGCTTTCCATTATCTCTTAGTTCCCTATAATTTCCTTGTTCTTTGTCAAAACCTCAGCAGTTGAAGTTCTTTGTCTAAAAATGAATAAATTATCAACACTGTCTTAATTGTAATAAGATCCAGTCCTTGCTTGATCCTAAATTAAGTCGATGAGAGCTAGAGACAGCTGCTTGTCCACTAGATTGAAACTTCTGTTTGATTTTGAAAATACAGGGTTTTTTTTTAAATGACATGAGTATAAATCTAATTGTAGTTATGCATGATTTTCAAATCATGTATTTATTTGATGTGTGGCTACGCAGCCGCACTGCCATCAGAGACCCTTATTCTGCAGAATGTAAATCATTCTAATGCAAGTGCTATAAAAGGAGGGTGCATGCTAACATCAAAACTGCATATCAGAGTGTGCATAGACACAAGTTATGAGTTGATTTCCAGTTTGAAGATTTAGAGATTTGGCCAGTACCAGTCACAATGGTTTGCACACCACTTGTTTCCGATTTTCCAGTCCCCATAATGAAGAGGAGATAGAAGATTGGAGGAGACACTGACAGTAGTATTGAAAGATAAATGATTGAGGGAAGTGATGAAGGTCCTCAGGAGTCATGCTGAGTTAACAACTCACTTTTACCTCAACCTGCAGCTTCTTTGCCTCCTTTCATTCACTCCTCAATCCAGACATGAATTTAGCTGTCAGAACCCCCTGAAGGTTCCATAAACTGTGGGTGAGCACTCCTGTTAAAGTCATTTCTTTTAAACTTTCCTGCTCCTGGGTTAAACCCAGACAGCTATGACAAGGATTCCTACTATAAAAACAATGCAGAGGAAAATTGGAAATTTGTTGGTGACTCTTTCATACTAGGGTCAGTCAGCAGCAGCAATTCCATAAAATCTGCTAATGGCTCACAAAGGGGGAAAGAGAAAATGTTATTGCCTGCAAACTATGTTGCCATAAACCAATACTGAAAGATTTTTTAAACAGAAAGATTTTGATGGAAACCTACTGAATTTCACTGTTCCATGGTAGTAAGTTTTAAGCTTTCAAAAACAGCTTCTCTGATATATACTGTCTGTGTTTTCATGTGTATAAGCTTGAGCTACTAATTAATATGTGACTGATGCAGCATTCAGATGTCGCAGGAGGAACATTGGTTGCTAAATATTAAAGGAAAAACACCCCACATACTATACCCATCATTCCTTGGTTCTCTAACAGTCACTTTCACTCCCTTTTCTCTTCTCCCCCTGAAATCACATTGTTCACCTGTAACTCATTCTTTTTCCCTGAGCCATGTTCTTGTCCACTGCTCGATTACTTTGGCTCCCCTTTCTGTAGTTTTCTTCTCTTTATTCCTCCACCCTTCCTACCTGTTTGTCTTTCCAAGTCATTGTCCTTCTTTCTCCCACTCATGGGCCACTTCCCTGCACTATCTTCCACTGGCTCCAACTTCCATGTCAGCTCTTTTGGCAGCTTAGAATACGTTCCTTTTCAACAGTTGCCCCCAGTTCAGTATGGGTCCCCAGCCATAGACTTTGCAGCTGGCACACTCTCTACCTGTCTAACACTGCAAGTCAGCCCTCATCCTAGCTGTCAAGAGAAGGGGGCACCTTCTGTATAACTCTTATGTTAAGGAGGGGTCCTCAGAGCTGATATAGTCAGTATGTCAGGCTGGCAGAAATTGCCGGAAGCATGTAAGCCCAGATCCTCAAATGTATTTAGGCACATAACTCCCATTGAGTTCAATGAGAGTTAAGCACTTAAATACTTTTGAGGATCTGGGTTGTACCTACTACAGTGTCCCAAAATAAGGACTAGGATAGATCTTTGGTTTTTATACCATTTTTTCCTGTAGCATTTGTATGTTTTTTTCCCAGTGTTCTTCTGACAGCCTTTGTATCGCTAACATTTTTTCAGTGAAATTCAGATCCTGAATGTAAAGGACCAGCAGTGAGTGTCTAACACACTAGCTATACACTGTAGCTCTTTGAAAAGTTGTCCATTGAAAAGATCAGAAATGGAAGGTAAAATTTGCTTCTCTGTGGTCTTAATCTAGAACTTCAGTGCTGATGAGACTAAGAAAGCCCTGCAAGCTAACAGGAGAACAGATATAAAATTATCTCCTGAGCTTATTTTACAAGTTATCTCCTCAAAGGGCTGGAGAATTTGCATGACATACGTCTGTTCAATTTCAGTCTGTGCCAGAGTCAGCACCTTGGTTTTAGGTTCTTTGGAATGGAAACCAGTCAGAGCCCCTTTCTTCCCTATCAGCTATCATTTATTTTAATTATGTCAGTAGCTCCATAACTTTTCATTTTGCTTTACAGAGATGTTTAAAAGACATGCCTTCCTGCCCAAGCAGTGTACATCAGAGACAGATAGATGAAGAAGATAAAAAAGGAAGGTGTAGGCAAAAAAGGAATGTGGGTTGAAACAAATAAATGTATGAGTCATATTAGATTCTGAGTGAATTGTGTCTGATTTTAATAAAATAGCACTGAGATAGGGGAAAGAGGGAACAGCAGATAACACAGAAGGTGGCATTGATAAGTAAGATATGAATTTTGAGAAGTCCTCTGAAGGAAGAGAGATGTCATTACAGGTGTGGAAAAGGGCATGGCGATGCCAGTTGATGGAGAAGACAAAGGGAGGGACTAAGTGGGAAGAGTGGAGAAAGTTCAAGGGCTGAAAAAGGAGTGTTGGAATGCAATAGAGGAAGGGTCAGAGCCTTAAAAGAGAGGACAAAGGATTTAAACTTTATTCAGAAAGTGCCAAGGAGTTAGAGAAGAGTAACAACAAGGATGGTTTGGTCAAAATGGCAATGGAGGGAGATTATGTCATTTATGACTTGGTAGAGGCTAGAGAGGCGTGGGTCACAGCCAATAAAGGGAACCAGTATATGAACCATGCTTTGGGGACAGAGATGGAAAGGAAGGGGAGGAATTATAGACTGTGAAGCAACATGATTTGGCTAGCGCTAGGGTGTTGGAGAGAAAGCAAAGCAGGAGTTAACAGTATCTCCAAAAGTTTGAGCTTCAGTGATAAGGACAGTAGAGTGGTTAATGGTAAAAGAGATGGGGCAGGCGAGAAGAGTTAGGAGAAAAGACGAGAAATTCAAGTTTTGCAATGTTGATTTTGATTAAGTGATAGGAATATCCAAGAAGACTGAACAGAGAGAGATGAAGAAAAATGCAAACTCGGACAGAGATCAAGGGAGATCAAGGATTTGAGGCCCTACTAGGTATGCGGTGAAAGAAAAAATATGGGAGCAGATGAGGGGAAAGGATGAAGAAAGTCCACCAAAGACAATGCTGTAGTAATAGAGTCATAGATATTCACATAGGAAGAGAGTCATAAGGAGAAGAGGGTGCTCAGCATTGTCAAATCATGAAGCAGGTCCTCAAGGGATCCATTTTGAAGCACTTGGAGCAGAGGAAGCTGATCACGAACAGTCAACATGGATTCACCAAGGGCAAGTTATGCCTGAGCAACCTGATTGCCTTCTATGATGAGATAACTTGCTCTGTGGATATGGGGAAAGAGGTGAATGTGATATACCTTGACTTTAGCAAACCTTTTGATATGGTCTCCCACAGTATTCTTGCCAGCAATTTTAAAAAAGTGTGGATTAGATGAATGGACTATAAGGTGGATAGAAAACTGGCCAGATCATTGGGCTCAATGGTTAATGATCAATGGCTGAAGGTCTAGTTGGCAGCCAGTATCAAGCAGAGTGCCTCAGGGGTCAGTGCTGGGGCCAGTTTTGTTCAACATCTTCATTAATGATCTGGAGGATGGGATGAACAACACTCTCAGAAAGTTTGCGGATGATACTAAACTGGGGGGAGATGGGTGAGATAAACTGGATGGTAGGGATCGGGTCCAGAATCACCGAGGCAAATTGGAAGATTGGGCCAAAAGGAATCTGATGAAGTTCAACAAGGACAAGTGCAGAGTCCTGCACGTAAGATGGAAGAATCCTATGCACTGGTACAGGCTGGAGACCGAATGGCTAAGTGGCAGTTCTGCAGAAAAGGACTTGGGGATTACCGTGGACAAGAAGTTGGATACGAGTCAGCAGTGTGCCCTTGTTGCCAAGAAGGCTAATGGCATATTGGGCTGCATTACTAGGAGCATTGCCAGCAGATCAAGGGAAGTGATAATTCCCCTTTATTTGGCACTGGTGAGGCCATACCTGGAATATTGCATCCAGTTTTGAGCCCCCCACTACAGAAAGGATGTGGACAAATTGGAGAAAGTCCAGCAGAGGGCACTGAAAATGATCAGGAGGCTGGATTTAAAAAAGCTAATGCAGTTTTAGGATGCATCAGGCGAGCTATTTCCAGCAAAGATTAGGAGGTGTTAGTAGCGTTATATAAGGCGCTGGTGAGACCCCACCTGGAATACTGTGTGCAGTTCTGGTCTCCCATGTTTAAGAGGGATGAATTCAAACTGGAACATGTTCAGAGACGGGCTACTAGGATGATCTGAGGAATGGAAAACCTGTCATATGAAAGGAGACTCAAAGAGCTTGGCTTGTTTAGTCTAGCCAAAAGAAGGCTGAGGGGGGATATGCTTGCTCTTTATAAATATATCAGAGGGATTAATATTAGGGAGGGAGAGGAATTATTTAACTTAGTACCAATGTAGATACAAGAAAGAATGGGTATAAACTGGACACTAGGAAGTTTAGACTTGAAATTAGATGAAGGTTTCTAACCATTAGAGGAGTGAAGTTCTGGAACAGCCTTCCAAGGGGAGTAGTGGGGGCAAAAGACATATCTGGCTTTAAGATTAAGCTTGATAAGTTTATGGAAGGGATGGTATGATGGGAGAGCCTAATTTTGGCAATTGATCTTTGATTATCGCCAGATAAGTATGCCCAGTGGTTGGTGATGGGATGTTGGATGGGATGGGATCTGAGTTACTGCAGAGAATTCTTTTCTGAGTGCTGGCTGGTGAGTCTTGCCCACATGCTCAGGGTTTAGCTGATCGCCATATTTGGGGTTGGGAAGGAATTTTGCTCCAGGGCAGATTGGCAGAGGCCCTGGAGGTTTTTCGCCTTCCCCTGCAGCATGGGGCATGGGTCACTTGCTGGTGGATTCTCTGCAGCTTGAGGTCTTCAAACCACAATTTGAAGACTTCAATAACTCAGGCATAGGTTAGGGGTTTGTTATAGAAGTGGATGGGTAGGGTTCTGTGGCCTGCTTTGTGCAGGGGTAGGACTAGATGATCACATTGGTCCCTTCTGACCCTAGAATCTATGAATCTATTAATCTATTTACGAGGAGAGGCTGAGGGAACTGGGGTTATGTAGTCTGCAGAAGAAAAGAGTGAGAGGGAATTTGATGGCAGTGTAACTTTAGCGCCCTCGTGACCAAGATGGAATCTGCTCTGCAGGCAGCTCTGGCCAAGAGAAGGCAGGTGCAGGAATGTGGCAGGAGAAATCCCTTCTACCCCAGGGGCACCTGTTCCAAACCCCCCAGAGTGAACACACACACCCACAGGAAAAGTACAATGGATATAACAAAGGGAGATATTTATTGACAGAGGGATGAGAGCAGAAATACAACGAGGGGAAATATAGAGGGAGCAGTAGAAAAGGGTTGCCTCCAAACCAAAACCCCACAGGCCCAGTGGTAGCACAGTCTGGAAGGGCAGACACTGAGAAATATGTCTGCACACAGAGTTCAGGAGAACTGAGCAAAGTTCCAGTCCAATGGTGAGTCTTGGGTGCTCCCGGTCGTCTTCAGCGCCAGTGAACTTTCCCCCAACAAACCCCTCTGGTGCCCTCTTCTGCTCCTCTCTGCAAAGCCACACAGAGCGACCACCTCCCCACTTAACTAGCTACAGCCTCCCTCCTTGTTCCCAATGCAGAGTCACAAGCCCCAGTACTCACAGCCCCATGCAGCTCTGGGCAGCCATGATACTGGGTGCAGCTCCTGCCTGTCCTTCTCGGGAGATTCCTCTCAGCCCAGGGCTCCTCCTGGCTCCTGTCCTGGGCTGTCCCCGATCGGCTGCCCTGTTTTTCCCAGGTCTCAGGCAGATTCTCTCCTGCTTCCTTTGTCAGTGCCTCCAGGCTGCTATCCCTCTCCCCTGGCTATGGAAGTCCCTGTGTACCCACTGTGAAAAATCTCATGGTGCAGAACCACTGATCTCCTTCTGAAGATTTTCCATAGCTGGTGGGTTGAAAAACCAGAAAAGATTGTACAGATTAATTGCTGGTTGTGGATTTTAGTGTTAATGTGAATGCTAGGCAAATACACATGTGTGGAGTGGTTATAAGGATTGTATAGGCATTTTAGGATGGTTACATGTCTCACAAATGATGAAGTTGTGAGTGAATGAATTGCATACCAACTTTATACCACACTACTATGAGTTAAGCATGCATTGCAGAAAGTATTTAGGAGTGTTTTTGTATTCCTCGTTCTATCAAGTCAGATGCCCTTAGTCATCATTAATCCTGTACAAGCCTTAGAGGGAGCCATGAAACCCAAATAGCATTTGTAGCCGTAAAAAAAATCTAATCCCATTGGTTAGCTGGAAAACATCACATTCTAATGATTTAAAGCTCTATATTTTAATCTTACAGAGTCAAGAGAATTCAGACTTCTTGCCATCTGAAGCTCTTTTCATACACTCCAGTTGTAATATTCAAACTTATATCCAAGTCTGCTGATGTTTTTCTAAGGGTACTTTAAATTTTGTTTTTCACCTGCATGTAAATCACTGTTTTAATCTCATGAACAGTTTCTCTTGGATAGTTTCCCACACTGGAGCCATTCATATACAACATTTTCTCTTTGGTAGCCAAAATACTAAGTAAAGTACGCAGATTTGACTGATCTGGACATAAAACTAAGCAAGTGCCAAAAGAAGTGAAAATGGATGATAATACAATTGCCCCAAGAAGCAGATTTAGAATGGAGTATACTTATGAGATAAGATCCCACAACTACCATATCTGAAGAATATTTCAATCTTGATATTGAAATGAGGATGATTTCCATTTGAGCCATTTCCATTTCAGTTACAATTGTCTCACTGGGAAGTTAAAGATGTCGAGTTCTGTAATTGTTACTTATCTTTGATATCTCAGCATGACACTAGAATTGGCATTGTCCAAATACTCCATAACATACTATTATTAATCACAGGACAAATACTGCTCTAACTGAATTTCTGGGGCCCCATTATCTGCTGGTGTAAATAGGTGAAACTCAGTGGAGCTGTACTTATTTACACTATCAGATGCTTGGCCCAGGTGGCATTTTGCCACCCAGTTCTTCAGGAAGTTGCAGCACCCTGTGTTTAAAATGTTCAGGCCTGATTTGCCTATCATTCACACCAGTGGCGCTCCATTGAATTTGATGAGGTTAGAACCCATTTGTAAGTGAGGGACAATCAGGCCCTCTTTTTTTTGAAAATTTGCATTAATTCCCATTAGAGAGGGTCCCGTCAGATTTGGAGAACTGAATGTTTGGAGTCTCATAGGTAGCAAGGAATAAACAGTTAAGTTTGCATTTGGGAGGGTGAGGGGAGTGGATACATATATTCTACCTGGGCCTGTGACATTGGGAGGAGCCTTTCATTGCTGAGCTCTGATTAGATTTTACAGCTTAATCTCCTCTGCTTTGGATCATATATAGACATCTGCAAAGGTAGTATAAAACACTACCATTCTGATCTGGTAGCATTTTATACTCCTTTGGCATTGGTATAAAGAACTGCACAATGTGTAAAGCAGTGGAGAAATGCTTTCAGTCTTACCACTAGTGAACTGCACACACTCTATACCTTGAGATGATTCTCCTTTTGTGCAGAGTCTGTATAGCTGAAGTTAAACTGGCTTGCTCTGGGAGGCAGGGCCGGTGCAACCATTTAGGCAAACTAGGCGGCCGCCTAGGGCACCTAGTGGTTGGGGGCACCTAAAAGCCCACTCAGGCAAGAAGGTGGAGGGGGCGCACAGGGGAACCGCTCCCTGCCCCAGATCACTTCCACTCTGTCTTCTGTCACCGCCAATCTGTCTCCTCCACTGAGTGTGCAGAGGTGGTCAAAAAAGCAAACAGGATGTTAGGAATCATTAAAAGGAGATAGAGAATAAGACTGAGAATATATTATTGCTCTTATATAAATCCATGGTACGCCCACATCTTGAATACTGCGTACAGATGTGGTCTCCTCACCTCAAAAAAGATATACTGGCACTAGAAAAGGTTCAGAAAAGGGCAATTAAAATGATTAGAGGTTTGGAGAGAGTCCCATATGAGGAGAGATTAAAGAGGCTAGAACTTTTCAGCTTGGAAAAGAGGGGATATGATAGAGGTATATAAAATCATAAGTGATGTGGAGAAAGTGGATAAGGAAAAGTTATTTACTTATTCCTTCTGGGGCACCTGGTTTTGGCCACTGTCGGGAGACAGATACTGGGCTAGATGGACCTTTGGTCTGACCCGGTACGGCCGTTCTTATGTTCTTATGAGCACACAGGCCTCGCTCTAATTCTTCTCCAATCGGTGCTCAAGCCTTGGGGGGGCGGAGAATTAGAGTGAGGTCAGCGTGCTCACTACAGAAGGCGGAGCCGAGGTTAGCTGCAGAGGAGGGGTAGCTGCTGCAGGAGGGGCTCCCCAGGTGTGGGGGTGGCAGGCTCCCCGGATGGGGGGCTGGGTTAGCTGCCGCGGGAGGTGTGGTTTGCTGGGTGGGGGGATGGCGCAAGGTGGAAGTTTCACCTAGGGAGCAAAACTTCCTTGCACTGGTTCTGCTGGGAGGTGTAAATACAAAACTGTGAGGAGGATAGTTAAGAAAAAAAATACACACAGCATATATTTTCAGTCTGGGTGCCTTGGTAAAGTGGCTGGTATAAACTGCAACGAAGCAGCTATAGCTACAAAGGCAAAGTTGTTGTATGGGAACCTCCCTTGGTAGCAACATATATCAAGGCCACATTCTGTCTCTGTTCATCTGATGGTATCTTGCAGCAAGTCATTGCTTTTCATGCTCCCTTCCTTGCACTGCCTTTGTTTGTGTAAGTTCATTGTGTGGATAATAGATGATGGAAAATGCATTCTCTTTGCCTTTATGGAATATGGACAATCACCTTCCCGGAACACGTTTGTACAGAGTCAGTGTGCGTTATTGTAGCTGTATTAGTCTGAGGATATTACAGAGACAAGGTTAATGAGATCATATGTTTTATAGGACCAACTTCTGCAGGTGAGAAAGATATGATTTCAATTTTCTTCAGATCTTTGTGTAAGCTCAAAAACTTGTCTCTTTCACCAACAGAAGTTGTTCCAGTAAAACATATTACCTCACTCACCTTATGCTCAGGCTTTGGGCAGACAGGAAGTAGGAGACAGAAGAGAAGGTGGCAAAGCAGTTGAGGTGATTGCTAGCAAAATAAGTGGGCAAGTGTCACTTTGCAGGCCAGTAGGATAGTATTGTACTAGCACAGACTTTACTTTAGGTATCTTTTATTATATTGGCTGTAGCATGGGAATGAGGACTTTTCCACTCAGTATTTGCTGTACTTGGCATTTGCCTCTGTCTGTTTTCACACAGTCAACTGAAATTCTTTTTTACTCATGTACTTCACAAGATCTCCCAGTAGCAGTGATAGGTCCATTAGTTCATGGATTAACAATGCACCTCTGAGCCACAGAGACAAGGGAATAAATAGAAGTAAATAGCGTTATGTAACATAATGGTAGGATAAAACAGACACCAAAGCAGATGTTTTTTCTCCAATAATAACTTATTTTGTTGACTACCGGGTCCCTACTAACTCTCCCAAATGCAAGGTTGCCCTATGTTAGGAACTTTTTTTCTCAGCTTGTCTTTCTGGAGATTGTCCTTTAAATTTTCCAGAGCCAAGCAGCTGCAGCCTTAAGTAGCCATTTTGCAACTGCTTTGGCTTGCTGCATGTCTCTGTCTTTCAGCTGGGCAAGAATCTTTAAGACTGTTATCTTTTTCCTTTATTATTCCTTTGGAGATAATACATTCTTACAGGGTGTAGTTGCTGATTGCTCCTGTCAGCAACTGTGCATTTTTTTGTTGTAAAAACTATTGGAGGATCAGGCTGATATAATTTTAGTCAGTTGCACCAGAATTAACTGTGGCAGTTTTCACATATGTCCACCAGACTCGTTCTCCAAGGGAACAAAGGGAGGAATAAATGGTAAATTTTCAGAATGGGGGGGTAACTAGTGATGTTCCCCAAGGGTCAGCCCTAGGACCAATCCTATTCAACTTATTCATAAATGATCTAGAGAAAGGGGTAAACAGTGAGATGGCAAAGTTTGCCGGTGATACTAAACTGCTCAAGATAGTTAAGACCAAAGCAGACGGTGAAGAACTTCAAAAAGATCTCACAAAACTAAGTGATTGGGCAACAAAATGGCAAATGAAAGTTCATGTGGATAAATGTAAAGTAATGCATATTGGAAAAAATAACCCCAACTATACATATAATATGATGGGAGCTAATTTAGCTACAACTAACAGGAAAGAGATCTTGAAGTTATTGTGGATAGTTCTCTGAAGATGTCCACGAAGTGTGCAATGGCAGTCAAAAAAGCAAACAGGATGTTAGGAATCATTAAAAAAGGGATAGAGAATGAGATGGAGAATATATTAGTGCCCTTATATTAATCCATGGTATGCCCACATCTTGAATACTGAGTACAGATGCAGTCTCCTCATCTCAAAAAAGATATACTGGCATTAGAAAAGATTCAGAGAAGGGCAACTAAAATGATTAGTGGTTTGGAATGGGTCCCCTGTGAGAAGAAATTAAAGAGGCTAGGACTTTTCAGCTTGGAAAAGAGGAGACTAAGGGGGGATATGATAGAGGTCTATAAAATCATGAGTGGTGTGGAAAAAGTGAATAAGAGAAAGTTATTTACTTGTTCGCACAATATAAGAACTAGGGGCCACCAAATGAAATTAATGGGCAGCAGATTTAAAACAAATAAAAGGAATTTCTTCTTCACACAGCGCACAGTCAACCTGTGGAACTCCTTGCCTGAGGAGGTTGTGAAGGCTAGGACTATAACAGAGTTTAAAAGAGAACTAGATAAATTCATGAAGGTTAAGTCCATTAATGGCTATTAGCCAGGATGGGTAAGGAATAGTGTCCCTGACCTCTGTTTGTCAGAGGGTGGAGATAGATGGCAGGAGAGAGATCATTTCATCATTACCTATTAGGTTCACTCCCTCTGGGGCATAGGCCACAGTCAGCAGACAGGATACTGGGCTGGATGAACCTTTGGTCTGACCCAGTATGGGCATTCTTATGTTCTTATTTTTAACTTTGGAGGTATATTTGACTGATAAAAAGTTATGTAATTCTGAAAGTTTCATCTAGACATGGGGCTGGGTTTTTATTGCATGTTTATATCAACTGTCTTAGCTACATGGGAAATTGATTTAATCACGGTAAAGTCTTCCAAGTTGAAGAGATAATAAAGATTCCTGTCCTTTAACACTTTTCTACTCTGTGGATATTGAACCTTTAGGCACCCTTCAGACTATGTACCGTTTTGAAGGATTCTACCATTCCTAGTAGAATATCCTATTTTTCTTTCAAAATTGTAGAAATATTTGTGTGCCCACTCTACATTTATGGGGCCTGTTAGTGTGTATGGTTCATCCTTTTTGGTAAGTTTTACGTTTCTAATCATGAACAGAGTGCTGACACTGAAGAGGTCACCTTAAAGGAAAGAAATACAGGAACATAGGAATTGCCATAACAGTTTAGCCAAGTGGTCTATCTAGTTCATTATCCTGTCTCTGGTATTTGCTGATGCTTCAGAAACCCTACATCGGACACTTATGGAATAACCAGCCCTTGGGGGAAGTTTCTTCCTAACCCCAAGCATTCAGTGACCAGTTAAAATGCATTTGTTAC
Source organism: Gopherus evgoodei (assembly GCF_007399415.2). Lineage (NCBI taxonomy): Eukaryota > Metazoa > Chordata > Testudines > Testudinidae > Gopherus > Gopherus evgoodei. Next base: position 146,353,214 of record NC_044323.1, read on the forward strand.
TTTTGTTTGGAAATATAAGCTTGTGTAGCAGGTGGGGAGAGACAGCAGTGGAATCCCTATGTGCAATTTTCACTATTTCAGAAATTGTAGTAGAGGTAGCATCTCAACTTTGTCTCGTTTCTGGCTACTAACCTGAGTCAGCACCATGGCAGCAACTAATTCTCCTGGTTTCTTATTATGCACCAAATTCTTTTCCCTCTTTCATGTGCAGCCTATAAGCTGCTTCTTTCAAAAACTAGTCTCTAGAGTATGTGGCCATGTTGTAAACAGCACACACATCATTCACTAAGTTCAATGATACTTATAGATTCTGCTTACTTAAGAGATGCCTCAGCAGTTTGCTTTAGTAGTGGTCTTAGGTCATGCTCATCTCATCATATATATTGTGATAGATCTAGACCAGCTGGGTACAGCAGAATAGCCAAAGGCAGATATACTGGCCACTGGATTAACAGTTTTCTGTTCCCTGACTGACCAGAGCAGGGGCTGCTCCAGGCTAATGAGAACACCTGACTCTAATTAACCTGCAAAGAGTCAGGTGAGGCCATTAAGCTAATGTGACTACCTAACTCTAATTAAGGCCCTGCTGATACTATAAAAAGGGCTCACTCCAATTGGGCAGAGGAGAGCCAGGGGAGAAGAAGTGTAGCTGAAGGGCTGGTTAATGAAGACACGCTCAAACCATTGTTAAGGGAGCCCTAAGGTAAGGGAGAAGCAGGACAGCTGTGGGGAAGTGACCCAGGGAAATGTAGCAACTCTGGTGGTAAAAGGTTGGCTTCCAACAGCTGCTACCATTAGGGTCCCTGGGCCAGAACCTGGAGTAGAGGGTGGGCCTGGGTTCCCCCCAACCCACCACTACAGGAACATCTCCTGAGAGGGGAAGTCAGGCCCCTGTTAGGACAGGAGGCTAAACTGTTCTGAAATAAGCCCGCAGGGACAACAGAGACTGTGGGAGTTCTCTCACCAACCTCCTTGCTGGCCTGTGATGAAAAGGTTTCAGTAGACTGTAACCCTGGCCCTAGAGAGAGAAGGGCTACGTGGAGGGTCACAGTGAGCCACTGAGGCTAGCATAAACTACCTAGAAGGGCAGGACCCATGGGGACAAGGTTGGAGCTCTGCCACTATATATATATATGTGTGTGTGTGTACGTGTACTAAGTAGTACTAAGTCTCCAAAGGAATAAAGGATTACCACAGGGGTCCTAGGCACAGATTGTGTCGATGTGGATTTTAGAAACAAAGGCCATGTCTAGACTAGGAATAAAAAGGCATGTTTTAAAATGTGTTGTGGTGGGGGAAATGTTTTAACTAAATTTTCTTCAAGGATTCTGGCCAGAGCAAGTTTTTGTTATGTTTTTTTTTAAATCTGTTAGCTGGTCATATTAGCCCAAACAGGCAGAACTAAAATGTAGTGCTGGTGAAACAAGTGCTGCTTCGATAGCTGTAGAACAAAAAGTCACAGGAAATATAAGTGACCACTTCACTTAATTTGCAATGGACTTAGTGTGCTTTTTTTCTGAACATGGAACTTCATAAAAAAAAGCCATTTGCAATAATGGAGAATATATATTTGATTCTGACTATTTGTGATGTGATAAGTGTGTAATGAGGGGAGGGAAATTCATCTGAAGTGGTTAATAACCAACATGTTTTATATATTTAAAACTCTACCTAA